>NC_059433.1:36087575-36412575 GCF_021028975.2 Sphaerodactylus townsendi | reverse complement strand
TAAAAGTTATACCATAGGAAAATACAAATTGTACAAATACTAAAAACAAACAAACTTTAAAATATAAATTTGGAAATGATATAAAATAATGACTTCTTAGACATTGTAATGTATCATGCTACCAAAAGAAGAAATTCATCCAGAACCAATCATCATCATCATCATCATCATCATCATCATCATCATCATCATCATCATCATCATCATCATCATCATCATCATCATCATCATCATCATCGGAAACACAATAAAGGCAATTAATACTTGGGCAGTTCCTGTAGTACGCTACACTGCTGGCATAATTAACTGGACACAAACTGAATTGGACACCCTGGACATAAAAACAAGGAAAATTATGACCATAAATCGAGACTCTACCTAGCAAGGTCAGAAGGAGGAAGAGGGCTGCTCCAAGTCAAGCAATCAGTAGAGGAACAGAAAAGAGGCCTGAAAAAAATACATCAAAGAAAGTCAAGAGCCAGCATTGAAAGAAGTCCACAAGGCTGAGATGCTGAAAGCCGAAGAATCAAAAGAAGAGTATAGAGCCCAACAGTTTACAACATGAAAGGAGCAGTGGCTAAACAAGCTGCTCCATGGGCAGTATTTTAAGAACACTGAAGGGAAGGTTGACAGCAAGAAAACAAGGGAGTGGCCAAGAAGGGAAACTCTAAAGAAGGAAACAGAGGGCCTGATTTTTGCTGCCCAGGAGCAAGCATTATGAACAAACACAATAAACACATGAATTGAAAAGTCTTCCAATGACCCAAAGTGCTGTCTCTGCAAAGAGAGTGATGAAACCGTGGAGCACATCATCTGCCATTGCAAGAAAAATAGCCCAAACTGACTATATTGAACACTGGAACTTTTGCAAAAAGTATGGCCTGCCCTGTAGCAAGATCTGGTATGAGCACAAGCCAGAGAAGACCACAGAAAATGAAGAAACAAAAATACTCTGGGACTTTAGAATACAGACAAACAAACACCTGGCACATAACACCCCAGACGTTACAGTGGTAGAAAAAAAACATGTTTGGATTACAGATGTTGCAGTACCAGTTCACAGCAAGGTGGAGGACAAAGAGATGGAAAAGATCACGAAATACAGGGACCTACAAAATGAAGTCAAACAATTGTGGTGAAAAGAACAACAGTAATCGCAATAGTAGTCGATGCTATAGGAGGAATCTCAAGAAACCTTGAAAAGCATCTGAAAAGCCTAAACTTGGACAGAACATCAGTCCACATGCTGCAGAAAGCAGCACTTCTCGGAACTGGACACATTCTACACAAATACCTCTAATATTCTAGGTCCTTGGGAAGGACTTCATATTCAGAGATGAATTCCAGACACTTGTGCTGTGTTGTTATGTATATCATCATCATCACCATCACCATCACCATCATCAGCACTTGAAACATGTTCGAATTGACAAAATTAACATCTGTCAAATTCAGAAGGCAGACCTGTTGGGATCTGCACAAATACTACTCCAATAGATTACAACTTCCTAGGCCTCTGGGTGAGGCTTGAATTGTAATCAAAGGTCAACAACCTGCTAAAGATCTGGCAGCTGTGAAATCTACAGTAGTAATATTAATAATGAGAATGCTGGATGAAACTAAAAATTGCAAACTGATGCAGCATAATGCTTTATCCCTAAAACAAGCAAGGCAGGAGACATCACACATTATTGTCCCCGTCAGTATGTTAGGAATAATAGTCACAGTCTATTATACTTGCCAAATCTCAAGTATAAATCTTGAGATTTGTAGGCCTCAAAAACAATAAGTAACATGGGGGATGAGAGATAAAAGAAGAAACAGACTAAAGTTTCTGTGGATATTGCCAGTTCTTCAATATTTTAACCAGTAACCATGTTTATACCACTGAAAGGTCAGCAGTTAATTTCATAATGTGTTCCACCTAGTACTGTTTATCAAGGCCAACAAGAAACATCAAGTTACAGTCAACATCATCCTTGTCAAGAAGATTAGCTGTCAAGATTTTGTCATATCTATATTTTGTACCTTCCAGTAATATCTTGTTTACATTTATGTCCAATTCAAGGGCATGCACTTAATCATTACATTCAGCAATCAGCACAGGAGAAGGCTGCTACATGTTCAGTTCAGAATAATTTATTTTGAGATGACAGTTCCTTTGCTTACATACATCTGAACACTAAAGTATAGCTTGCAAAGTTGCACTAAAAGCTTTGAGGCATCTGCATTCAGACATAAAAAATCAAAGAACAAACAAGTTCATTCAGTAGTATAATGCTATGAATTTTTTTAAAAAATAACTAAATTAATTAATATTTATATCCCCCCATTATCATGACTGAAGCTGACACACATGTACTTCCTCCATGCATAAATGTCATGCTAATGAAATGGTGATTACACACAGGTGGGAAAGCTTGCTCTTGCGCACTCCCCCTCTACACATGATGTTTCAAAATGTGTATGAGTCATGTGTACAGGGTTTCAGACACATCAAACAGAGAGTCTGAGGTACCAGGAGACACAGAGTGAGGAGATTCTCAGTGCACAACTCCACCTTACAGAGGTGAAATGTGAGACAACAGGGCATGCCAGACAGCAGCAGCAAATCCCTTCTCAGTTTATTCTCAGCACCAACCCATGCTGGCCCACACAGAAAGCAGAAGAAATCATATAATGAAAAATAAATTATGTTTTTTTTAAAAAAACTACAAATATATTCGCCTTAATAAATATCTTGTCCATTCAAACAAAAGATCTTATCTCCTTGTGATGTATCATAATGTCAGTATCACCTAAACAGCCGCTGGTGCCATAACATATAAACAAGTAGTTGAACCATCCTATTAAGCAACTCATGAAGAAAATGAAGGAAAGAAATTAGTTTAAGTTGGATCTGCTAGTTTTTCTTTCCTTTATAGGATCCCAAACAGAATAGATAGGGAAGTTTAAAGACTATGTTGCTGCATCAGTTAAGATCAGCTGGTTTTTTCTTCAGTGGTAAATAAGGTCCCCTTTCCCTCACAGAGAACTGTTGAATCTTAATTTTACTTACTTTGTTACATTACAAACAACACAAAGTAACTATTTGCATATTTATAGCTTCAAGCAGAACAATAAACATTGCATGGGGATGTGTGGAGACTCGTTCCAACAAAGACACTGACACATACTTGTTGGAAAAGAAATCGGCCGCAGCCCAAATTTATTAACATATAACAAAACTTTGAAGCTGGGCGAGCATAACAGAGCACATCCTGGCCCCCAGGCAGCAAACCGCTGACCTGGTTATAGGGCAGCCCCAGCTGACCCCTTAGGCCCTTCGGACAGAACCCCTGTCCGGCACATCCCCCAAGGGAACAGGAACAGGAAGTTACTAGATGCCACATGGACGCAAACCCAATTTGTGACACCCCTCCCTCCTGGGCAGCTTTGAGGCTCTTGAAGCCACGGCCCCAAGGCTTGTCTTTAAAAGAGCTCTATCGCCAGTGACGGACCTCCCAAAAAAAAATGCGAAGCTACTGCAGCTTCCCAAAAAATAGGGATGTGCTCTTATGCCCAAACCGCCCAGTGAACTGCGACAATATACAACACAATAAAGAACCCCAATAATCCTTCAAATTGGGAGTGGAGGGAGGGCCTTTGAAAGCAGCCGGCCTCGAAGAGGCAGGTCCCCGCCGACGCAGCCCTTTATAGGCTGCTCAAGGCCCCTGTCACATGCCGGCACCCGGCCACGTGACAGCCTCAGTCGGCCGGCGGGGAAGGAGGCTTCCACTCGTTCCTCCCCGCTTGCAATGGCGCCTCCAGGCTGAAGCCTGGGGCGCGATTTATCTAAGCTGACAGGAATACATGCAAACACAGAGAGAGCTTTTAGTCAACATACACAGTGAGACATCTTAGTTCAACAGTCACAGTCGACATAACTGTTGCAGGTGGAATGTTCACTCTTTGAAAATTTTCCTGGCATGCAGTGCTTGAATGCTAGAATGAAAAACCTAACAAAAGATGCACTTGATATACTATATGCCAGCAAGAGAATTTGGTTGGGGTGGTGTCAAGTTATTTGGCATTGTGCCATTGCACCATGTCACTTCTGTTGTGGAACCAGAAGTGGTGTCAGAGCAACTTTCAAGGCTTCACTCCAAACTCTATGGTTAAACACCACACACTAGTTTGCCAAATTGCCCCTTCCATTTCTTTGCCTAGTGGCGTCTCCAATAGGGGCAGGAAATGGGGGGATGACCCCCTACTCAAAAATGAAAACCACTGGAAACCATGACTGGATTTTACTTGCACTTTTAAAAAGAACAATTACAGTTGTGCAAATTCAAATTGACTAAAACTCAGGGTATTCCTTAATTGAAAATGCCAATCTCACATTGCTAATTTATAAACATTTAAATCCCTCCTTTTCTCATGGTTCAAGGCCACTTACACAAGTGTTGTTGTTAGCAATTTCAAAGAGAAAAGAACAAGAACCATTTAATGGGTTAATAGCATAGAGATTTAAGAGCCTGTTTCAGTTAGCAAAGCTATAAGACGAGGAAGAGTGAAGTATGGGATACATTCCTGTTACATGCTTTCAAGTTCACTGACTTCAGCTCTGCATAGACTATCATCAAACTTTAACTGAAGTGAACACCTTCTAACCCCCTACAGAAAATGTTTGTTATCCATTTACTCATGCTGAAACTTCTATATTTGATTGAAACAAACATAATTTGAAGTCAGCTGTATAATTATGGGGAGGAAGAGTGAATTCCCATTTCCATCATTAAGCCACCTGGTTAACACATGAAATCTAGACAGCTGTAATAAAATGCTATGCTTGCTAAGGTTGGCAGCAAAGGAGAGCTGCTTTGTCTAGACATACATTGGAGAATTAACTATAATTTCAGAAACAGATGAAAATGCTGAAGCTCACATTATTTTGATAGCTGAATCAGAGAATTAATATCTGTGAACCCCTTTTGAGAGATCAGATGTGGAAATCTTCTGTGCATGTGTCAGTTTGTATTCAACAGGACATGCAGAACATAAGTTCTAGAGAGGTTTTTTTTTTTTTGCTTGAGAGATAGCACATCCTTGAGCATATTTTCCTACCTGTGAGTCTTGAAGAATTACATCAAGATTGTTGAGGCAGAATGGACAGTGTCATAATTAGTTTCATAAGTCAACAGTTCATCGTGCACAATGACCAAGATGCTAGGACTTGCAATTTTCACTGCAACAGTTCCATTCAATCTGCTTTTGAAAATGCCCTCAATTTTAAAATGCATATTCCTATGTGACACAGAATGCTAATGCTGATTTTTTAAAAGTAGGTCAACAATTCAGCAAAATATTCCATGTTAGGTGCAACTAAGTGCTGCGTTCGACATTCCATGCCTGGAATTTCTAATCCTTGTGCTTTTCCCTGCTGGATATTATGTAGTATCTAGTTGCTAGTACTACCAAAACTTTGTGTATTACCCCCTGGAAATTTTTTGATAATATGTTCTGCAAACAGTTTGCCAAATCTACACATTGCCATAACTAAAGTTATATCTATATATATAAAAATCTAACAGTGTTTGTCCCTGATGGTCTCCCTCAGAAGCTGCTGGATGGATCGCCTCCAAATTTTCACAGGACGTCCCTCCCTGTTGCTGGCAGGTACTTGGACCTTCAAACCGCCAAAAGTCCAAACCTGAGCCAGGTAAAACGTCTTTTTTCCTGGCGCACCAGGCCATGAAGCTGCCTCTGTTTAACTGTCACCCTTAGAATGTTCGTGCAGCCTGTCTGTCTGTGGCCTGAGGGCTTAGAATGTTCGTGCAGATGGGCAGAGATGAGCAGTGGAAACAGTAAATAGGTAATACTGTTAGGTAATACGAGTGGAAGTGAAACACATACACACTTTGCCATGTGAGACGTCAGGTGGAGTTCCCCCCCCCCCTCACACACAGGTAACTTTCACTCTCTGTGCCTCATCCACTGCTACCACACAATACACATCCAGCTCATCCTCACACACCTCACTCTGCCCTCCCTCACATCCAACCACCACTTACCCACTTCCTCACTCATATTCGCCACAGCTCTCTTTTACTAAAAGCAAGCTGGAGTTTGCCTTTTTCTTCTAAGAAAATCCGCGAGGTGGGGGCGAACCAACACTACCAGCTCTGCTTCTTTTGCACATGGCCCTTTAAGAATCCAGGGAGCTGGCCTTGATCTGAGTGTCTCACCACCCTGCCTCTGCTGCCTGACTGGGATAGCCTCCTTGCTCCAGTTCTGCCTTAACCAAGCCAGGACTGTGTGTGTCAACCAGCCTCATGGACAGCGGAATTCGCACTCTGGACAGTTCCATTGTGGAATGGAAAGGATTACCTTAACCTAAAAAAAATACAGCACCATCTAACGATGTGCATTGAAAAGGGAAAGAGGGATTCCATTTGACCACCCCTAAAGGCTATGCTGGGGATCATTGGACCTGCATGGACATCTGTGTGAGTTGCGGACTGTGATAAGAAGGACAATTGCCACAGCAACGCGTGGCTGGGCCCGCTATTTACTATATAATTAAAGAAAAGTCCAGGCAGTAATGGATGGTGGATGATGTAGAATGGAAAAAGAAGAAGTAATACATAACCGATTAATTGAACTATAATTTTAAAATAGTACAATTTTGTAAACAAGATCACGTATAGTTGCCATATCCCAGCAATCTGCACACAAAAGTGCATCTCTATGCATATCATTTGTTGGATCTGGAATAGTCTAAATCAGGTGCACATCCAAATTTATGTCACTGTCTATTTGCATTCGATGGTTAAATGGGATCTACATCTGAATGCACTGTTTTGTTCACATTCTGGTTCAATGAGTCATGTTTAAAAAATTATAACCACAACTGCATCAAAACAATGAATTGTTCAGTCACATGTAAAAGAGAATATTATATATGACCATTCATAGAACATGTTACCAAAGAAATCACCAGAAATTCTGATAATAGATCAAGTCTAGCCATTAATGGTTAGTGGATGACACGCAATATATAAATCATGGAGTGACTAGGTTTTAAAGGCTTTGTGTTTTGCCTCTAATATAGATTCCTTTGCTGTATTTTGTATTTAACCAGCAAAGACAGAAATGACCTGCAGTAAATTATAGCTGAGAAAGTAAATCCCAACAAATGGAAAAGTAATACAGTAATCTCTGGCCTAGATGAGATATAACATGATAACTGTTGTAGCATTTGTTAAAGTGAGAAATGAGATGTTCTTGCCATATATTCTGGATGACAAGAAGTGTGCTAGCCTACATTATTAACACAGCAGATATGGCTCAGATTAGGAAGTATCTTTCATTGCAGCTCTTGGTTACAATTAATCTCCAGGTAATCAGACATCAGTCTCTGGAACAGTAATCCCATCTGGGTGACAGCAAATGCCAATGACTAATCATCAGCTTTGCACTTTTTCTTCCACCCCCTCTGAAACACTTAAATCAGGAGATGGTGAAGAAGAAGAAACAATCAAGTCTTGATATTTCAATGCTATTGTCTGGGCAAGGAAAAGTTGTGTAATATACTGGTTGCAAAAGCAAGAAGAAAATGAAAGCCTTTAACCTGTCATTCTGAAATTAATAGCCGGTGACAGTACCTTAAGTGACAAGGCACCGAAGGGTGCCCTGGCTGGAAAGGTCCCATCAAAAGGGACATGTTGGGATTTTAACAGAGGGTCCTGTCAGCGGCCGAAGTGCAGATACGAGCACGTCTGCTTGACTTGCTCTGGCTTGCACGCCAAGACTCAGTGCACGAGGGGAACTTCTCGGCAGCCCTTTCGTCAGGGCCGGAACCCTGGCTCCGGCCCCACCCGAAGAGACAACAGCAGCCAGGGAGGAACAGCCATGTCCCAGAAGAACGGAGGCTCTTGATCCACTTCAATCCATGGCCCCTTCACCGGTTTGTTTGCCCGTCCTTTGCCAATGGCTAGAACGGTACCTGAATAGGCCAGGGGCCGAACTCCTTAAGGAAGTGCCCAAGTAAGGTAAACCGTGCCAGACGAAAGGTCGACAATGCAGCTGCAAGGCTCGTCCTTTCACTGGGGGGTGCCGTGGTAGACCACCCCGACATCACGTATGACCAGCATGCACTTTTCCGCTCAGACGGCGCACACCTTTCTGAGTGGGGGATGGACATGTGGCTTCATGCCATCCGGCACACCCTTCTTCGGTTTATTCAGGCTTGAGAAGCTGGGGCGGAAGCTGCGGGCTCATTGGCGGGTTGGCAACGGAATCGCAACATCTGAGGGGAGAAGCCAAGCCGGGCGGCCAGTCTTCTCCATGGTTGGTGCCCTTAAGGAAGGGCCTGGGGGTGGGGTGGGCCGGTAAGCAAGCTGGTAGGCTTAGCTGGTGCCCACCACCCCAGCAGGAAGGGTTGACACCAAGGGTATCCACCCCGGTGGCTCCCGGCTTCCTGCCAATGCCCCAATAGGGATTGGGGACAGCATAATCGGGTCAGCAACGGTGCTGACCTGCTGATGTTGCGATCCTTTTGTCTCCCAGCTTCTTGAGTGTTGTTTGTTAATTAATAAATTGGGCTGCGGCCCAATCTATTTCCAAGTCCTTGAGGTGTTTTATTTGCCGGGGAAGGGTCTACACCATCTGCACGCAAATAGCAGCCATCGAGTCACCGGTGGCAGCCATTGCGGCAGAGGTGAGCAGCACAAGGCAAAAGGGATGGGGCAGCCAGCTCTGAGGGCGCAGTTGCAGGGAGCCTTCTTGGCTAGCCGAGGCTCAAAAGCGATGTGACCCACCCACCCTCCCTAGTTACAATTGTTAATGGTTCACAATGCCCCAATAGGGATTGGGAACAGCATGGTCAGGTCAGCAATGGTGCTGACCTGCTGATGTTGCGATCCTTTTGTCTCCCAGCTTCTTGAGTGTTGTTTGTTAATTAATAAATTGGGCTGCAGCCCAATCTATTTCCAAGTCCTTGTTGTGTTTTATTTGCCGGGGAAGGATCTACACCAGGGGTAGGGAACCTTTAACACTCAAAGAGCCATTTGGACCTGTTTTCCATGGGAAAAGAAAACACTTGGAGCTTCAAATAATTTTTGACATTTAAAATAAAGATAACACTGTATATATTGGTTTTTTTTACCTTTTACTCCGCTCATTCTTAGAAGCACATGGATGCGTCCGCCCTGCTGCCTGCAGGATGGGGCCAGTGGCTCGGCCTTGCCGGCCGCCGGGAAAGCGCCCACCCCGCTCCAACGGGGCAGGCAAGAGGGGAAGCCTGTGGTGTGGCTCAGCCAGCTGTGGGCAGTTGGTGCACCCGCCCTGCTGCCTGCAGGGCGGGCAAGGATGGGGCCAGCGGCTCGGCTTGTGGAGCCGCAGTGCAAGGGCAGAAGAGCCGCATGCGGCTCTCGAGCCGCAGGTTCCCTACCCCTGATCTACACCATCTGCACGCAATTCAGTCTGTCCTAGGGAGCTCCACCTTTCCTCAGGGCCAAAATTCAGCTAGGCCCTAGCTGAATCCACCTTTCCTCAGGGCCAATATTCCTTTCCCTCATAGAAGTTGGACTGCAGACATTTCGTTGCTGACAGTTTCATTCCCTTCATTCTACACTGTAGATTGGCTATGCATGTCTGGATAAATTCTGCTGTGATCACAAATAGTGCAGTCTACTATTAGAAGATCTTTAATTTTTGAAAATCAAATTGAAAAGTGTGTGGCACCACTTCCTTGAATATCTGAATAAGTGGTATTAACTGTTGATATTTAGGTAGCTTTACAAGCCCTCTGTCTTTCAATGAGGTGAAATTGTATTCAGAAGGACCCCTCAAGCATTTAGCACAACAGATGCTTGTTCAGCTATGTACCAAAATCTTCTGTGTATTTTTTTAGCACTATTTCTTCTTTTTAGGTCAGTTTGTAGTGCAAAACTATGATCAGTTGCCAGAACCTTTTGATTAGCCTAATGAACCATGACAAAAGGAAAATTGCACTGACACACTGATAATTATTTGCAAGCTACACAGTGTGGCATTTTGCTGAATGTGAATTACAATACCAAGATTAATTGAGGACAATTGAGGATTACTCTTTTACTTTTGCATGTCAGTTTTCATATCAGTGGTGTGAGATACTTAAAAAGGTACATGCCAGTTTCTCATTTGTCAGTTGACTCGGGCATTTTTCAGTCTATTCTCATTCATTTTCATTGCATTCATTATTTTGGTTGCTGGTGCCTGACTAAGAAATGAATACATAGAGATGGCAAATTCTTGGCAACGCAGTATGCAGAAATCATAAGATAACTGGACATGTCTGCTAGTTTCGCCTGCGTGTTCAGAACCATTTTTCCCAGTGCTGTAGGAACTGACATCAATTGGTATTCTTTCAGTACTTTGTTTCAATTCATCATCTTCATATGATCCTTTTCCACTGTGTTGCACAAAACAAGATCTCGCTTGGAATTTTTGCACCACATTTTTCCAAATTTAGGATACTTTTATGCAAGCTCCCATCTAACATGGGCCCTTTCCTCACACAACTTTTAAAACATTTCCAGGCAGGAAATGAAACATTTCCTTCATGGAGTTCTGCATTGTTTTTCCCCTCTTTGGTTTCAGGAACATTTTATTTCCAGCTTGAAAACTTTTTTTCTGAAATCCCTTGTATAATGATTCTTTTGTTTGAAACTTTTTCAAGCTGACTTTTCTCTGGCCCCTTCCGCACACGCAAAATAATGCGTTTTCAAACCACTTTCACAACTGTTTGCAAGTGGATTTTGCTATTCTGCACAGCTTCAAAGAGCACTGAAAGCAGTTTGAAAGTGCATTATTCTGCATGTGCGGAATGAGCCTCTGTGTGATCATTTTTTAAAAATGTTCTGTTTCCCACTGCCATTTCCCATGCCTCTATGCCATAGTTCAGCTTCCCTCAGCACCACTTTTTCCCATCCCTGAGCTGATCTTTTGCCCTTGCCTCTTTATTTTCTGTCATTTTCTGTTCTCTATTAATAAGTAAACCTGTGATTACACACAGCAGCATTTTCTTCCTACAGTTTCTCTTATGTGTGGGTAAACTTTTCTGGACCATCTAAGACTCTATAAAGCATCACTTCTACAAATTACCCCCTAAAAAGGTTTTTTAAAAACCCACACGGCAGCTGTAAAAAAATTGGAGGAGGTGAATGTGAACAAACATCATAGTAAAGGGGGAAGGATTGAAAACGTTCTACAAATGTTTTTAATGTGTTGAGTGGAAAGGACCCAAGTATCAACTGCCACAGGTATATATCAAGCAGTTGCTTGAGATCAGTTGTGTTAATGGTTTCTCCTCTGTTGGTGCACACAACAGATTTTTCTTCACTGTGTTCCTTATAGCTTAAAAGAATAACTGATTAATTACTACATGAGTTAATCATCATTTGTAAATGATCCCATGACCGGTTGTTGTGGGTTTTCCGGGCTGTGTGGCTGAGGTCTGGTAGATCTTGTTCCTCACATGTCGCCTGTATCTCTGTGATACACCTCTGAAGAAGCCTTGAAAACCCACAATAACAAGTTGAATCCAATTGTGAAAGCCTTCAATGATCCATGACCATTTTTTAGCATCAACTAATGAAGCCATTCTCCAGTAGCCTTGGAGTCCTATCCATACATTGTGAGACTGGTATGTTATAAACTTGAAAATATTGTCTAGATATCATGCTAAAAGTGGTTAGCCCCTGTACAGAACTTTTAACATGGTATCTGAAGGCTTTCTTCCTTCATATCTTTTAAAACAATATTTCAGAAAGCATTAGAAGAGTACCATTTTGTCCATGTTCTTATCAAAAGCAGTATATATTAGCTTATGCTTACATGATCACTCATGATAACTGCACTATGACAAGATGGTATTCATGTATGAAATAATTAACAAATATCAATTTCCATACACTAAAATCTAAACAAATACATATCAATATTTAATATAGTTACCATGCTAAATCCAAATTTAAAATTAAATATATACAGAAATCACTGGCATGGATAGCTAATTACAGAATTCTTGAGCCTTAAAATAGTCTGATACTATTTAAATATGGCACCAGGGGAAAAAAAAGTTGTAAGTGACAGTGAGGCCATCCAGAATGTACATCTGTCTGACCATGAAGTGTGCCGTACTTTCTGGTTTCTTTGAATAGATTTCAGTCAAGTTTCAGTGACTTGGTTAGTACTATTTAGCTCCCCACACATTGACAATTCCACCTTTGGCATGCTTGAAAGCATTATAGGTTCTCCTCATGCAAATGTTTCTATATGCCTTTTGAAGGAGTGTTCTGCTCACCCTGTAATGCAGCCTATCAGCTTTGAAATTCCAAGGAGAAAGGGAAAGGGAAGGGATCCCTCTTTTAAAAGATATTAAAATGTTCACTTTCAGAGCTGACACATGTAGGTATAGTTGAATGGGTGATTTTTTTTTCTCCTTTCCTGCAATCCTCAAATACAGTATGGAAATCTCTGTTTATAGACAGAAATGCATGATGCATGCTAATTACCCCACACACACACACCTTTCTTCTTTTGCTGGATATCAGCATTTCTCTTACAGCCTGGGTAACTTCAGTTGTCAGAATTGGTTCAGGAAAACAGTACTTCCAGGACAGAAATAAGACATGGCAGTAAGAAGAGTTAGCTTCCATTTCCTGTGCATTCCATTTTTTTATAAACTCATGCTTTAGAATGTTTTATACCAGAGTTAACAACATTGGAGTGAAACAACTTGTATTGTTATTTGACATAAAATTAAAGAGGTCAAGAGATCTCAGAAACTTTCTCTTTGCTGATCTCTCATGCAGTGAGATCTTAGATTCTTAATTATCATCACAGATCCCTTAAGTTTCATCCCGTTTGGTGTTGTATTTCATGATTGAGAGGGAAGGATTTGCTTGTTTTCTTCCTCCCACCTTCCACTCAGAGCTCAATCTATGCACAAACTAAATGAGCTATGGTTAGGGCCTTGGATTATAAGGGGTCTCTAAATTCAGTAAAGTCGTACATCAACTTTCTTGGTAATACTGTGGGGCCTTTAAACTTGACGTACTTTAGGGTCTAAACATTTCTTAATGTGTTGCTTGGGCAAGGACTTGATGGCATGTTTGTCTTTCAGAGAGTACAAGCAAAAATATGCCTCTTTCCTGTGTGTCAGGGTCCCCCTCCAGAGTACCGCGGGGGAGCCCTGATGCCTTCCCTCCAAACCCTACCCGGGGTTCTTGTTCCCGGCCTCACCCCTGTTCTAGGGAGGGGTGGTCAAACAGTGGGGCCTAAACCCCCTCAGGGCCCGCCTGGCCTCTCCACACAGTTCCCCTGGGAGAGCCTGTTCCTCCCACAGGACTCCACTTTGTTTCCCCGAGGGAGCCTTGTTTTTGCTCCCACAAGTCCCCCTGCCCCACAACTGGGGGGCCTGTTCTGCTCACAGGCCTCCCCCACTCCCCTCCCGTCCCTCAGCTGGCCCTTCCCCACCTCTCCTTCTCCTTCCGCTCTGCAGCCCCTCTCTGCACACACCCTTTCTTCCTGCCTCCCTGTCCCACAACTCTCCCAGCTGCTGCTGTTTCTTCCCCTTTTATCCCTACGCTAGCCTCCCACACACTCCTTAAAGGGCCCTCTCCTTTACCCGGCTCTGCCTTCCTCCAGACCTCCCGGGCCCGCCCTGTCATGCGGACGAGCCGGGAGGGCCGCGTCGCCCGGCGCCCGTCCCGGTGGGCCGAGCCGCAGTGCGAGGCTCCCTCCCACTGGGAGGACCGGCCGGCCCAGCAAGTCCCTCGGCGGCATGGCCTTGAAGCGGCTGCGCGTAAGCGTCGCTCCCTGCGTCGCCCGAGAGGCGAGGCCGTCGATCGGCCGTCCCCGGTGGCTGCCTCCCCTCCGAGCCAGGACTGGCGCGCATGGAAGCAAATGCAGGCGTCGCGGTGGCGGAGCCACGCCGGAGCGTCCAGCGCCCGGCGGCGCCCGCCCGGAGGGCTCTCCCGCCCTGGCGGTCTGCCGCCGCCCGAAGCCCTCGGCCGCCCAATCCAGCCGCTGGGATGGCGTCGGGCGTGGCGGCGAGGCGGCCATCGAGTCCGTGGCCAGCGGCGGCGGTAAGTCCGGGAGGGGGGGGCTCGCCGCTCCCGGACACTGTGGATATCCCTACCAGTTGCAGGGTGGATGGGCTGATGTGTCCTTGCTCTCTATCCCAGCAGATCATGCAAGCAAAATGTTCCCCTCTTCAAATACTTAGAACTAACTTTGAAAATCAGTGCAGTAATTTCTGGAAACAGCTTACGGGGATGACTTTTTGCCAAACATTCTGGTTGAAATATTCAACCAGAATTCAATTCAATTGTTTGGCCTCTGTCTTGTCTTAGTACTGCTACTTATTCAACAATGGGTAGTGGGGCACCAGAAAAGCAATACTTGCATGCAGATGGTGTAGGCCCTTCCCCGGCAAATAAACACACCAAACGAGAGTTTGGAAATGGATTGGGCTGCAGCTCAATTTATTAACTGGTAAAACATCAAAACACTTAAGAAGCTGGGCAGATAAATGGGTCGCAACATCATGCTGTCCCCAATCTCCATTGGGGCATTGCGCAGGAAGCCGGGAGCCACCAGGGTGGAGACACCCTGGCTTCAACCCTTCCAGCTGGCCTCCCCCAGGTGATGTCACACCTCCTGGCTCCCAGAATTAGTTTCTATAGTGAAGGGAAAACCAAAGCAGGAAATGAAGTATGCAGAAAATTTGCTGTTGACTGTGTGGTTGCTGCGCTTGTGGCTGCCATTTTCACCCACCTGTTAACTCATCCCCCCGCCACTTTGGATTAGTCTTAGCATACATATTGCATGCACCTACCACATGCTTCAATTGCTGCCCAAGGATGGGACCACCCCTTCTCGGAACCCCCGACCCAATAACCACACCACACTACTGGCTGGGGTAAATTACTTGACCATAGCCAACCATTTATTGCACAGTAAGAAGTGTGAGGTGCAGCATGGGATTTTGATCTGATTTGGAACACTGGGCAGCCCCTCCTCAGGGGTGCCTCCCAGGCAACCCGCTCTTCCTACCGTCCTGGTGGCTGAACAGATGCCCTTGCCGCTGCTGTGGAGCTCCAGCGAGCGGATGGCCTCTTACTGGAGCTTCACTGTGATGCTCAGCTGGGCAGTCGGCCTCTTGCTATAGCATTCCATACCCAAACCGGGGGGGGGGGGCAGCTCCCTAGCTTCCCTCCCCCGGCCCTTCAGATCATTCCCATGTGCCAAACCGCTGAATGGCTATGACAAAGAAGCATGCATTAACACATCACCAAAGCATAAAAGGAGAGGTGGGTGGGCAAGTTGCTGCCCAGCCGGAGCACATGGTCAGTACAAAGGCCAGGCCAGCCTTTTGTAGGCTCTGGCTGGCCTCCCCCAGGTGATGTCACACCTGCCCTCAAGGGGCATGGCTGGGAGGCCTTCCATCTGCCCTTACTAGGGCAGATGTCCAGGGCTTCCTCCTGCCCTTCCCGGGCAGCAACTGCGGCTGTGATTATTCATGGCCGCTCTTTTCCTGGTGAAAGCCTGGAACATACCAACAATGAAGCACACACTCAGCCATTAATTTGTACCCAATATGCATGCATTTTTAAATGAATCTGTGACAACAAAGGACATAGAGCTCATAGGGATTAGGCTAGCCTGTTATCCAGTGTAAATCATATCCTATTTGAATTCAAAATTAGGCCAGCTAGCTGTCATTGTTCGATGTTTGGGGTTCAAATTATAATACATACCTCTTTTTGAAAGAGGATACACAGAGCTTATGATTACAGGCTGCCTGTATTCCTCTAGGGGTTGAAGAGCAGCTGCCTTTGCTGCTGCATCAGCTAGCTCGTTTCACTTGCTAACAAGATCTTTCTGCTTGTTATGGGCTTTACAAAACATAATGGACACAGCTGGAGGTAACTGCAAGGAATCAGGGAGGAAAGCAACTTGCAATCTTCTGCCCGGATGAGGTCAAGAACCTTCATTGCTTCCAAAATGCCCCTATGAAATGACACATCCCAAAAGCATATCTAGAATCAGTATAAATGTTTACCCACTTTTCCTCACTTAACTGACAAGCTCTAGCCAACACAATCAGCTCGGCTGCTTGTGCGCTTATATAAGGTAATAAGGATTTTGCTTCTATCACTTCAAATTCAGACACTACTGCATATTCTGTTCCACCTCCATTATGCTATTAGATTTACCTGCAAAAAGGATATGTCAGGATTTTCCAATGGAACATACTTACAAAAGAATGGCTAGCGGAAACCTCATGTACCACTAATGTGCAGTCATGAGGTGCTTCACCAGATACCTCTATGGGTGACAAGGTTGCAGGGTTGAAGGTTGAGCAGTGCTCAAGGTAGATGTTCTCTGGTATCAACAAAACAGTTTCATACTTAGTCAACTGAGCACTGGAAAGATGCTGGATTTTTTTTTTTAAGAAATGAGGCACCCACCAACCCATGCCCCCAAATGATTTTCTGGGCTCATTCCACTATAACATCAGTTTCGACCATTACGCTGTCTCTTTGGATTTGAATTCAGACTGTTTGACCATTGTTTGTGTTTCCTAGCAGAGACCTGCCATTGCTCTGGTTAATTGCCAGCCAGACCGTGACAGAAAGTGTCGTCCAGTTTCGGCCATTGCTCAAAGACAGCAGTAATCTCCCTCTGTTGTGATAGGATCTAACTGGTCAGAATAATAGATAACGGGCCACAGCCAGTCATCTAACTTTTGTGTTAGCACTCCAGAAACCATACCTGCCTTCTTATAAACAAACAAGATAAATGGTTTGTCATATAAGGGGAATCCTAACACTGGGGTGGGTAGCCGAGTCTATTTCAACGAAGCCCAGGTTTTTTTTCCATTTCTAGTCCACTTTACCAGATCTGTGGGCCTTTCCCCACTTTTCCCTCGGCCGCCGTTGCTGCGCGCAATTCCCAGCGCACGGCATCCCTGGCGTGCGCCCGGGCGTCCCCATGACCCCACACTCTGCGCAGGGTCATCAAAAGGCGCCCTTTGCAAGAGCGCCAGGGATGCCTCGCGCTGAGGGGAGCGACAGTATTTGGCTGTCGCGCCCCTCTCGTAGGGAGTTAACTGGGGGACCCAGCGTTGCTCTTCTCTCCTCCAGAGTAGCCGCGGGGCTTAAAGGGCAAAAGTTTTGGAAAGGCCCTGTAAAATCCTTTTGTGGTGATTTCATTCAATAGTTGAAAAAAAATTCTTGAAGCCCTGGAATCCAGGGTCAGCAACATCCTGCAGCCCCAAGGAGGCTATGGATTTGCCTTTTATTCTATGATTTTGACATCTTGTGAATAGCTTTAACCTGATAATGTCTTTTATCAGCAGCCGATACATGCCATAAATACTTCACAGATGGTTGGCGATATTGGAGTTTTGAGAGTCTTACTTTTTTCCTGTTTCTGGCAATGCCTGTAATAGGGTCCTAGTGTCTGTGCTACAGGTGTCCTCTAAAGGGAAACAGACCAACACACATAAATCAACAGGAGAGAACCTGCTGTGAGCTGCACAACTTTTAAGTCCTTTTTTAAGACTTTGAGCAAAAATCACTAGAGATTCTATGCCTTTCCAAGTAAAAGCAAATAAATATTGAGAATTAGTGTGCTCAGGAATGCTGACAGAACAGATCAGTGATTGAACAAAAGACAGTTTATTCAATGGGATATTGATTAAAATTGTATAAAGATTGGGCACACTATTATGTCTTGGTTGGAAACAAGCATTTATGAGCTGCAAGGTGTGACGAATGCATTCATCCTGCATTCAGGTTACAGGGTGGAACTGCCCCTGAAAGAGTTAAGCCCTGGCCAGTCCTGATTGGCCAGAGGAAAAAACGCGCATACTATAAATACTGTCAGCGAGAGTGCTGAGGGGTTCTGGTTTTTGAGTCTTCGGACTGTTTGGCTCGGTGTGAGCTTGTGTGCCCTCGGGTACTTTTTTTTGTAGCAGCGTGAGGTGAATCGGCCAGATCTCTCACAGCTGTTGATTAGGAATAGCTGAGGAAGCTATTCAGTCATCGAAAACCCTGAGTTTGGAGGAGAGTGTCCGCCCTCAGGTGTTTTGTTTTGGTTTTGAGGGAAACCTCTAACAGTCTAAAAGTCTGTCCCACAGTGAACATCAGTCTTGGGAGGCCCAGTCCCTTTGGCAAAGAGGCCAAATTTTAGGGAGTGTGGGAGAGGGAGGCTGTTATGCCTGAATCCCACTGGGCGTAGACTGAGTGTTTTATTTTGTGGTGAGGAACAGCGGACTAAAACTTCATTTTTAAGAGGGAGTGTAAAAGCTCCAAAGTAACATCTTTTAAGAAACATCTTTTTATGAAGTAACATCTTAAGTAAAGTGACACCTGCGAGTGTTCATTGTAAAATCTTAAGTGAAGTGCCTGAAACCGTTAAGCTTAAAAACAAACTTACTCTGCAACCGTTAAGCTTAAGCAAACTCTCTCTGAAACCAATACGCTTATATCCTCTCCAGTTTACCTGAGAAGCCTCTGTTAAGCCAGCAATAAAAGTTTTCAGTTTTTGTTCATTTTAAAAACCTCTCCAGTCTTTTATTTGTCTGTCAGTGTCTGTGTGATCCCCAGTCAGGGTGGTGACCGTTTAAATCAGTTTTTGTGGGCTTTAAGTTATTTTTGGTGGCAGCGCAGAAAAGAATATATAAGCCCCTTTCTTTTACACAAGGCTTGTTCAAATCTCCAAACTGTTTCTCCATTAAGACATGGTTTTGGTTTCTTGACAGGCAGCACCAGTGTATCACAAGGTGACTGGCAAGGGACCCAAATTCCTTGTTCTAAGTTAGAGGCAATTAAGGGCTGCAATTCCTTTTTTGCCTTCCTTGAAATAGGATATTGCTTTCTTGATGAAGACTGAAGACCCAACTTCACATTAATGTGAACTGGATCTGCATATCCCAGCTCCTCTTCTCAACTGGAGTGGCACCATAGCATAGTAGGAAGATTAACCAAATGTGGGGAAGTGGGACCAGCCATTCCCTGGAGAACACTCACCAATTTTGGAACAAAGTTACCGGGTAGTAACCCAGAGATTCCTCCAGGCTTGCAGATCAAAGTTACCCCTAGCTTACATAACAAATCCTGGCCTAACAAACTTATAGAACTTTGTGGTTCCAACACAAAGGAATGCTCTAAAGACAAGTGACCAACAAAAACATGCAGGCTAACAGAACACACAAATAGTTTGTCATTCACTAACATTTCTAAATTAGGAAATTCTGTTAGTGTGGATGTGGAGAAAGCTGACACAGCCACATTAAGTCTACCAAACAATCATATGTTTCATCTCAAAAAATGCCAACAAGGGACCTTGAGGAATATCTATCACAGGGACTAAAGAGAAAAAAGAACTGACTAGATCCAAATCTTTTAGAGGCCCATATTGCATCCCCAGGGTCTCCTTTGCAACCTCCGGAGCCCCATAAGAACCTATTGCTCTTTCACTCAAACCCTCACTTTCACATAAATCCTACTAATTATGGGAACTGCCAACACCTTATCATTTCTGACAATCGTTAACAAATGACTCAGTCATTTGCCACAAACCTCCTATTTAAAGATCTCCCCTTCGGTGCACCTGGCACTCACACTTCCAGTGTCCAGGGTGCCCAGAAAACCTACTTTTATTTGAACCAACCACCCTTGTGCCACTACCACCTTGTCCTTGTCTACTCCTGGTTGGCTGAACACTTGGAAAGGGTCTATTGCATTAGTCCCCTCACCACTGGTGATAATAGCAGTTGCCAGTAGCCTCATCTGTCTTTCACTTTTCTTTTGCCTTTCCTTCTTCTTTATGACCTCCTTTGTGCTTTGTCAGGCAAGAAATTGTTCTTGGAGCCATAGTAACTGAGTCTGTGGCTCCACAAGGGACTTGAAATAGACAACAAAATGATGGTAATGGTTGATGAAGCTGAGGAACTGCTGCACATTTTGCCGTTCCAGGATTCCTGCCAGTGGAGTTCAGCCTTGACCTTGGCAGTATCTATTTGAATACCCTGGGGCAAGATGTGGTGCCCCAGGAAGTCAATGGTGGTCAGATGGAAGGGATGTTTAGAATAATAGAGTTGGAAGAGACCACAAAGACCACTGTCTGTCATGCAGGAATACACAATCAAAGCACTCCTGACAGATCCAACTTGGTAATCCAACTTCTCCAACTTGGTGTTCTTGTAACCATTATGGCACTGTTCGGACATGATCTGGATGTTGTGCTGTTTTTGATGACCCTTTGAATGACAACAGGAGCATTTCAGAGTCCAAAGGTTATGCTGCCTGTAGTAAATCCTGAATGCTGTCTTCCACTCATCCCCTCCCTGATGTGAATCAAGTAGTATGTTTCCCATAGGTCTAGTCTGGTGAACATCTTTGCACATTCACTCCTTCCAGAAATTCTGGGGTCAGAGGTAGTAGGTACTGATCTCTGATGGGTATCCTGTTCAGGGCAGAGGAAGAGCTCACTGCTCTTCTTTTTTACAAATTGAATGGGTGGAGGGGTTGGAGAGGCAGAAGATCAGATGAAACCCTGCAGTAGATCCTTGTCCAGAAAGTCCTGTAAAGCCTCGCACACTGGCTCAGATGGCAAATACGGCTAGCCCACAGATATCAGGTTATCTGGTTTCAGGTCACTGCCACAATCATAGGGCAAATGGGGAGGGATTTGATCAGCCCTTTTCTACTTGAACACATCTTGATTTTTGATGTAGGTTTCAGGGAGGATACGTGCATTCACAGTCAATATAGACCCCAGCACAGTCTCATAAATTTGATAAGGACATTGTTCATGGAAGCAGAACTCCTGCTGACCAGTGGTGGGATTCAAAAATTTTAATAACAGGTTCCAATGGTGGTGGGATTCAAACAGTCGCGTAGTGCCAACGGAGCAGGGTGGGGCACAACATGGCAGGGGCGTGGTCTGGGCGTTCTGGGTGAAGGGATTTCCAGAGCAGGGTGGGCGGTACTGCAGCAGGGGCACTGGGCAAAATCTCCCCACTTCGCCCCAATGCCACCTGGGTACACAGTTTTGCAAAACAGAGCCAAGCACTGAGCAAAATCTCCCCTCCACATCCCCATGGCACCAGGGTAGAAAGATTTGCCAACAGAAAGCAGGCACTGGGCAGACTCTGCCCTCCCCAACACCATGGCACCAGGGTAGAAAGATTTGCCAACAGAAAGCAGGCACTGGGCAGACTCTGCCCTCCCCATCCCCATGCCACCAGGGTAGAAAGATTTGCCAACAGAAACCAGGCACTGGCCAAACTCTGCCCTCCCCATCCTCATGCCACCAGGGTAGAAAGATTTGCCAACAGAAACCAGGCACTGGTCAAACTCTGCCCTCCCATCCCCAGGGCACCAGGGTAGAAAGATTTGCCAGCAGAAACCAGGCACTGGCCAAACTCTGCCCTCCCATCCCCAGGGCAACAGGGTAGAAAGATTTGCCAGCAGAAACCAGGCACTGGCCAAACTCTGCCCTGCCATCCCCAGGGCACCAGGCTAGAAAGATTTGCCAGCAGAAACCAGGCACTGGCCAAACTCTGCCCTGCCATCCCCAGGGCGCCAGGGTAGAAAGATTTGCCAGCAGAAACCAGGCACTGGCCAAACTCTGCCCTCCCATCCCCAGGGCGCCAGGGTAGAAAGATTTGCCAGCAGAAACCAGGCACTGGCCAAACTCTGCCCTCCCATCCCCAGGGCACCAGCGTAGAACGTTTAACAAAATGCAGTTACTTACTTTAATAGCCAGGAGGAACCAGCTCAATTATCTCCTGTTGTTTCTGCGGCTGACCCACTCCTCTTGCAACTGAGGCTTTGTATGCCCCTCTTCCAAGAGGTTTCATTGGATACTTCTTAAAACAGAGCCTCACACCACTAACTCCCATGGAGGGGAGGGGGATTAATCATTAACAGACTTGCTGGGTCAGTTGAAGTTGAAGTCAATCATTAACCAGCAGTTTGCAGAACTGAGGAAGATTTATCAAAGGAGTTCAAGTTAATCTTTAACAACCGATTCGCCAAACTGAAGAAAATTTAACAAGCAGTTCCATCAAACCGGTGCAAACCGACTGCATCCCACCTCTGCTGCTGACCCAGTCAATGACTGGATTGTGTCTCTCTACCCTATTCATTCTGAGCACCAGGGGCAATTAAGACATTCAAGCAATGGCCAGGTTCAGGCACTTCTGGTGGTAATGGATGTGTAGGGTCATGGGCACAGTTTCTTATGAGAAAGGACCCAGCCGGAGAAGCTTCCTGTCAGTGGCCTCCAACTGGATGGACACATCTTCTTCTCATAACTTAACCTGATGTTGTGCTGTAAAGGAAACATCCATATGTAAGCTAATGCATTAATTAAGCAAACCAGCAAATATTGTTTAGAGACTATCTCTTTTAATAAAATAACTTTCTACCTCAGTCTACATTAATAAATAGATAGATATCAACTTTTCACTCAAGGTTAAAACCAGACTTCCCGCCCTAAGCATATTGTACATAAGACTGAAGAGTTTCAAACTGTTTTTGAGATTATTTCTAAGCAGCAAATTAAATGCTAGAGAACATCAAAGCAAATGCCCTGCAAGATCATTGAGTTAATAACATACTATTGTCTGGGATTTCAAACTGAGTTTCCAAATTTTATCTCATAAAAAACTCTAATTCTTTAAAAAGGTGCTAGCACCTCCATCAGATTTTGATCACCTGTATTTGCAGCTTATAATGGCTTTGATTCTCTCTGTCTAACACACATCTATCCAGGGAAGCAAAACTTTCTGTTCATAAAAAAAAGCTTGAATAAACTCTAATGTGATAACATAGATTTCCTTTATTAAGACACCCAGGCAGAAGTCAATTATTTCCAATCTGCTGGAGATCTTGAATAGGGCTGGGACTGTAATAGAATGCCATTTCAGATGTGCTGCCCTTTTATTAGGCAAACATGAACATGGAAATCTATGTTATATGTAACATATGCTAGGTGAGGCTGGTTATAGCCTCTTAGCTTATATGTTTTGGGGCCTGGGTAAAATGAGGATCCACAGGGATTCTCCTGATTTCATATGATTTTTGAATTAAAATGAAATGAAATAACCATGAATCAATAAAGCATGTCCTACTTTACAGGCAGCACCAAAACAATCACGCATCACATGTTTCTGGTGCATCAGTGGCACAAAAACATGTTTGAAAAACAGGGATCCTCAAGGATGATCATGATTTCTGCACCAAGTCACCCCCAAACCACCATCCCATCACAGCTCAAACCCTCACACATATGTCTGACCACAGCAATCACGCATCACATGCTCCCTGGAACACCAGTGGTGCAAAACATGTTTAAAATCAGGAATATTCAAGGGATCCCATGATTTCTGCACCAAGCCACCATTACAGCACACCTCAAGCCCTCAGCCACAGCTCTGACCACAGCAATCACAAAGTACATGCTCCCCTGCGCACCAGAGGAGCAAAACCCTGTTTGAAAAACAGGGATATTCAAGGAGTCCTGTGATTTCTTCACCAACCCACCCCAAACCACCATCACAGCACACCTCAAGCCCTCAGCCACAGCTCTGACCATTGAAATCAGGCAGCACATGTTCTCCTGCACACTAGAGGCGCATAACCCTGTTTGAAAAACAGGGATATTCAAGGAGTCCCGTGATTTCTGCACCAAGTCAACCCAAACCACCATCACAGCACACCTCAAGCCACAGCTCTGACCACAGAGTCCGGACGCCCCCATGCGTGTCCGGACAGCCCCACTGCATATCCGGATGGCCCCCATGCGTGTCCGGACGGCTCCCTGCATGTCAGGACACCCCATGCATGTCCGGACAGCCCCCCATGCGTGTCCGGACGGACCACTTCTTTGTCCGGACACCCACTTGCGTGTCCAGATAGCCCCTCTGCGTGTCCGGACGCCCCCCATGCGTGTCCAGACGCCCCCATGCATGTCTGGACAGGCCCCCTGCATGTCTGGACGCCCCCCTGCGTGTCCAGACGCCCCCATGCGTGTCTGGACGGCCCCCTTGTTTGTCCGGTCGCCCCCCTGCGTGTCTGGACGCCCCCCTTGCATGTCCGGACGGACCCCTTGTTTGTCTGGAAACCCTCCTGCGTGTCCGGACGTCCCCATGCATGTCCGGACCGTCTCACCTGCATGTCCAGACACCCCCCATGCGTGTCCGGATGGACCACTTGTTTGTCCGGACACCCTCCTGCGTATCCGGACGGCCCACATGCGTGTCCGGACACCCCACATGCGTGTTCGGACGGACCCCTTGTTTGTCCGGACACCCTCCTGCGTGTCCGGACGTTCCCATGCATGTCCAGATGGCCCACCTGCGTGTCCAGACACCCCCCATGCGTGTCCGGATGGACAACTAGTATGTCCGGAAACCCTCCTGAATGTCCGGACGCCCCCTGCATGTCCAGACGCCCCCCATGTGTGTCTGGACGGACCCTTTGTTTGTCCAGACACCCTCCTGCGTGTCCGGACGTTCCCATGCATGTCCGGATGGCCCACCTGCATGTCCAGACACCCCCCATGCGTGTCCGGATGGACCACTTGTTTGTCCGGACACCCTCCTCGGGCCATGCGTCGGAACTATCGTCGGATGGATATCGGACAGGCCTAATATCGGAACATGCGTGTCTGGAGGCTCCATGCATCTGGATATTGCATCGGATACGGACCCTTGTTTGTCCGGACGCATCGGACGTCTATCGGACATCGAACACCCAATGCGTTATTCCGGATGGACCACTTGTTTGTCCGGACAGGCCCCTGTGTGTCCGGAACCCCCACATGCGTGTCTGGAGGGGGCTCCATGCATGTCTGGATGGCCCCCCTGCATGTCCGGACGGACCCCTTGTTTGTCCGGACACCCTCCTGCATGTCCGGACGTCCCCATGCATGTCCGGACGGCCCCCCTGCGCATCCGAACACCCCCAATGCGTGTCTGGATGGACCACTTGTTTGTCAGGACACCCTCCTGCGTGTCCGGACGCCCCCCTGCATGTCCGGACGACCCCTTTTTTGTCCGGACGCCCCCTCTTCGTGTCCGGATGCCCCCATGCATGTCCAGACGGCCCCCTTTTTGTCCAGAAACCCTCCTGGGTGTCCGGACAGCCCCTCTGTGTGTCTGGATGCCCTCCATGCATGTCCGGACGGCCCCCTTGTTTCTCCGTATGCCCCCCATGCGTGTCCGAACGGCCCCCTTATTTGTCTGGACACCCCCATGCATGTCCAAACGGACCCCATGCGGGTCCAGACACTCCCCATGCGTGTCCGGACAGGCCCCCTGCGTGTCCGGACGCCCCATGCATGTCCGGTCGCCCCCTGCGTGTCCGGACGCCCCCCAAGCAGGTCCGGATGGCCCCCTTGTTTGTCCGGATGCCCCCCTCCATGTCCGGATGCTTCCCATGCATGTCCAGACGGCCCCCTGCGTGTCCGGACACCCCCATGCGTGTCCGGATGGACCACTTGTTTGTCCAGACACCCTCCTGCATGTCCAGAAGGCCCCCTGCATGTCAGGATGCCCCCCATGCGTGTCCAGAGGGACCCCTTGTTTGTCCGGACACCCCCATGCATGCCCAAATGGACCCCATGCGTGTCCAGACACTCCCCATGCGTGTCCGGACAGGCCCCCTGTGTGTCCAGACGCCCCCTGCATGTCTGGACGCCCCCCCTGCATGTCCGGACGCCCCCCTTATTTGTCCGGACACCCTCCTGCGTGTCCGGACATTCCCATGCATGTCCGGATGGCCCACCTGCGTGTCCAGACACCCCCCATGCGTGTCCGGATGGACCACTTGTTTGTCCGGACACCCTCCATGCATGTCCGGACGGACCCCTTGTTTGTCCGGACACCCTCCTGCGTGTCCGGACATTCCCATGCATGTCCGGATCCCCCCCATGCATGTCCGGACACCCCCCATGCGTGTCCGGATGGACCACTTGTTTGTCCGGACACCCTCCTGCGTATCGGGATGGCCCACATGCGTGTCTGGAGGGGCCCCATGTGTGTCCGGACGTTCCCATGCATGCCCACCTGCATGTCCAGACACCCCCCATGCGTGTACGGATGGACCACTTGTTTGTCCGGAAACCCTCCTGCGTGTCCGGAAGGCCCCATGGGTGTCAGGACGCCCCCCATGCGTGTCCAGACGGACCCCTTGTTTGTCCGGACACCCCCATGCATGTCCGAACGGACCCCATGCAGGTCCAGACACTCCCCATGCGTGTCCGGACAGGCCCCCTCATGTCCGGACGCCCCATGTATGTTCGGTCGCCCCCCTGAATGTCCGGACGCCCCCCATGCATGTCCGGACGCCCCCTTAGTTGTCCGGACACCCTCCTGCGTGTCCAGACACCCCCCCATGCGTGTCCGGATGGACCACTTGTTTGTCCAGACACCCACCTGCGTATCCGGACGGCCCACATGCATGTTCAGACGCCCCCATGCATGTCCGGATGCCCCCTTAGTTGTCCGGACACCCTCCTGCATGTCCAGACACCCCCCCATGCATGTCCGGATGGACCACTTGTTTGTCCAGACACCCACCTGCATATCCGGACGGCCCACATGCATGTCCGGACACCCCACATGCGTGTCCGGACGGCCACCTTGTTTATCCGGACAGGCCCCTGCGTGTCCGAACGCCCCACCTGCGTGTCTGGAGGGGCCCCCAAACGTGTCCGGATTGCCCCCTGCGTGTCCGGACGCCCCATGCGTGTCCGGACGGACCCCTTGTTTGTCCGGACGCCCCCCCCAAGCATGTCCGGACGGCCCTCTTGTTTGTCCGGACGCCCCCCTCCATGTCCGGATGCCCCCCATGCATGTCCAGACGGCCCCCCTGAATGTCCGGACAACCCCCATGCAGATCCGGACGGCCCCCTTGTTTGTCCGGACGCCCCCTTCATGTCCAGATGCCCACCATGCATATCCGGACGGCCTCCTTGTTTGTCCGGACACCCTCCTGCGTGTCCGGACGGCCCCTCTGCGTGTCCGGATGCCCTCCATGCGTGTCCGGACGGCCCCTTTGTTTTTCCGGACATTCTCCTGCGAGTCCGTACGCCCCCCTGCATGTCCAGACGGCCCCCATGCATGTCCGGACGGCACCCTTTTTGTCCGGAAACCCTCCTGCGTGTCCGGACAGCCCCTCTGCGTGTCCGGATGTTCCCATGCATGTCCGGATGGCCCACCTGCGTGTCCAGGCACCCCCCATGCGTGTCCGGATGGACCACTTGTTTGTCCGGAAACCCTCCTGCGTTTCCGGACGGCCCCTCTGTGTGTCCCAATGCCCACCATGCGTGTCCGGACGGCCCCCTTGTTTGTCCGAATGCCCCCCATGCGTGTCCGGAAAGACCCCCTATGTGTCTGGATGCCCCACATGCGTGTCCGGGGTGCCCCCATGCGTGTCCGGACGCCCCCCTGCGTGTCCGGACGGCCCCCTTGTTTGTCCAGATGCCCCCCTCCGTATCCGGATGCCCGCCATGCATGTCCGGACGGTCCTCCTGGGTGTCCGGACGGCCCCCTTGTTTGTCCAGACACCCCCTGCTTGTCCGGACGCCCCCCTGCATATCCGGACGCCCCCATGCATGTCCAGATGGACCCCTTGTTTGTCCGGACACCCTCCTGCTTGTCCGGAAGGCCCGTTGCATGTCTGGACGCCCCCCATGTGTGTCCGAACGGCCCCCTTATTTGTCCGGATACCCCCATGCATGTCCGAACGGCCCCCCTGCGTGTCCAGACACTCCCCCTGCGTGTCCGGACAGGCCCCCTGCGTGTCCGGACGCCCCATGCATGTCCGGTCGCCCCCCTGCGTGTCCAGATGCCCCCCATGCATGTCCGGACGCCCCCCTTATTTGTCCGGACACCCTCATGTGTGTCCAAAAGGCCCCCCTGCATGTCCAGATGCCCCCATGTGTGTCTAGATGGACCCCTTGTTTGTCCGGACACCCTCATGCGTGTCCAGACGTTCCCATGCATGTCCGGACGGCCCACCTGCTTGTCCAGACACCCCCCATGCGTGTCCGGATGGACCACTTCTTTGTCCGGAAACCCTCCCGCGTGTCCGGACGCCCCTTGCATGTCTGGACGCCACCCATGTGTGTCCGGACGGATGCCCCCTGCTTGTCCGGATGCCCCCTGCATGTCCGGACGCCCCTATGTGTGTCCAGACGGACCCTTGTTTGTCCGGACACCCTCCTGCATATCCGGAAGGCCCCCTGCATGTCAGGACGCCCCCCATGCGTGTCCAGATGGACCCATTGTTTGTCCGGACACCCTCCTGCGTGTCCGGAAGGCCCCTTGCATGTCTGGACACCCCCCATGAGTGTCCGAAAGGCCCCTTTATTTGTCCGGACACCCCCATGCATGTCCGAACGGCCCCCATGCATTTCCAGACACTCCCCATGCGTGTCCGCTCATCCCCTGCGTGTCCAGATGCCCCCCATGCATGTCCGGACGCCCCCTTATTTGTCCGGACACCCTCCTGCGTGTCCGGAAGGCCCCCCCTGCATGTCCAGATGCCCCCCATGCGTGTCCGGACGTTCCCTTGCATGTCCGGTTGGCCCACCTGTGTGTCCAGACAACCCCCATGCGTGTCCGGATGGACCACTTGTTTGTCCGGACACCCCACATGCGTGTCCGGACAGCCACCTTGTTTGTCCGGACAGGCGAAACCTGTTATTATTACAGATTTTTACCAACTACTGAAACTGATTATTACCGATTACTGAAATCTACTATTACCAATTATTATCAATTACTGGAACAGATTATTACCGATTACTGAAACCGATTACTACACGCCCCCATGCGTGTCAGGACACCCTCCTGCATGTCAGGACGGCCCCCCTGCGTGTCCGGAAGCCCCCTACATATCCAGATGCCCCCTGCATGTCTGGACGGCTCCTCGGTGTGTCAGGAAGGCCCCCCTGCGTGTCTGGATGCACCCTGGGTGTCCGGACTGCCTTCCTGCGTGTCTGGACGCCACCCATGTATGTCCAGACACCCCCTGCATGTCCACATGGCACCCTTGCCTGTCCGGACACCCTCCTGCGTGTCCGGAATGCCCCCCTGAGTGCCTTTCAATTCCCCCCCCCCAAGGGCACACACATCACTGACATCACACAGTATCAGGCTGCGTGTTTGCATGAGCATGTACTGCTGGCCTCTGCAATTGATTTGCTGCTACTGTTCCTTTCCCATTTCATCACAATAAGCCACAGCAACGCGTGGCCAGGTGAACCACATTTGAACAGGGAACACTGTACGCATACCATAGAGGGATGTTAACAATCTGAAAACGGCCCCTTGGAATCTTGATCTGGCAACTAACAGCGTTACCTGTTTAAAGAGTCATATTTAAAATGAATAATAGCTACGCGACTGATTATCTTTTAAAAACTTTTGCATACTACCAAACTAAATATTTGTGGCAAGATGAACGCACAACGTAACACCAAAAACTGCAATTCATTATTTGAAAGAAAGGCCATCTGTAATATTTTGTATTACAGTTGCATATCAAAATCATTAACATTCTCAGAAAGCCAAAAACAACTACATAAAATTTGAAATAAGTAATAAACATTAAACTCAAATGAGAAATCAGCTGAAGTGAAAGCTGTTATATAGCAGTTAGAACAATATGTGATTCGATTGAATGTATTGAAGGAGTCCCATGATTTCTGCACCAAGCCACCCCAAACCACCATCACAGCACACCTCAAGCCCTCAGCCACAGCTCTGACCACAGAAATCACGTAGCACATGCTCCACTACGCACCAGAGGTGCAAAACCCTGTTTGAAAAACAAGGATATTGAAGGAGTCCCATGATTTCTGCACCAGGCCAACCCAAACCACCATCACAGCACACCACAAGCCCTCAGCCATAGCTCTGACCACAGAAATCATACGGCACATGCTCCCCTGCGCACCAGAGGCGCAAAACCCTGTTTGAAATGTATTGCTAATGCAAGCAAGGTGGAACCCAGGGGCTTAATGAGGCAAACTGAAGCCCTGGGCAAAACCTGAGTTGGATCCCCCCCCCAAATGGCGGCCACCCCACCATGACCAAAAATTTTTTTGCACCAGGTCATTGGTTTCAATACATAAGTCAAACAAGAAAGATATTGCTCTCTCTGAAGGTTGATGCTCTTGATCGATACAGGCCCTTTCTGCACAAATCCCCTAAAATGTTTCTAAAAAATTTCAGTCCCCCCCCCAGTGGTGGGATCCAAAAATTTTAGTAACAGGTTCCTATGGTGGTGGGATTCAAACAGTGGCATAGCACCAATGTGGCTGGGCGGGGCACGATGGGGGCGGGGCGGGGCATTACAGGGGCGGGGCATTAAAATTTCTCTGTTACAGTAAAAAATTCTTACTGTAAAAAAAAGTTCCTAATTTCCAGCTGGTATCTTTCTGTCCATAATTTAAACTCATTATAGCAAGTCCTATCATCTACTGCCAATAACTACTTCTACTGCTTGTCAAATATTTAATCCTTTCAAATACTTAATTTTGTTTCTATAAATCAAAAGAAGGACACTTTCCTTAAACAGGGAACTTTACCATATTTCTAAAACATGTTTTTAAAACAGCCCAACAGGGAGAATTATCCCATTTTCTACCTTCGCTAACCAGCCACATAAGAAACAACAGGACTTTATGGCAACTGTGAAATCATGAGTGGTCACTACAGTTTAGTGAAGATTCACCATCACCACTGTTTGTTAAGTATATTCTGAAGGGCTAATACATTCAATACTCAAAATAATTTGCACTTTAGATTAACACACAAATTCATTAAAACATGGATCCAATGGACCATTCCTACTGCATAGGCATGTTCAAGAGCTAGATATCAAGGTTACTGCCAGGATACACAGGTCATGACTTTTTTAAAAATTGAGTAAGCATTAGTAGTTAGTACCTTTAACCTTTCACTCACACAAAATGCTTTGTAATCCTTTAGCCCCATAAATACCTAAAATCAGTCATTAACACTCCCTTTTTATTCCTGGGTAACCTTGGGCTAGTCACAGCTTTCAGCCCCACCCACCTCACAGGGTGTTTGTTGTGAGGGGGGAAGGGCAAGGAGATTGTAAGCCCCTTTGAGTCTCCTGCAGGAGAGAAAGGGGGGATATAAATCCAAACTCTTCTTCTTCTTCTGTTTAAAGTAAAAAATAAACCAGAACATCATCCTAGAATTCGCAATCCATACTGTATATTCTGCAAATATTTCACATTAATTAATCCAGGATTAGAGACACAGATTAGCATAACATTCTCACATACAGCAATACAGAGCTGTTAAGTGGCCAAGCATCATGGTAAATCACAATTTATCATAAAATGAACAGACAGAGTGATAAAATAAATAGCCTACCAAGCAAGTAAAGAGTCCCCTGGACCCAACAGTAGTTAAAGGGTCCCTCCTCTTACTAGCCAGCAAGCTCCAGGCTATGAGAAAGAAGAAGAGAGGGGGAGGCGAGGGCGTGGAGACAGAAAAGCGGACCCAATTAGTAACCCCCTCTTGGCACACACAAATAGTTAGTAACCCACTCTCGGGAACTGGTGAGAACCTGCTGGATCCCACCTCTGGTCCCCTCCTCTTTACAACAAGATATTTCTGCACTCACCCCCTTGGAATGATTCCCAGCCACTATTATGTGTCCTCCCCTCTTTTTTTAGCTCTGTGTTGAATTTATTCTTCAGTGCTTTACAGTCTCATGCTGCACTCTATACTCCTCATATGCTTTACGGATTGCCCCTCCAAATAAAAGAATATAGAAATGCTGCAAATAAATAGGCACCATCACATTCCTTCTTACAAACATTGTAATTAGTAGCAGTTGCTTTTTTACCACCTCCCCATCAGAGCAACATTCTTTCTGTTGTGAAGCAAGAGATCTTTGAGTAGCATCTGGCTTCCGTTCCTAGACTATGCAACAAATTGTTCCCTCTTCCACTACCACACACATCTACATCCAGCCCCTCATAGCATACTTAGCCTTGTGGTAGCTTGTGCTCCCGGCCTCCGTTCTTCCTGTGGTTGAGAGTGGGGGTGCTGTTAGCCAGGAACAGCAAACAGGTGGGTGCTGGCAGATTGCATCTTTGTTCTCTGTTTTAGCCCTGGGTGCAAATGACATTGCTTTTTTGCCAAGACAGAGTTGCTGAATGCCATTCATCTCTTCAGCCTACTCCTTTCAATCTGAGCTATACGCCAGAGAAAAGCGTGCAGCCCGCAGGTCTGTATACCCCACCCATTCCATGATGGCTTGATCTCTGAGGTGGGCCACAGGAAGCTGTTTGAGAGCTGACAGGCCGACGCCTATCAGGTCTCAAACAGCTTCCTGTGGCCCTCCTCAGAGATCAAGCCATCATGGAATGGGTGGGGTATACAGACCTGCTGGTGATGGACCCAATTGCTTAAAGTCATCCTTTCTTCCTCCCCTGCTGAGGCAACCCAGAGCTGGGAACCTGTCCTCCATAGTGAAAGGATCTCTTACCAATAGCAACTGCTCACCCAGGCACTAGCAACATTCATTGCCAATGAAGCCAGGTGATATTTTTCTGCTCCCTTCAGATTGTCTTAATAATATACCTTTTATGAGGTGGGCTCAGAATACTTTATTTGTATCATTCCATAGAAGCACAAGCAGAACCCTACTTGCTGAACGAGAGGCATATGGGAAATGGTGCCTGGATGCAACTCCTCAGGTGCCCACTCTGCGCTCCCCTTGCTAGGGGGTGTGGCCCCACCCCTGAGCCTCATCCCTGAACTCCCTGCAGCCCGGCTTCTGCCCTTCACCAGAGCCTAGGGAGAGCAGGAGCCGGGCTCCAAAGATGTGCTTTTAAAAGCACAGAGGCCAGGGGGCAGAACTTGTGGGTGGGGTTATGCCCCAATCCCTGCCCTCCATGCTTTTAAAAGCATGTTCCTGGACCCTAGCTCCTGCTCTCCCCTGGCTCTGAAAAGGGCAGAAGCCAGGCTACAGGGAGACCATGTGGGGAAGCTGGGGGGCATGCCCCCAAGCCCCACCCCGGCCTCAGGGCTTTTAAAAGCACATCCCTGTAGCTCAGTTCTTGCTCTCCACAGATTCTGGCAAGGGCAGAAGCCAGCCTGTAGGGAGCCTGTGGGGTGGGGGTGCCACCCTTATCCCTGGAGGTTGGCTCCTGCTCTCCCCAGGGCCTAGGGAGGGCAGAAGCCTGCCTACAGGGAGGCTAGGAGGGAGGTGGAGTGCTGCGGCAGATGGGTACATGCTGTTTCATCACATGGGGTGTCCAGCATCCAGTCTATCAATCATCTCTCTGCTTCATCATCTGCTGCTTCATCTCTCAAAGTCGAATGTTGGTTTATAAACATATGGGCAGGGTTTGCTGCATGAGGGTACAGAATATTTAATTGCATGGTATCATTAAACAGAATATTGTCATAGAACAGAATAATGTTTTTACAACAGCAGTGTTTGTGAATGGGGCAGGATTTATAGCAGATCTGAATGGAAGTTCAGTACGTAATTTTTTATAGTCATGAAGCCCCTGAATATGAGCTTCAAGAGGACTGATAGGTCCAGGTATATTGAAATGCCATGACATCCTATCATAGTATTTCAAGGTGTATCTTTACTCATTTCTTAAATATAATTTTAGAAACAGCACCTTTATTAATCAATGCAAGCCATAAATGGCTGAAGTCAGGCACAATAAAAATTCAGTCATAGTCTGGGAATAAGAAAGAAATTTCTGGAACAAAGCAGTAGTGGATCAGTCTATTATCCAACCTACTCCACAACTAAAAACCAATGTTCAAAAAGAGACGAGCAATTAAATTGGGAACAGCACTCCCTAGGGGAACAATGAAGTATTTAAATTATTATTGTTATATTTAGCATTTTAATTTAGAAAAATACAATTCTTAAGAAAAAAAATTACAGTGCAGACTAAATGAATTCATTTTGCTTAAGAGCTACAAAATCCTTTTATTGATTATTAAATTGTCAGCTTAGGCCAAGAAATTTTGTGTCCATTTTGTTAATGCTTCATATTAGTAATGACTGAGCCTGTTGAGTAACCGTCAGCAGCTCTCCCCCACCAGACACTGAAATTTGATTGCAACAGGCAATAGCTTAATTGGATCCATTAGAGTTCCTCGCATTTCAACAATTATGGTTGAAGATGCATTATAACCACAAATTTGAAGTTGAGCAGCATCTGTTTCATGCTCAGCGATGTGTTGTAAGAAAAGGGCAAAGGGACAGACTTATTCAAATTTAAATTCAGTACTAACCACTGCATGGTGTAATACCCCAGAGAATGCATCAGGTTCCATACAAATATCTGCCATCCTCAAATAGTAATTGTCTAGGAATCCAGTTCAGTTAACCAGGGGCTAGCTTAATCAAGCGTCTATTCCATCTCACATATTCTTCAGCAGCTAGCACTCAGCATAACAAAGGATTTTGGCAGCTTCTTTAGGATTTTGTTTTGGTCTGCAGAACAGAATCAGAATATAATAATTCAGAATAGAACAGCAAAAGTTCCCCAGTGAATACTGAAGAGCCCTACAGAAAAAGCTTGGAAATTTGACTGACTTTAGAATGGTGTAACTCTGCTTAGGACTGCATTGTAAGACTTTATTTAAAAATGTATATCTCACAGAATCATAGAGTCAGAAGGGGCCATCATACCCAACCCTCTGCAGGATCAGCCTAAAGCAGGGGTGTCCAACTCTGGCACTTCAGATGTTCATGGACTACAATTCCCATCAGCCTCTGCTGGCATGGCCAATTTGATTGCGCCATTCTAAGTCAGAGTTATACCATTCTAAGCCAGTCAAATTTCCAAGCTTATATATATTAGATGTGAGAAGGTCAGTGAAGTGAACTCTCCATGACTCTGTAAAAATAAGCAGTGGTGCCCAGAAAAAAAAAATTCTGGTGGATTCACACAACCTTTTTTCCCCCCTCTCCCAGGCAAGCTGATAGTGGCTGATGGAGATAATTGATCAGTCAACAAGAAATAGTTTATGCATCTTTAACATTAATTCAAATACTTGCTCTTTGCAGACTTGCAGTCAGTTCTTCTGTTTAATTTTCCTTGGTTATTAAGTCAAAGCAAAAACCCTAAGAATTAGAGAGTGTAACCTGAAAGCAGCCACGAGAAGCTTTCATCATAAAATATTGAATTAGAACAGGCAGAGGAAACAATGCATAGAAATATAGAAAGTGTCATTTGAAGCAAGGAAGACTAAAGAGAGACTTCACACAGTCACAGTGCCATTTGCAAGATGAAAGCAAGGATTCAAAATATGGTAGCATATTCCAGATATTGAACAGGCATAAATCAACACTGCACATTAAATCTTTGAACTGCTATATAAACTTCTTATTACATATGGTGGGAGGTTGAGGAAGGAAGGAAATTCCCTGAGAAAAGGTGCCAATTGTCTTGACCCACTCTAGCTATCTGACTCACTGATAAATCCCCCTCTGTCACTGAGGCAGGAGACAGTGTAAAGTCCTTCACTTCCAACAAGAAAAGGGAAAAACAATATAGCCATTTACACACTTGTGGTTGGATTCTCAGTTGCACACACATTTTCCCCTCTCCTGAGCTCACCATGTCTCAGATCAGAGAATCTGTGCAGTTTCTGAAATGTCTGAAAGCATAACTTTTCCTTTCCCTTTGCAGTAAGAGCAAAGGAAATCAGCATGCATTTTGGGGTTTTTTTTGGATTTTCTCTTTCCTCCTTGCCTTCCCCTGTCCACACAACAACAGTTTTTGCTGTTCTTCCACCACCAAGAGAAAGAGTCCCCAAGAGGAGAGCATCAATTGTAAATATAAAGGGTATGAGGAGGGAGTGGGTGGCAAGGTAGGGAGGGAATTTAAGCCAGGGCTCTCCCCCACCCCTCCCAGTGGCTTCTCAGCTCACCTTCCCTAACTGCCTGAAAACTTCAGGGCAAGACAAGATGAGTTTTTTTAAAAAAAAATCCCACTGAGGGTCTATTGCTGGGGTTATTGACCCTGAAACTTACTTAGATTTTAAATGGTCCAGCAAATTAACACTAGACCACAGCCAGCACCAAAAAAAGAGCGGAAATGGCAGTAATCAACCTCCCCAGACATAAGTTTGTATGTAGAGAAAAAGGAAGCAGGAGGCAGGCAAAATGGTGAATTGGCTCAGCTAAAATCATCTATAAATTATGTTTTGGAGGAATAGCTAAAGAAACATTCACCATAGCTTAAAATGGGCACACAGTTAGAAAGTAGAAAAGATTTAAATGACATAATTTAAAAGATAAAAGGCATGGACAGTCCCTCTCACATGTTAATATGAAAGCTAAATGTTAAATAACAAAAGTAAATTTTCTAAAGAATGTGTTTTGTGTTTTGTTGTTTGTTAATTGGTGTTCACCACTGATGAACAGTTTTCTTCTACAACCTTCTGATAGCATCACGTCTATTGATGAGGGTTTCTTTATGCCCTGACTTAAGCATATGAAGCAATATGTTGCAAGCATCATATCAGGTGTTCAGGCCAAATGCTTACAAGCATCTGGCAGTCTCACCAAAGAAAGCCTAGCAGTTCATTCAGACCCATGCAAATGCACAAGATTGGTTTTTTGGAATCACATAACTTCCACAACTTAGAAGGATTCTACTGCTAGTATCCCAGTTCAATATGCCTGCAGTTTTGTGTTTCAGCTGTTCTCTGTACTTGATGGTACCTGATGGTATAGAGCAGGGGTCTGCAACCTGTGGCTCTGGAGCCGCATGCGGCTCTTTCAGCCTTATGCTGTGGCTATGCATGGCCTGGAGGGTGGAGGTTAGCGTTGTAGTGTCCCTCCAGCCCTCCAGAGCAGAGCTTGAAGGAAAGGTGAGTGGAGGGGCCGAATCGGAGCTGGCTCCATGCATGAGGGCACCCCTTTTCACATCCCCTCCACTCTCTACCTATAGCCTTCCAGAGCACTGCTCTGGAGGGGCTGGAGGACTTGGCCTTGCGCTGCCCTCCAACCCCTGGAGGTCAGAGGGTAGTGTGGGCATGTCTCTCTAGAGCAGCCAACCATCCCCTCTCTGCCATCCCCACTGCCTGCTCCATCGGGCAGAGGGGGTTTCCCTGCTCGGCGCTGCTGCCTCCCACAGCACGAGAGGCAGTGGCACCGGGCAGGGCGCAGACGCCACCCCCCTCTGCCCCATGGAGCAGGTGGCTGCCTGCTCCGTTGGCAGAGGGGGCTTCCCTGCCCAGCACCTGTGCCTCCCAGCCCTGGAAGAAAAGGTGAGTGGAGGGGCCAAACCAGAGGCGGCTCCATGCGGAGCTACCTCTCCAGCTCAGTAGATCTTCGGGGCAGTGGAAAACGGGTCCAAATGGCTCTTTGGGTGGTAAAGGTTGCCTACCCCTGGTATAGAGAATAGGAATCCATAGTTGGTTTGACCCTTTTGGCACTTTATGTAAAAACAATTGTGAAAAAAGCTGGGTAAGAAGGATACAACAGTGAAACATCTATTTCTTGTTATCACATTTTTGATAAATAATCTAAATGCATTTGGAAATAAGACCATTAAGCTTAATTACAAAAGCTGTTAATGTATACAGCAACATTTTACCAGGACTTTTCACTTAATTTACTTGGATAGCATAACCATTATTGGTTTATTAGGTTCCAGGTCAACAGCAGCCTATTGGGCAGATGCATCAAAGTATTACTTCACCTAGAACAAAGAACAACAAATGGCACTGGAATAGTACCATCAGCCTGAAGAGGGGTGCCCAAGTGTAATTCACTTATCATCGCAGCATGAAGTTCCCTGATTTGGCTCAAGTGGAAATATAACAGTGTTCCTGTTTAATAAGAGGGCTTCAAGTAAGAGATGGCTGCAATCTGTGACAGGAAAACAAAAATGATAATTAAACAGTAACTGAAGGCAAAAGGGTGAGCCATTTCCACTTTGAAAAGCTGTGAATTAAAGTACGTGTATCAGAACATTTCAACAGCCATTTGAATTATTCATGATTATGCTTCTGCTGCTTGCTTTAAAAATAAAGTCAAGAGTGCACAAGGACTCCTTCAGACAATTGAAACTCAGATCATTTATGTATTCTGAGAACTGCATAACCTGCACATGAAGACCGAGGTGGTTTAGACCACCAGGTGTCCCGTTGCTGGCATGGGCACTCTTTCCATGGGAAGTTGCATGCTGATGGGCAACTATAAAGAGCAAAACAAAAAGCCTCCATGAGCACAGATATTACAACTGGTAACATTCAGATGTATCTATTGAAGATTAGTTACTTGTCTTTTGCATACTTGCAAAGAGATGAGAACTTGGGAAAGAGCAGAAACTGTTAAAACTTCATTGACTTGCAATATATTCAAGTACAAAAATAAGGGGTACTAGCATCCATGTTTCCTGTCAAACAGCCTGCATGATTATCATCATTAGCAACTGCTGCCAAGCTACTCTGAGATCTCTCCAGGTTTGTTTTTAATGAACAGGTGTGTCCTTCATGGGAAATTTAAAGTTATTCCACTGTCAATTTATGAGCTGCCAACAACTAGGAAGTAGCTCCAGGAATATAAATACAAGAGACTTAAAGACTGTTATTACAACTAGTTCTTGAAGGCAAGAATTACAACAGAATCACAGAGTCTTGCAGGAAGCTATTTTCATACCTGAGCCACTAGCTCAACACACTCTGAGACATACTCAAAATTTTAGTTTGTTTTCAACTTATTAGACATTACTTAATTCTCAGGGTGAAAGATGCATATAGGAAGATTAAATGTGATTTTAGAAAAGCTTGAAAAGTGCTCAAGATAGCCAAAACCTTCCTTCTTTATACAGCTGAATACCTTTCTTTTAAAAGAATGAGCATTGGGCTCAAACACAAATTTGGAAGAAGCCATCCCACTGAAGTACACTAAGCTAAAAGAGACAACGAAGGGCATTCTAGCTGTGCATCACGCCAATTCATATATTGGCGGAATCTCCTCGACTCCCATGAGTCTGATTTGAATTGGGACCATAGTTCATGTGGAGAAGAGTCTGTAAACCCTGGCTTCTCTCAGGTTATTCTCTCTCCCGGCTTGTGCAACTAGCCAGCAAGCAGATGAATGAGGCACAAGTCTTCCCAGAAACTAGCAGGGATCTATTTTGTCTAAGGGCAACCTAGCTTTCCATGTAGGAATCTATGGCCACTTCCGCACGGCCATGCTGGGGGTCAGATCAGTGTACATGACGTTGACCCAACCCCCCCCGGGACCGTTCGCACAAATGGTCCCGGTAACGACCAGGAAGACAGCGCCGCGCTGTGCCATTGCCCAATCGACTTATTGTCCCTGTGACCATCCGGCACGTCGCCGAGGTCAGGGGACATGCCCCTCCTGCCCTGCACGACCGCTCTGGAGTTGCAGGGCAGGGGGGGCGTATCCCCAGGCCTCTGCGATGCGCTGGATGATCGCAGGGCCGGTAAGTTGATTGGGCAAGGGGGGAGGGATGGTGCCTTCCAGCCGCTGTCATTCACATGGCAGCAGCTGGAAGCCGCCATTTTCCAAAAACCTCACTAGGGGAGCGAGGTGGGAAAATGGTGGCTTTGCGCCGCTGGGGAGGAGCGAGGGTGGCGTGGCTGAGAAGTAGCTATGCCCCCCATGCGAACAGCTCCCTCGGGACGGCATTTTTGCCGTCCCCAGGGCGCTGTAAAAGGCCCGTGTGGAAAGGGCCTATCACTGCTTCTTAACTCTCTTAAGAGTCTTGTGAGGGATTTCTCCTCCTTCCTAACACCTTTCTTATCAGTTGGATGAAAAGAGGACCATCAAACATGGCTGTTTGATAATGGGGGCACAGCAAGTCTTGCAAGAAGGAATCAAAGTGATCTTGTTATCACTTGAACAACACAAGCTTTTATTCCATTATCGCTAATTCATCTCTAAAAGGTGCATACAGGTTACAAAGAAAACTACAGTTCCTGGACATTTGCTTTTTCTTCCTTCCTCTTTGGGCTGGAGCAAGTAAGTGTAGGCGTGGAAGAAGCTCCCTAGTTGACTCACACTCACACAAAGAGAGAATAGCTCCTTTTCAATCCCCCCCCCCCAGGTGCTTTGGAGGTTCTGGGCCAGTGTGGGCTCAGAAATCCTGACTGCTGGAGCCCATCTTGATCCAGGGCTGTCTGAGATTTTGCCTGTGTATATACATCTCCCAGGTCGATCTCCATAAATGTCAGCCCTGTCAGGTTTCTCTGCTATAATCTGCAACATAGGCTTCAAGGTCACCCTGCCTTCAAAAACACATGACATTCTAACCTGAAGTGCTGTTTGCCCTGTTGAGAAAACTCACCATAATTGTGCTAGTTATAACGTTATCACTGGAAGTGTTATTTTTCTTTGTCGAAGGCTTTCACGGCTGGAATCACTGGGGTGCTGTGTGGTTTCCGGGCTGTATGACCGTGTTCTAGCAGCATTCTCTCCTGACGTTTCGCCCACATCTGTGGCTGGCATCTTCAGAGGATCGGATGGTAGGAAGGAAAAGCAAGTGGAGTATATATACTGTGAGGTCAAAAGGTGAGGCCGTCTGAATAGAGTAGCCTGGCATGTGAGTCACAGAGAAGTCTGTAGCATGGGAGTAACAATGAAGATAGCAAGGTCCAATGTCACGTGGATGGATATCACTGAATATAGGAAGTATCCTGAGTCTTTGGGCATTTCGCCTTTGATTTGCTACTAGACTATAGTTATGTCCTGTGTTTATTATGGAGGCTGATCAGTCACTGTCTCACTTGATTCTAGAGTTTTTCAACACTTGCAACCAAATTCTGTTCATTTTCATGGTTTCTTCCTTCCTGTTGAAATTGTCCATGTGCTTGTGAATTTCAATGGCTTCTCTGTGTAGTCTGACGTAGTGGTTATCAGAGTGGTCCAGAATTTCTGTGTTTTCAAATAATATTCTGTGTCCAGATTGGTTTATCAAGTGTTCTGCTGTTGCTGATTTTTCTGGCTGAAATGGTCTGCAGTGCCTTTCGTGTTCTTTCGTGAAGATGCCAGCCACAGATGCGGGTGAAACGTCAGGAGAGAATGCTGCTAGAACACGGCCATACAGCCCGCAAACCACACAGCACCCCACTGTTATTTTTCTATTATTAAAAAAGCAATTTGTAAGTCAAACAAATTAATGAAATACAATTAAACCCATTTCTAATATTTGACTACTTTCACAATCTATACTTATATACAACCAGATAATACTGTTTTTTCCCTCTGATATTCACACATACACAGACGGACACAAACACAGTAATTTTATAGGACTGATTTAGATAGGCAGTGACCTCTACCCAGCCCTTGGTTTGCATGCTCATTAGGATTCTGAGAGAATTTCCATTTATTAATTTCCAAATTTCTACACCTGCCTTTCTCCAAGCACAGCTGGGACCAATGATGGGTAACAATATCTAAACTGGGACTTCAAAAAGAAGAGATATGTGTCACTATTTTGATGTGTGCAGAACTGACAGCTGTTTTTCAAGATGCTACTCATCATGATAATTGGATTTGGAGCCTTAGGAGAGACAAATTATATGGAAGCACCATGGTCTTAATATGGCATTCCTCAGGGTCTCCACTGGGCTGTCTTCACACATTCATGAATGTGCACATGGAGGCTACAGTATCTCTACCCAGAAGTTTGTTTTTTTAAATCATAGACTGAACTAAATGTGGTCAATGAATTAGAAACCCCAATAAAACTTTACTCTGCTCTACCCTAAGTGGGCAGTCTTCATTTTAATCTGGGGGAATTAGATGGAGACAGAGATTGAGATGGGATAACTGGGATTGATAACCTATGTATACCAAGAAAGTCCTGGGTGAAAACTCTTAAATTAGTAGGTGGTTGTACAATTTAAAAAAATTAAATAATTAAAATAGTAAAACAAGAAATATATTGTAAGCAAAGGGCCATCCAGGGAAAATAGCACTGAAGAGGAAAGCAGCCAGCATTTCCAGGAGCAAAGAGCCCACACACAAGTGGAGGTGCATGTATGGATCCAGAATGAACACACTATGAATGGCCAAGGGATCAATATTTATACCCCAAATTTACACCTTGAGGTCATATGGGGCATGTTGGCAGGAAAGTCAGACACAAAGAATTGAAATAGGAGAGGCTTGATGATTCATCAGGACCCAAGGGAATATCTGGACAATTCTCTTGAATACTGATTAGTGTGGGATGGTTGCAGATAAGGTAACTGATTATTTGTTTGGAGCACTGATCACTAGTCAGGCACACCTTGCGGCCAGGGGAAAACTTCAGCAGCCAACCTTCTTCCTGACCAGGCTTGACACACAAAATATATCCCAGAACTCTCTGAGAGGCATCCATTTTGTGGAGACCAGTGTCTTGCTCTGATGCCAGACTTTGGACCCTGTGTCTTCAAGGCACCCCTTAGCAAGAGGAGGCATCTGACCAGTGGTGGGATTCAAATAATTTAACAACCGGTTCCGGTGGTGGGATTCAAATAATTTAACAACTGTTGGTTTACAAGCACCATTTTAACAACCAGTTCTGCCCAAGTGGTACAAGCCTGCTGAATCCCACCACTGCATCTGACTGCTTACACAGCAACCTAGGATATCACTTCCAATATAATCAAAGTTTACACAATCCCATTCCTATGAGTTTATCTTCTTGAATCACTATTTGTCAAACTCCCTAATGGAATTTAAACCCATGTATCGGGACAATTAAGCCACTCCCCTCAAAACAGTTATAATGCCGAAACTGCCATAAAGCTGTCAAATTAGTGTATTCACTCTTAGCATTCTCATTCTATTGTATATTTTAAAGAGAGTCAGGGCAGCTCAATTGCTATTCAAAAAACATTATTTGGTTATGTCTCAGTTACAATTAAGGTTCAGTAGTCATACTTGAATATGTGGGAGAGTGATTAGATGTTAGGGGAAGCATTAATTCAGAGGATTTTGCCATATTTGCTTGCTTAATTTTCACTTTAAAAATATTGTTCTCTCTATCGTGTGAGATATTTACCCTTACAAACTTGCCTGCAATTATTTTTCTCAATTAATAACATCAAGTTATTGAAAATGAAAAAAAAACCCACAGAAACAGATATAGTGAGGACTGGGGCAGGGAATGGAAGGGTAGAAAGAGTCCATTATTATCCCATTGCCAAGGTATAGATCAGGGGTAGGGAACCTGCGGCTCTCCAGATGTTCAGGAACTACAATTCCCATCAGCCCCTACCAGCACGGCCAATTGGATCTATACCAGGGGTTGGCACGGCCAATTGGATCTATACCAGAGGCTGATGGGAATTGTAGTTCCTGAACATCTGGAGAGCCGCAGGTTCCCTACCCCTGGTATAGATCCAAGTTTAGATCCAGTGAGGCTTTGGACTTGTCCAGTTTTAATTAAAGTAAAAGCTGGTATCCTTATCAATGAAAAATTAAGGATAGTTTGATCCCCTCAACCAACAGAAATAAGGCAGATAAAACCCAACTATTCTGCCTTAACTGACCTACAGAGCAGACTGTTGTTGTTGTTGTTGTTTTAAAAAAAGCTAATACAATCTGAATGGCATATCATGGGTAAAAGAAGTATTATAATATAACAGGAACTGTAGGGACATCTGAAAAGAGAAAAACTCACCAAGGAAAAATGGAAAGCAATCATTGTAATTGACTCAAAATAAAATTTGTGTCAATTTATTTTCATTTTATTTTCTGCCAACAACAGACCATCCTACTGTTCTCTATTTCTAGTGACTAGTATAAGAGCTTTCTCTCGGGAAATAATGCCAGGGCACAGTTCCTACAAAATGTCTCATAATTACATATTACTTTTGACACTGACACCAAGAGAAAACTTGAAAATCTCACAGCCAATGGCTTCTTGCTGCCACTGCCCATAAAGAGAAATTACAGCTTTCACACTAATCAATGGTCCATGAGAATACCCTAGAGATAAGTTTGGTCTCTGAGAAACAATCTCTCTCACTGGCAAAAATGTCTTCCTTGCTGATGTCTGGTATACATTTTCTTGCTTGTCTATATCTGAAATTTGTTGATATAGTATGGGAGAATGGTCAGCAGTCAGGGATGTATAATTTTTTTTATTAATACCGTTTTCCGAGCCAGCTTCTTCATGGTTGGGAAGTCCATTTTTGTCTTGCCTGTTTTCCTTGACAAATTTCCAGTTTTCTTTATTTTATGGCATTTTTACAATATTCATAATTTTTACATAATTTATACACCACTAATGCAGATTTTAATACTATCAATATTTCTATCAAAATTCATTAGCATGGTTAACAATTGAACTGTTACTGTTATTATTGAATTCATTTAAACCCTCCTTTCTCTCCAATGGGAACTCAAAGCATCTTACCTCATCCCTCTCTCCTGTGTTTAATCTTCACAACAACCTTGTGAAGTAGGTTAGGTTAGGCCAGGTGTTGGCAACTTTTAGCTCCCAAAGAGCCATTTGGCTCTGCCTCCCCAAGTCCTGCCTTCAGCCAAGTGGATGGGATAGACTGTGGCAGCGACACCAACAACATCAAGTTGCACTTCCCAGGATGCTGGAGGGAGGGAGAGAGGGAAGGAAGGAAGGAAGGAAGGAAGGAAGGAAGGAAGGAAGGAAGGAAGGAAGGAAGGAAGGAAGGAAGGAAGGAAGGAAGGAAGGAAGGAAGGAAGGAGAGGACCATGTACTTTTTTCACAAATGTTGTTGCCGAAAAATGAACAGAAACACTTCTAAGCATGTTGAAAAATAAATATTGCCTATCAGCCTTTTCCCTGTTTTTGAAAAGTGGGGGCAGAAGGATTATGGGGAGTAATTTTTTCTGCTGCTGAACACAACATATTCTTAAGGGGGAGGGTTGAAGCCCCCTCCCCAAACTTCCTTATCCAAAGAAACCAAATTATTTTACACTACAACCCTATAAAGACTGAGTCCTATTGAATATATAAGGACTCTTAAAGGGGGGGGGGGATTCTCCCTGTAATAGTAGCTTATTTACTTGGATATTGCTTACCTGTATCAAGAAAAGTTTCAACTTTTCATTTTCACATATTAAACCTCTATTACAAAGAATTGACATTTTTCTCCAAGACTGTTGACAACACAGTCTACTTCACAGGGTCATTTATGAAGAAGTTAGAGTTGATGACAATAATCTGCCAAATGATCTAGGGCTAAGACTTCTTGTATAGAAACATGCAGCTGAAGTTTTCCATGGAGGTAAATAATATCACCGGGTAAGTAACATTTCATTAAACTTCTGTTAAAGGGATAGGACATATTTTCTGAAGGCAGTTGGCAAGCCCAGGTGAAATGAAGGGTGAAGAGAATCATGTATGTTGTTAATTTCTTGGACAAATTCTATGATCAAAATGAGATCACTAGTAAACTGATACCTGAATTGGCTAGTTCCAAATATGAAACTGACACTTACCATTAGTCCTAGATTTATTTGACAAAGAAACCCAAAGCAAAACTGTACCATGGGGGCAGGGGTGCTGTTTTTAAATTAGTTACTTTCTGCCTTAAAGCTAATGCAACACAATTATGTCTGTGCAAACGAAAGAGATAAGAGAATTTTGGTTAATTATGTTTTTTCCCCCAAATTGCCCTAATTATGCATTTATTTCTCCACCTTTACCAATAAAATACTTATTTTGTTTTTGTTTAAATGCTCTACATTGGTGTAATGTTCCAATCTCAATAATAACTCCAATGATACATATAATTATATTATTGTTCTATAGAGGACTGAGCTGGAAAAGCTTTTGATAAACATGCACCAAATAAGAATCATAGAACTGCACATAGGGTACATCCTCAAGCAATTTCTCCAAAAGTAATCTTCAATTTGGGAGAGAAATTGCATATTTATGCATGTGAGGAGGGGTCTGGTGATAGTGTAATAATTCTGAATTCCCACAGAACCAGCTTTTATTTTGCAAGACTTTGTGTAAGAGGTGTGAGATAAACCTGCCAGGTAAAGAAGTTCCATAATAGGTCACATTTCAAATTCCTGTCTGTCATTGTTCACAATCTGCTGAACATTGAAAAAGAAAAGTGAGAAAACCCTAGCAACCTGTAAACTTTACTAGACAGTTCTTATTGGATATCATGGATCTATTCTACTAGCACTTGCAGTTTCAATGCACAAGAAGTCTTCATCTGACTTACGAGGCTTTTCTGCCAACCAAAGAATCTCTTGCATTAGGCTTTCTTTTTTACTATTTTTGCATCAGAGAAAAGTGTCCCAAAGGCACCTGAGCTCCCAAAGGCACCTGGTGGGCCACTGCGAGTAGCAGAATGCTGGACTAGATGATCCAGCTGGCTTGTTTTTATGTTCTTATGTTCTTATGTCCCATTTAGCCAAATATATCTGCAGGGTTTAGCTTATAGTGTAAACTCAAATACTCCCAACTGGGGAAAGGTAAGATACAGCTTGATATCTTGCTTAGATGTCTCAGGATGTGGAATTATATGGTATAGCTAGATCTTGTCAGATCTTGGAAGTAAGAAGTGTCAGTATTTAAATGGCAAAACCACCACGGAAAACTCTGCAGAGAAAACCACCTTTGATTCTCACTTGCCTTGAAATCACCTTGCATGGTCACAACTTGATGGCACATACATACATGGAGTAGATGCCTTACATGCTGGGGAGGATGTAACACATGTAAAGACATGTGAAAACATAAGAAAAGCCCTGCTGTATCAGACTGATGGTTAATCTAAGCCAGTATTTTACAATCTACCATTTTCCTTGGAGGGTCAACAAAAATCACCAGTAAATATCATCCAAAACTTCCTAGAATCATTTTGAGCAATTGCTTGGATAAGAGTGTTCCAGCATAGATTAATGGCTTGCATCCTATCATCTCTCATCAAGAGGCGCAACTGCTTTTTTATAATGAAATATACTTGGGGTAAATTAGCTTGGTTGGATTCCCTATATTTGGAATGTAATCCACATAGTAAGTGTTTTAATAAACTACATTTACCATAATATAAAGTGCCTGTGTGATTCCTGCTCTTCTTTAAGGGAGTTCCTGCACACATAGTAGTTTCTTCCCTAATCCTCAATGAGATGTCCTCAAATGCTTTAAAGGTTTCATCTGGCTTGTTAGCTTGAAGGACCTTGGATCTCAAATCAAGCATGTCTTCAGAGTATAATAGGAGATGGACTTTAAGTGCAACAGTGTCTGGTCAGATAATTTTTGGTAAGAAGAGAGAGGGATCAATGCTGCTCAAAGGAGTTGTTACGGCCTTAACAGGGGTAAGGATTTTATTAAAGGGATTCTCCACCAGCTGCTAAAAAGTGTAACAGCACACATATAGTTTTTAAAAGTAGATCAATGGGGAATGAACACTCACGTTGGCAGCGAGAGGGGCCGAGAGGAGATCTTTTAGACTGTATCTACGGGGAAGGAATTCTAGCAATGGATATTCCACAGAGAAGCAAGAGTCCAAATTGAGTTTAAAATGTTTTATATAAATTTGTTTTAAAAATACACACACAGCAAGACACTAGCGCAAATACATTCAAATTCCTGATATATAAAAAAGGTTTTAAAAAAGATAGGATGTGGGATGAAGTAAGAAATGGAGGGTTTGCTTGGGTAATACGATTACCTACTCGATTCTTAGGAGGGTAGAAGTAGGGATTCCATGCCATAACAGAGAACCCAATGAAGGGATCGAATCCATGTCTCAAACACCACAGCAAAGAGAACATGTGGCAATGAGCAATATGTTGCAGGTAAACTGAACCTTTATACCCTTTGCCCAGGTGGGCGCAAGTTTGTTTTATTTTTTCCTAAATTCTCTGGAACTTCCCATGCTGTGTTTGGGGGTGCTGAGGTAAGTGGTCAGCTCTTCTATTGTTTCTACACCTTGGGACAATGGGGAAGTCAATTGGTCCCTAGATTAAGTCAGGAAGCACAGAATGAGTTTTATGCATAAGTAACTCTGATTTTGGGCTGGAGACATTTAGAGCCGGGGAAAGGTGGGGTGCCTTTAAGAAAATTTCATAACAATGGGGAAGAGGAGATGCAATGAAGAAAGCAAACCATCTGTTGATGACTTGGTTTCCAGAAGAGATAGGAAATGACAGTATCTGATAGCAAGTTGGCTTTCCATAATTCTACTTTGCTTAACAAGTATCTTCATTCTAGGTTACCTTAATGAGTAATCAGTACCAGGAGTGACCATAACAGATAATGGAAAATGATCACTGAGAGTATGGTGTTGAATTTGAAAATCTTTCACACATTCTAAACACCCAGGGAACACTAAAATATAGTCCAAAGCACTACTACCTCTCCACGAAGCAAATGTATACTCACCGGAGTAATTAAAAATATGTAGACCGTTAAGGGGAACCAAATTAAAGCAAATGCAGAAATTAATTAATTTAAGGCTGGCCTGATTGATCAACCTATCTTTGGAACATCTAGCTGCAGAGAAATACCAGGGTAGAGAATCGAGCTCCAAGCCCGCAGCCTTCAGTATCACCTGTTCATCGCTCCCCACCCTGGCCTCAAAATCTCCAGCAAGGATTATGTCTATTCCTGGGAATTGCGACTTCAGTCTTCCAATATAGTTAGATAGTAGGGTCCACTAAAACTCAATGCTATCTGAATAGGGAGGGATGTATATGTTGACTAATCTTAGGCTATACTGGCTCACTTTAAATAGTAAGGCCTGGGCCAAGTTGTAGCGGGCAGGCAACTCTAGTAGGGTAGCCTTTAGCCCAATGTCAATCATGATAGCAAGCCTGGCTTGACATCTTCCCTTGGAGCTTGTCCTAAAAGCAGATAAGCAAAAGGAAATAAAACCTGGCATATGAATTGGCATTATAGACCATGTCTTTTGCAGTAAAACAATGTTAAAATCCTTTTAAAAATTTCTAAAATCTATATTGGCAACTTTGCTTTTCCAGTCAGCAATATTCCAAGAGACCAATCCTAAGGTAAAAGGGTCAGCATTCTGCCCATACTGGCATCATTCAATTTCAATGAGTTGATCCAGTGCATTATCAGTATCATAGAATACACAGCAGTTTGTTGGTTTTGGGTCCCCTATCCCCACATCACGCTCACCTTCTGGAGTTGCTAGAGTATGATGCCCTTTCTCAGCACTCTCCTGCATAAAAAGCTGATTGACTGTCATAAGTTCTTCCAGTTCTTGAGCCCACTGATTGCCTTCATTACCACTAGCTAAATTAATATGTGACACCCTACTGGACTTTGTGTCCACATCAAACTCCATCAGTGGTTCTTTCCACTGGGCTTGACATGGTTTGCTACAGACAGAATGTCATTCAGGATCTTAAGCGGACTGGGAGGTGCTGAAAACAAATTCTGTTCCTGTATAATTTCTTTAGGTTCCAGAAGCAATTTCTTATCCAGTATAAATTCCTTAGGTTGACAGACAGAAGCCTTTATTGGCATTATAATTCCTTAGGCTCACGGTGGACTATGACGGTTGACTCAGTAGTGGATGAAGGATTCTCAGGGACTGAACTTGAAGGAAAATGCCCAGGCTTTATTTCCTTGTCGTTTAATGTTGTAAAGGGAAGGTTCACAATTGTGCCACATACACTCTCATCACAAGATGGCTGACATGAGGGAACTTGAACCTTACTTGCAAGTAGACTTTCTTTAAGCATGTCTAGTTTTTCAATAATTTTCCTTTGCTCTCATAGTGAGAGGTGTGCATAAGACTCCTTAAGACAGTGGTTCTCAACCTTCCTAATGCCACGACCCTTTAATACAGTTCCTCATGTTGTGGTGACCCCCAACCATAAAATTATTTGTGTCTCAGTTCCGGACCATTGGAAATATGTGTTTTCCAATGGTCTTAGGTGACGCCTGTGAAAGGGTCATGACCCACAGGTTGAGAACCACTGCCTTAAGGTTATCCTCAAGGATTTCACCTCCAAGCCAGGCAGCATCACTGTCAACTTCCATAAGTGGGTCCTGTTCCAGCTGTACTGGTGTTGGCTCCCAGTTACCCCTGGTCAGGTCAACTTTACTGTTAGTGATCGCTTCTAGGTTCCTAGTTAAGAGTTGTTCAAACACTGATGAAATAACTGTATTCTAGAAGATACAAGTAGAGAAGATACCTTTATGGGCAAGAATTGCAGATTGGTATAATAAAATCTTTGGAATAGCTGTTAAGTCAAATGTAAGGATGATTCTTTGAGGCTCTCAAGTGTTGCACATATTATCAAATTTTTCAATGGTAACCAAGTCTATTGAATTTGTCTTCTTTTCTAGTAAGGCACTGAGATGTCATTTTGCAAGGCTTAGTGAACTCCATAAAGGACAGTGACCTCGATAATTGAAAATAATAAGGCAGAGTTTATTGGGAACAAGCACCCGCTGCTATGAGCAGGTGCCAGTTCTTCTCCTCTTATTCATAGGGTTAGGGTTTGAAGGTACCATTTCAAGATTGCTTACAGGTTGTTGATTTACAATATTATGGAAGTTGTATCTTTGCCTTGGCCCTTGATTGTTTATCTTCCCATTTTCAATACAGTCAGTGATGCAACCCAGTTTGGTATCAGTGTTATTACATTTCTTATAAATACTTTCAACAGTTGCTGCAATGAGTTTGCAAAGGGCAAGTAGCTCCGACTCCATCATATTATGCACAGGGCTGTTGTTACTACTAGTCTCTAAAGAATATATTAACCTATGCGTAGAACTGTCAAAATTAACAGCAATGTTGTCAGCATCATTGTTAATATGTTGATATTCTTCATTAGCCATTGCTCCTTCCATGGGAAGAATCTCACAGTTAACAGTCTCCTCTGGTGCTAGAGGGAGAAAGAGGCTTGCAACAGGTACTGCAAACTCACACAGATGTTCTCAGTGCTTTGCAGAGGTGGTGGTTTTGGAGACAAGGAAATCCCCTATTTTGAGTTGTTTTGAGTTATTTGGAAAAGGAGGGGGACCTGCTTCCCCAGAATCATGCTGTCGTTTCCTTGGAGCCATCAACAACAGTTGATCTCCAGCAAGCTGGCTTGTTAGGGGAAGGGAAAATATTTTAAAAATATATCAAAACACCATGGTATTCTAGTCAAGGGAGTGCTCCAAGCAGCCTTGAGAGCTCGGCGTTTTGCCAGTTATGAGCCTGTGAATCCTCCACAACAAGGAATTAGTCTAGACAAGCTGTCATTTTTTTCCTCTCAGCAAAAGAAAATCACAGGACTGGAAGACTTAGCTCAGCTCCACAGACATAAGAAACTGAGCACTTTCACTTCTTAAATAGTGCTGGGTTCTCAGGAACATTTAAAACGAAGGGCGCAGATGTTCTTGGGAACATTTAAAACATTTAAAATGAAGGACTCAGAAGTTACAACAGTCAACCTCCAAAAATATGGTATTTTCTACCATTCTAGCCTTATTGTTGACAATCGTTCTAAATTAGACAATGGGAAGAAAAGAGAAACAGTGGGGGGGGGACGCTCAACTCCACACACAGGCATTAAAAGGCTCTGCCCTTTAAACTATAAAACATTTTAGATTAAAAATAAATACTAACAGATAAAAACTAAGTAGGGTAAGAGGAGTTTAAGACTTGTCTTAGAAATGTGGAGGAACTCAGCAAAGAACTACTTGTCTTAGAAATGTGGAGGAACTCAGCAAAGAACTACTGCTCGGGACAGTAGCCAGAACTAGAACTCAACTTCAATGTCCATATTGATCTGGCCATCTCCACATAGGTCTAAGACCCATTATCTTCCAAGGCAATGTTGAGGCTTTCTCCCCTTGAAGGATATTATCAATCAACAAATGGTCCCTAAGTTGGTCTTTCTATAGGTGTGGATATTATGGTCTCTGGAAAGCGTGCAGTGGATTTAGGGCATTTTGCTCTTAAATCCCTCCTATTCAGGCTGAGAGCTGGTTATGCTCACCCTGAAAATATTTTGATTCATGTGATTCTTCCAGAATACTCTGTGGGATCCGATCCCTGGCAGCAACTCATTAGATGAACTGAAAGATGACTGGTATATCTCAGAAACTATCCATGAGATCACTCCTTGACATCACTTTTGCCCCAGTTCAAACTAATCTTCCATTCTAAGATAAGGTGATTGAGGGAGCTGTAGAACAGTGCTAGGCGAGTTTGGCCTGATGAGGCAACAGAATACATCACAAGATGCTTCTGGATGCATTTCAGATGATGTGGTTTGTCAAACCTGGTCCAATCTAAGATAAGGAAATGAAGATGCTAGGCTTTCCTGGAGTCCATCCTCACAGAGATGCATTTCCATTGGGATTCAATTGGACCAGGAATGAGGTTGGCTTTGGCCATTATTCCTCACAGATGCTTTGACAGATGGACAAAGTGGTTGTGCTGCCATTATTCCTTGCTTTGACAACAGTGATTGATACAGTTGATCACAATCTTTGACTAACACCTTTCCAACACTGAAATAACAGGGACAGCCTTGCAGTGCCTGGTCTCATTTCTGGAAGGTCGGGTACAGAGGGTAGGGCAAGGGCTGGGTGGTCACCAATATGCTGATGTGTCCCAGCTGTATGTGTTGATGGTTGGTTGGCCAGATACATTGACCAGTTGTCTGAAGGTCATGCTGAAATGGTTGAAGCAGAATCAGCTGAAATTAAATTCATTAAAGATGTGTGTGGCTGGGCCAGGAGAACTCAGGAAGCCATCCCCTAGCTCTTGATGGTATGCAATTAACATCTATGCCATTAAGAATTTGAGGGTGATCTTAAATGCCCCTTATCTGTGGAGTCACAGTTCACAAATGTTGCCAGGCTGTCTTTTTTCCCCACCTTGCTAGACTAGGCAACTGGCACCCTGCCTTCTCATCTCAACCTAGCCATGGTGATCCATGCAATGTTCACTTCCAGACTAGACTACTGTAACTTGCTCTTCCCAGGGTTGCCTTTGAGACTGCTCCAGAAACTTCAAAATACAGCTGCAGGTGTCCTTATGGGGATGCTGTGGTGAGCACATATTCAACTGGGGCTCTGTCAGCTAGACTGATTCCAGGTGGAGTACCAAATTAGATTAATGGTTTTGGCATTAACTTTTCTGGATTTAATCCAAAGATAAACAAATATGATGCATGCATTTCCCATATATCTTCATTAAATCACAGGCCTATAATTGGTTTTCATCTCATGGTATATTTTGCAGCAAAAAATCCTACTCTTGTATTGTTTAAGTAATGCATCACAGCCTTTGTCACAGTATGTTCAAGATCTCATTTAGATATTTTCATTTTCAAAGAATGACTTTTTGTTGTTTATAACGCATACATAATGAAAATAGCTTTGTTATTTTTCTCTTTTTCTTTCACGTTCTTTGCAGAACAAAAGATCATGAACTCTTGCGTGGTTACAAAAACTCTCAAGAAGTTCAAAGCACTAAGCAGAATTAATGTGTAGAGCAGACAGTTTAAGACATCCAGTCTTGCTGAGTAGCCCCTGATAGAGTACAGAGTATGCTTATTTGCTGAACAGGTTCATCACACCACAGGAAGCAACCCAGTAGTGGGAGCAGAAAACTTTGACCATGAACCTACTAATGAGAACATGGAAGGTGCCATGACAGAGTGAATGATTGTGAAATGTTATCATGATTATGGGTGGTACAGTCATCAAGAATTCAGAACTGACGAGTGAGAACAAAACTAAATTTAAATAAGAGAGAAATGTCACACCTGCCAATTATACCATTTTGAAGATATTTTCAATCTCAACATTTATGATTAAGTTTGTCTGCATTCCCCTGTTCAGAATATTGTTTCCTAACTGCCAGGTCTTTTTTTCCCATGCATGCATTATAGCAGAACATTATAGCATTGTTGATTCATTGATACCAAAAACAGGATAAGAAAGAAAAATACCAGAAATAATTAAGTTTAAGAGGAGAGGGGTAAAGTTGTGAGGTGAGAGACCAAAACAATGGCAGAGCAACCACCAAAATTGAGGTTTGGCAACCATGTATCAGGTGTGGAAAATGCTTGTGCGTTTGGTATGAAAAATAAAATGTTTCAGTATGATCACGCTGTGAGGGAAGATGCTGTGTTTCAGTATGATCACGCTGTGAAGGAAAACATTGGAAATGTTTCAGCAAAAAGACACTCTGTAAAAATGTTTTAAGACAATTGAGAGTATCTGTGCGAAACCCCGCCCCCCCAAACCAGGTTAGTCTGGGTTTATTGGCCCGTGTGGAAGGGGCCTCAGTTGCACTGCTAATTGCAAACAAGCGTAGTTCAGTGCTAATTTCTTTGTAAGAGGCATTTTGACTTAGAAGCCAAGCTTTGGAAAATCTCGGCCTCATGGTATACATTCATAACCAAAGCCCTTCAGGGGTGGACAGTATAAGAAATCCAATAAATAAATAAATAAATAAAATCTAAATTGCTGGTAATCAATAATCTGTCAAATATTGCCAGATGAGCAATGTAAATGTCACATATGGTAAATATCACACGCACATACACAGGCACAGTAATTGCTGAAGAAATATCAAGAGCACAAGATTTATGCCATCACCTCTGCCTCTACACTAGACATCTCTGATACCTGTAAACATTTTATTCTGTATCAAATCTTGAAAAGATTGTACTGTCATTTTCATTCAAAAATCCTTTTGATTAAATACTGTTGATTTCTACATTGAAAGAGCAGTAATATGTATGCAAGCTTTTGGTTGTTTTGTTCTTCTATGTGATTAAGGACTTTCCGATATAATTTATTTGTATTATTTAACTATGTCTTCTTATGAAATGGCATGATAGCTCTGACTATTTTGTAGTTAATTCCAGTTCCTTTGTCAGTTTATGAATATTCTAAGGGAGTTCTTTGTTCATTGGCAGAAACATTGGCATTACCCAAAGATCTGGATGGAAACAAAATGGAAACTGAAAGTGGAAGTCAATGTGGAATTTGTGACATATTAGAAATGGTCCCAACCTTTATCAGTGAATGAAGTACATCCAAAGACTATTTTCATGCATGGGGTAGTAGAAGCCAGCTGGGTTAATTAATTCATCTATTTACTTAAATTGTACGCTGCCTTTCTCCTCAGTGACGACCCGAAGTTGCTTATATTGCTCTCCTCTTCTCCATTACTACAAAGCCCAAGGCATTTCAATCACATGCTAACCTATCAAGTCAGTTTCATTCAGGAATACAACGTACAGAATGGCATATAAGTGTGGCTTACACTTCCCAAGATGTCCCTAGTCAATCAAAATAACTTATTATTAAAACACGTGAAGGCCTCATACTACCTTGAAACAAAGATGTGACCTAGAAATCAGTAGTCTGAACTTTCTTTTGACTTATTTGATGTTTTAGGTAATCACTCCAGATATGAGTTCTTTTTCTTAACAAGATAAAGGTAGGACATGTATATTTCAAAAGAAACCAGTGAACAGTCATATCATATCATGTCACAGAGTACTGTTTAAAAGAAGTTAAAAATCCATTAAATGTGTAATGTTTCCCTTGTCATAGTGCAGTATAATCATTCCGTTCAATCAGAAACTGAAAGAGAAAACCTAAGAGACAGTGTAAAAAAAGAGAGAGAGAGTGAAAATGTGGTTGGGATTGTCCATTTTAAATTCCACAGATATTATTCTTCCAAAATGGAGCTATAGGGCAGTGCTGGGTACAGAATGAAGAACAAGACCTGGTGTAATCAAGCAACTCTGCAAATTTATTGTTTTTAAAAAACGTTCAAAGAGGGAAAGTTGCAAATATATTTAAAAGATGTATTTAAAAGGCTACAGCTAGATTTTAGTACACTAGTAAAAATAAAGCAGGAATCCTAAGTGGGGCTGTGTGTGTGTGTGTGTGTGTGTGTGTGTGTGTGTGTGTGTGTGTGTGTGTGTAAATCCCAGCAAGAGACTTTCAAGGCAAGTGAGAAGCACATGTGGTTTGCCATTGCCTTCTAGGGCATGAAGTATGGATCTATAAAAAAATAAATCCTAGCTCTAAGACATGACTTATTATGTGAGTCTGCTGGGGAATTTGCAGGCTGAAATCCTAAGCATATATGCTTAAAAGTAAATCTCACTGAAATGTGTGGCTCTTACTTTTGAATAATCAATAGTTATGATTGGGCTTTTATGTTTTCAGTGTTTTTGCTAGCTTTGAAGATCACTAAAAAGAACATGAATTGGAATATATATTTTAACCCTTTCATGCAAACAGCATTTTAGCTGTGAAACTCCACAGAAGTAATATAAACTTCAATAAATCTAATTACAGCAGGGCAACCTAATAAAAAATGAGGGAATGTGCCCCTTGCACTCCACCCCTCAGGGCATTTCCAGGGCCACAGGGGCGTGTTCCCTCATCCCAACGGAGCTACGCAGGGAAGAGGAGATAAGTTTTTAAAAATCAGTGCACCTCCATATAGAGGTGCTGCTGTGGGCCGCAGCAGAACCGGGGCCACCCACATACAGGTATGCAAATGGCCCCAGGCCTGTACCGGTGTCATGTACATTGCTGCCCTGCCACTCCCCAAGCCCATGCGGAATCCACCTATATCATTTATAAGAAACCAATACAAAATTGTCGAGATGAACAGAAATAACATCATGGACTTGTGAAAAAGCTACTGGCTGGGGAAAAAACTTATTCTCTGAGCAATGGGAAACTAGGGACCATATATTCATTTAATATTTTCTTTGAAAAGAAAGCACTGGAGACTTGTAGTATTGTTTAATAATTTATTTTATTAACACTTGCACAATTGAGTATTAGGCATGCACAAGTGCCCACGCAAAGAATTCCAAAGCAAACGTGGCACCCTGAAATCCCCCAAGCTTCTTTTCTCTAGGCACCTTTCAGCTACTCTGCCACCCAAAATTCATACATGAATAGTTTTCTGTACATATCTTGCAGTCAACTCATATTTTTCACCACCGTAACAGGAATGTATGACTTGATCTACAATCTGGGTGACTGAGGGTTAACTAGACAAAACACCATCCCTTGGTTTGCATCGGGAATCCACTTCTGTTTTATGTCCGCAAAGACTTTTAAATCCACCATGGAGCTCCAATTTTGCTCAGAATAATCAGGTGATGGATTCCTGCATCTCTCCCATCAGTGCTGTTTTTCTGATATGAAATTATAGGGAATATGGGCATTTGCTTTGGGAAAAAAGGTATCAGAGGGGAACAGAGGAACCCCTCCTAACCCAATGCTGTGGCAGTCCCAGCTGAATAATTTCCCACTCAGCCATGAATTTTACTGGGCAACTTTGGGCCACTACCCCTTTCTCACCCTAATCAACCTCACAAAGTTGTTGCCAGGATACCATGGAGGCATCACCTTGAAAAATAAAAATGTGACAGATAGACTCTTCTGAATATTTGTTCTTTCAGTCTAAACTGTCCTTGAGCTATCCAAACCAGACTTCCAAACACAATGATAAATTAATTAAATATTATAGTTCATTCATTATTTTGTCTTCCTGTTCATTTCCATTATCGAAGTGACAGAAATAAATGGGGCTTCTCCTTTCCTTTTTTCCATTCGTTTTAATGTAAGTGTACATTCCTAATATTTTCCCAACAATACCATTGCATAGCTCTTTCTCTTTGTATTATAGTGTGGTCTGTGTGGGATGATTAAATTGTGGTTTGATCCTTTTTCAATCCAACAACAATTCTACTATGCCAGGGCATTCAACACTAAAAATGTCAACCAAAAGCGAAATCAGAAAGTAGTCACAGAACTCCAAGTTAAATTTCTCTGTGCCTCAGGCCTCTTCGTCTGATAGTTGTCCATAGAGCCTAAAATATTAGGGGTTGGCTCCAAAATATCCATTCTATTAACAAAGAGGCTTTTTCCAATATGCAAGGAGATTTGATAGTAAAACAAAGATGGAGACTGAGCTATTGCCCTCACAGATGATTTCTGCAGATAGCTGGATTGGAGTAGTTTTGCACTGCTGACACAGTTGACCATAATCTGTTGACCCATTGCCTCACTAACACTGGAGTATGTAGGACAGTCTAGCAAGGGTTGATCTTGTTTCTTCAGCATTGGGGACAGTGAGCAGCATTGGACGAGATTGTTTCAACACAAAGCTCTTGGTGTGTGGGGTTCCACAAGGAGCGATTATTTGCTTAATGCTTTTTAACATCTATATGTGCCCCCTCACCCAACTAGTCAGGAGTTTCTGGTTGTGTTGCCATCAACATACAGATGACACCCAGCTATATCTGCTGATGGGTGACTGGCCGGACAGTGTCCTGGAAGATCCTGTCAGGTGCCTGGAAGATGTGGGGGTGTGGTTGAAGTAGAACTGCCTGAAACTGAACCCTTCAAAGACAGAGGTCCTGTGATTTGCCCAGGGTGGCACAGATCCACACTCTTGATGGAACCGAGCTAGTACCTGCCCCTGTCATCAAGAGTCTGAGTATGATCTGGGCCTCCCTTTTAACGGAGGCCCAGATCACAAAAACAGCTAAGACAGCATTTTTCATCTCCATCAAGTTCTGACTGGTCCCTTACCTGTCCTGTGCTGGCCTAACCACAGTGATTCATGCAGCAGTCACCTCCAGGTTGGACTACTGTAACTCACTCTTCATAGGACTATCCTTGAAGTTGTTCCAGAATTTGGTCCAGAATGCAGAGGCATAGGTCCTTACTAGGATACCCTGGAGAGCACATATTGCAACCTGTGCTTTGCCAACTGCACTGTCTTCAGACTAAACATTGGATCAAGTTCAAGGTTTTGTTAATGACCTTTAAAGCCTTAAGTGGTCTGGTACCTTTGTTCCTACAGGACCACCTCTCCTGGTGTACATACCCAGAGAACTTTATGCACTTTGAGAAATAACTTGCTGATGGTACCTGACTCCAGAACTGTCTGGCTACCTTCAACCAGGGCTAAGGCTTTTTCTACTACATCCCCTGCCTGGTAGAACTCTCTGTGTAATGAGACCAAGGCCCTGTGAGGTCTAACTTACTTCCACAGGGGCTGCAAGACAGAGATGTTCCACCAGGCATATAGCTGAGGTAGCAATGGCTTAGTAGATCATCTGATCCTGGCATGGCTGGGGTAGGGCAGGGTATAAATTGAATAAAGTAAATTGAATAAAATAAACATGATTTTTCTGCCAAAGCAAAGCACTTTACTTCCATGGAAACTTCCTTATATTAGAAGATGGCTTTGCCATTACTGGCATGGAACATTTGGATCAAATCATGCATTTCATGTAATATTCATTAATACCGATAAGTGAACAATGCAAGGTCTTCAGAATTAATGGATACTTTGCGATTCATGCCTGAGTGAAGGTAAAGAACAAGCTGTCTAGTCCTTGAATCTGGAGACAAACTAATTTTCCAGTTAACTTCGGGTTCTAGACTAAAAACTTATAGGCAGATCTGCCAAACATGCAGAAACTCTCTTAAACAAGATAAAGCTGAGAAACATGCATGAAATGTCAGATTCAATCAAGTTCTTAAATGAAATGAAAAATGTTCAAACATTTCAAAAAATGAAAACAAAATTCTTTTCAGAAGAACTTCTATCAGAAATGTATATAAATATTACGCTCAGTGTATTGTTCTGGAATCACAATCATGGATAGTCATATACAATTGCTGTTTATGAAATACCTATCTAGTTTTCCTAACAAACCAGTGGGTGGCAAAAAGTAAGTAAACTAATGGCTAGTTTCATCAGCAGTGAAGAGTACACTAAGGAAAGTTCTTTAATAATTTATACCTGAACAAATTTGTTATGTAAATAGCTCTCCTGGAATATATTTTATTACATTGCTTATGCACCTCCTTCCCCAGAAGTTGTTGGTGGATCACTCATGTCTATCTTGGCATGTCCTTTGCAGTTACAAAATTTGTCACAGCTGATACTGGCCATAAACTGGTGTCTGCCATACCTGTAAGGAGTAAACTCCACACAAGTTTGTGCCATGTGATTAGCAAACAGTGTTCCCAATCTGCAGAAAAGATAAAGAAGAGCTGGTTTTTATATCCTGTTTTTCTCAGCCTTTAAAGAGTCTCAAAGTGGCATACAATCACCTTCTCTTCCCCTTCCCACAATGGACATCTTGTGAGATAGGTGGGGCTGAGAGAGTTCTCAGAAAACTGAGCTTAGCTCCAGGTCACCTAGCAGACTTCATGTGGAGGAGTGGGGAATCAAACCAGGTTCTCCAGATTAGAGCCCATGGTTCTTAAGTACTATACCACACTTTATGAATATAACCACCTATTATTTATTTTCCAAAAAAAAATACCGGTACTGCCATTCCAGAATTCTATCCAGGACAGCACACAAACTAAAAATAATTAAAAAACCAAAATGTTAAAAGATATTACCGTATTTAAAATCCAGCATTAAAACTCAGGATAAGGCCTTAAGTAGTAGTGGACCTGCATATCTTTGGGACCCAATTTCCCCATATTACCCTACAAGGCCCCTCCGTTAGTCGGAGGGGAACCTCCTGGCAGTCCCTGGCCTGAGAGTCATCTGGCTGGCTTCGACAAGAGCCAGGGTTTTTATGGTCCTGGCTCCAGCCTGGTGGAACAAGCTGCCTGGTGATGTCAGGACCCTGGGGGAATTATATCAATTCTCCAAGGCCTGCAAGATGTTTCACCAGGCCTTTTCCAGCTAGCCAGTCGGATTGATTGAGCATAGTATGACATCTTTGGTCTCGGGGGGGGGGGGGGGGGAAGGAAGGGTGGAAGGTGAGAATGATGAACTTACTTAATTACCATCTCAGCAGGGAGTTTTAATGGTTAATTGGTTAGGATTTATATTTTATTTATTTATTTGTTAGATTTAATATATTGCCCTGTTTATGGAATGCTTTTAAATTATGTTGTAACCCACCCAGAGCCCTTCAAGGGTAGGGTGGGATATAAATCCAACAAAATAAATTCATTAATAAATAAAAACATTGACTATTGAAACAGACTACTAAAAGTTTAAAATAACAGTTTCCTAATCAAAATGGTGTCAGAAGATCAACTCAATTAAAAATCTGGATGAACAGAAAATGTTGACCTGGCATCTAAAAGAAAACAATATGGGTATGATGGTTTAGGTATCATCAGATATAAATTATTCTGTTACTCTGTCCATGCCAACATGTATGGGGCAGTAATTAAATGTCAGAAGAATAATATTAAGTAAAGCATTATTTTATTCCTTTATTTTCTGCTCAAGGCTATAGCTGTATGAGCAGCACTAGTCAGACAGACAGATACAGATATAGGCACCATGTGAACCTCAAGGAAAAATCCCACCATAAATGAGGTGACACTATTCAAGAAGCTCTGACTCTGTCAAGGCAATTGCTTACATTTTTTTTTTATTCTGAATGGACTTTCATACCTGGTAGAGACAATTGAGATAGAAAAAAAGAACTGTGTGTCACTTTGACCTATATGCAAACCAGTCTTCCCAATTTAACTTACTCAGTAGCTATTGGTTCACCAATTAGCCCATGGCCTTCCAGGTGCAGCGTACAGTTTTTTAAGTCCTCTTTGAGTGGATTAGAGAAGATGACTTCTGCAGAGCATGGTGCATTCATCTGGGGATGGTCTAAAATCTAGCACAACATCAAGAAGCACTTATGTTTACATTGTTCACAAATCTGAGGATGTGTCCCCCAATTCCTAGACTTCAGCTTGGATGCCATCAGGTAGTCCTCCGTTGCAAAAGTCCTCTACCAGCATTCCATTCCTGATAGACCTTTGTCTTTCAATGAGCTAAATAGGGCCTAGCACCCCCAAAAATATTGTGCGTAAGAGGCAGAGCTGGACCTAGAGGAGCAAGGGGGTACCTGCCCTGGGCAGCAGTCAGAGGGGCAAAGCTGATTATATAAAGGAAAATACATATATAATATATGGGGGCATCAATGTGTACCTTTGCCCCTTTTTAAAAATGTAGATCCAGTCCTAATAAGATAATCCCCATAGATGAAGAGAAGCACAAACAAAAGCAAGATCCAAAACTCTGGCCTTATTGACATTTCACTACTAGAAGCCAATCATTCCCTGCTTTTTTGTTTTCCCCAGCAGCTCACTGTGACTTCTGAAGAGTTTAGTGGGGGTAGTGGATGTTCACAGACAAGAAAAAAATGGAGGTCATGGGTTTGCAGTGAGAAAGGAAATTGGGTGAGATTGTGCTATTTCTGTAATTAAGATTCATTAGCATAAACTACAATGAACTACTTAGCACACTTTTAGAACTCCTTTTATGTCCTGTTAAATCTGAAATAGTTGCTTCAGACCTGCCAGACTCATATGCTGGAAAAGAGAAAAATCAAAGGGGGAAATTTCAAGTTATAGTGGCAACTCATGATTGCATCTCCTTTCACATATTTTATAGAATCTGGGGGAGAGGATAACTTTAAATTGAGGAGGAAGAGTAGGAGGAGTTTGGATTTATGCCCCCCTTTCTCTCCTGTAGGAGACTCAAAAGGGCTTACAATCTCCTTGCCTCCACAGCTCAAGCGGCAGAGCGGGGAATCAAACCCGGTTCCTCCAGATTAGAATGCACCTGCTCTTAGCCACTACGCCACTGCATGCATTAACAAAAACCAAAGCTCTATGGGGAGAGGAGGGCAGGTAAGTCTCTGGCTGGCCCAAGCACATGGCCGGCACAAAGGTTGGCCCAGTCCTCCACAGCTCAGGCAGCAGAGCAGGGAATCAAACCCAGTTCCTCCAGATTAGAATGCACCTGCTCTTAACCACTACGCCACTGCTGCTCCTAATATTGGGGATTAATTCTCCCACCCCCTTTTCCATGCAATGAGGTCACTCCAGCTTTTGCCTCCCATAGTTGTTTTTAAGGCTGAACTTCACAGTGCGGGTCCAGTTTGTATTTAACTTAAGTATGCTCTGGTTTTGACTTCTGGTAACCTGATCTGCAGCTGTAGGAACTTTGCAAGCATCCTGAAGAGCTTTACCTTTATTTTAACAGGTAGGCTGTCAACCAAGATATCCCTCTCCACCATCATGACTTCTTTATGCTCAGGCATTGAGAGAGCTACCACTCTCATAATATTATGATCACAAAGGTGAGATCCATAGTTGTCATATGGTATTGTTATCAGGATTGTCTTTACTGTAAGATAAAAAAATTTGAGTGAGAAACAAATGCATTAGCATCACCACTTTCACAAAGTTTTAACTAGATCTTTTTATGTTCTGCGCAGTTCATCATTAATTACAGAACCATATGTAAGCAATCAATATGTTTGCATTGCTAAATGTTTACAAGGAAGCAGTTTTCAAAAATACACACATAGAAAAGGGAGAGTGCCTTCTTTTTAGACTATACATTTGCCACAAAATGCAATCTGTTCAAATTTGATTAAATGTAAGTTCCATAAACCAGTAATACTTTCTTTCAGCTCATTGAATTTGGCATCAGGAGACTGGAAAATTAACATTGGCTGGGAGCCAATCATCCATGAACAGAATGAATTCACAGAACTCATCCCAGTCATGGCAGCATGATTGCTGCCATGACCCCCTCACCTGTAGACCCCCTCACCTGAAAAAGGCACCCCTGAGGTTCAAGTATTCTAACTGCAATTCAATTCAGCAACTGCATTTTGAGGAGAAATTGACAGAAATCATCCCTTCCACATTTGCCTGAGCATTCTAATGAGACCGGGAAAGAGAATTTTCTGTCTGTTTTCCATTCTTGCTGCAGTTTCATTCTGCACTTGTTTCCAGGGTCCTTGCGAGAGCTTCCCCCTGGCAATGCTCAGCTGGATGGTCAGCCTCTTGCTGTAGCATTCCCTACCAGCACAGGAGGGGTAGCTCCCTAGCTGCCCTCCCCTGACCCTTTCAGATCAATATCCATGAGCCAAACTGAGGATGGCTATGACAAAGAAGAAGAGTAGAATTTGGATTTATATCCTCCCTTTCTCTCCTGTAGGAGACTCAAAGGGGTTTACAACTTCTTGCCCTTTCCCCCTCACAACAAACACCCTGTGAGGTGGGTGGGGCTGAGAGAGCTCCGAAAAGCTGTGACTAGCCCAAAGTCACCCAGCTGGCATGTGTAAGAGTGCATAGGCTAATCTGAATTCCCCAGATAAACCTCCACAGCTCAAGCGGCAGAGCGGGGAATCAAACCCGGTTCCTCCAGATTAGAATGCACCTGCTCTTAGCCACTATGCCACTGCATGCATTAACAAAAAACAAAGCTCTATGGGGAGAGGAGGGCAGGTAAGTCTCTGGCCAGCCCAAGCACATGGCCGGCACAAAGGCTGGCCCGGTCCTTTATAGGTTCAAGCCAGCCTCTTTTCTGATGATGTCATGGAATAAACGTTGTGATGCCTGTCTGTCCTGCCATGGCTTGTCTCCAAACCCACTTCTGCCCTTACCAAGGCTGAAGCTGGGGACTCCTTTCTGCCCATCCTGAGCAGTAACTGCGGCCATGCTGATTCACAGCCGCTCTTTAGCCTTAACATGTGATTTGGTAAGGAGGCTTACTTTTGCTATTTCATTATGAACAGCATTCTCTCATGAAACAAGTAGCAGAACAGTAACTAATTCAAATTATCATTAATTCAAATTATTTAAATTCTAGCAATCATTTTTTTCTAGCATTCATTTGTGTTTTTACATTACCATGATCTCACTGTATCTTACCTTCCTTTGGGCTGAGTGTGACACGAATATTTTCTTTCCAGACCTGGTCCAGTAAGCATCCATTGTACATAATTGCCTGAGCACAAAGGTTAAATTTCCTGTCTTTGGATTCATTACATAAGTTTTTAAGCACCCAGTGCATTTGAACATCTTGACCATAAAAGGGGCAATTAGTCATCTTAAACTTCATTGTAATCCCAGCATCTTTCAGACTTTTGTTTCTTTGGGATGCTAAATCTTTGTCTATCTCAAAATTGGGAGCATTTAGATATCTGGAATTAATTTTTCGACAAGCTTTATAAAAGGCTTTTTTCTTTTGAATAGAGCCTGGAAGGAAAAAAAAAACTTTTTTATGAGCAAATACTTTTTTTTTGTTGCATGGTCAAAATTTAAACTTGTTTCATTCTATCAAAATTAATTTATAATTACCTAATTCATACTTGTAAGCATCAGTGATATCCTCTCGTAGGTCATTACCCACACTCTTGGTGCTGATACATTGTCCACAAGGCCAGGTTTCACAGTGAAGTTTTATCTTCTTACCTTTGCCTTGAGAAACCCAAGCAGTATTCTTTGCATTTAGCAGTCCAAATACATGTGCACCATCAGAGTCAGTATCAACATCACCATCTTTAATGCTTTTGACCCAAATAGGACCACTGCACACTGACCCTGGAGTTAAAAAAAGTTTTATTATTTACCAGCATCCTGTATAATGGCCACTATTGTTCTTAAGCATTTATATTATCTTAACAACAGACCTGACAGTACTCAGGATTAAGCTCAAAGAACTGGAGCTTATCCTGCTTTCCACTATTGAAGTCAATAGATTTTGGAGAGTACTGCTGTATTGTTAGTCTAAGGTAAGCAGAAGTGAATTTCAAGGGGTGAGAGAGGCTTTCTCCCCAGGCACCACTCACTTGGATCAAATGGGGCCTATTTGGCCACCTGCCCCCCTTCCCCCCTTGAGGCAGTTGGGCTTGGAGCTCAGCATGGCCCTGTGTTGGGTGCCGGGCAGGCAAGCAAGTCACTGAGAGAGTAGGCAGGTGGGCTGCAGGATAGAGTATGTGGGAGAATAAGTCACAGGGCCCTTGAAACTGCACAACCTATAGACTACCCATGATTACTGGGTATATTTCCATATCCACACAGGAGCCATTCCTTGGCTCTTAAATATAAGGATTAATTCCAGGACCATAGTAAGTCCTAAATCACATCTGCACACAGTGCACTTTCCTAACACGCTTATTACTTCCACAATATTAATCAGACACAGTATGACTATCTGTAAATTGGGGTGGAAACTTCATGTACCTTTACTAGTTTCTATAGGTGTTGGATCCAGGTATTGCCAGTCACTTTCAGTCTGATTTATGTCTTTTCGGGCCATCCAAGATTCACTCCAGCGATGGAATCTCCTGTAGGACATAAAAGTGCAGATGCTTTATGTGTGATTAGACACAAACCATGTTTTCTAGAATCCAAACTATGGAAAAGTCACCCATTTTATACAAACATTCAAATGTATTCTGGAGAAACCTGGTAAATTCATGACTGTTTTATGATGGGAATCTGGCTAGGATGAACAAAATGAATTTCTGTCATTTCCATCTGTGCAGAAAATACTGGCGAGCAGTGCAAGAATATGCCTTACCTTTCCACCCATTAGCATGCTTGTTCTGCATACAATTTAATAAGTAAAGGCTGAGACTGCAGGGATCGATGGAGAGGGTATCTTGACACACTTTCCCCATCATGATAATTTCATGGTTTGATTATAGAAATCCAAGAAATTCTACCACTTATGTTTTATTTGGTTTTGCTTTTTCCAATAATTATTCCATCAATTTCATCATATGAGCAGAGGCAAAGACCAAGGAGGATTGATGGGAACTTTTCCACTAGAAATGGGTATGTGGTACTTCTAATTGGGTTGCTTGATTTGTTTCTGAAATAAATGGCAACAAATAATCTCCCTTTCAGTACTCACCATACATGTTCTTTGCCATTTAAGGTTTTTCCTGTAAAATCAAAAACTTCCTGGATGATGAGAGGGTCAGCAGCATTCAAAGGACAGTAGAAGCCTGTGACAACTCGGCTTGGGATTCCCAAACACCGCATAACTATAATGAAATTAATTGTGTATTGAGAATATTTAACATTGAAGACTTAAATACTATATGTTGGATTCAAAGTACTGCAAGATGAATGGGAATTTTCTGCCTCTACAGTAACCTACTGACCATTCCCCTCCATATATTCTGTTCCTAGAAACCAAAGACCAATATATTGAGGTGGGGGCCTGTAGCAGAAGGGGAAAATCAGTCAAAACTATCCCCCTTCTAAGAAAAAAATCCTAGCCAATTGGCAGTTATGCCAACAGAAGGCAAACTAAAACTGGGTTTTTTATATACTGATACAGATGCATTCAGAGTATTGGATCAGGACATGTCAGAATAAATATGTTTTTCTGTAGCTCTACTGATATATTTTTTTATAAATGTTTGTATTAGATGTTCTATATGGACTATTATCCTTTGCTATAATGCCAAATAACATTTCATATATCATAAATGGAATTTTCACATTATATCAATGATCCACGCATCTTTATACTGCATTATAATATTTTCACTTTCTGTAGCTTTGTTTCTTAATCAGACAATTTCAGTGAAAGTTCTCAAATGCAGCCGGCAAATACTGAACAGGTGATAAAACTTCTCAGATGTGCTATTTAAAAAGGAACTCATTTCATATAATCAGAGGGATGTGAAATTGGAAAAGTTAAATTCAATGATTGGGAATACATTATGTAAATTTTCATTCATGTGCTTAATTCACATTTCATTTGGGCAGAACATTTTTCCTCCCTCTGTTTAGAAATAGTTTTATATTTTGTCAGAAGCTGAGAAAAGAAGCTTAAATGGGTTTCTCTTTTATGGAAAAATGCTAGAATTCATTTGGCTTCTAATAATTTGTATATTATTATTGAGTTAGCCTGACATACAATGGTGACCTAATAGGTTTTTTTTATTTTCATAATTTCTGACAAAGTCAACCCAAGATATTGTGGTAAGTTATGCAAATACAATTAAAATTCTTCTTAGTTCTTGTAATAATAGGAAACTGATAACACATTGCTCTTCAGAAGTGTCCCATCTCAGCCACCAGAAGAGGCAGGTTTTTTCATAGTTTCTTGCTTCACAATTGCCCTTACAGTGTCAAAGTTCAAAGATTTTAATGTGTATGAGGGGCCACTCATACTAGTGCTTATTCAAAAGACTCCTTTCCAGTGCTTAAAGTAACATGCCATGCAAATAGCCCCAGGTTTTCAAACGTATATACATGATAAGAAGCCCTATCTATACAAAAAACTGTATGCATTCAAACATCCAAAGCTAGCCTCTCAGAGTCCCAAAAATCTTTTCTTATCTAAATTCAAGATTGATTGATTGATTGATTGATTGATTGATTGATTGATTGATTGATTGATTGATTGATTGATTGATTGATTGATTGATTGATTATAACCTGCCCTTCCCCACAGGGCTCAGGGCGGGGAACAACAATGATAATAAGACAATTCAAAGCAGAATAAGCGTAAAAGCATAAATAGCATAAAAACAGATTCCTTATTATACTTCCTTATTAGCTACATTTTTGTATTACATATTTTGGGTTAGATCCAGCACTCCTATGATAAAAGACAGGGACCATTTCTGCTGATTCCCTCTTCCATGGAAGATTTCACTTTACTTCCTACACTGTTCCTGAAGGCCTTTATTCCCTCAGAGTGACATTTGGGGAAGGGTTATGGGCTGCTATTGCAGGCAGGAAGTGGGAAAGTTATATTTATTTAAAAGAGCTCTTCTGACAATTCTTTGGATTCAATTCTTTGTCTTTGGGTCTTTGGGTCTTTATTCAATATTACCTTTGCTTTTGTAAAAAGTGTATGATTCATGTCTAAGGCATTAAAAGTGTACTTTTTTCACAAACTGGAGTCCACCATGAAGAAGGCATTAGGGAGTTGAGCCTATACCAGAGGGATCCCAGGGTCAGGGACTGAGCACTCCTATCAGTCTCTACCAGCATGGCCAATTGGCCATGCATGGGACAGAGGCTGATGGAATTGTAGTTCCCTGAACATCTGAGAGCCGTGAGGGTTCCCTTTACTCCTCTGGTCTATACCCTAAGCATTAGGGTTGCTTAGGGGGCAGAGGGAGATGGGTCCTACCCTTTTTGGAGCCCATAACATTCAACCCCCAGAGGCAAAGTTTACCAAACCTGGATGGTGTCATCAAAAGACTCTCCTGAAGATACCCAGAACATTTTGTGGCTTTACCTTGAGAAATGTGCACCCCACAGCCCTCCCCAAAAATGTCCCATTGGCTGCAATGGAGCCACTTCAGAGCACAGAATCTCACAGCTCTCTAGTCTTCCCACTATAGAACTTGAAGAGGTTTACTGTGTTTCACCACCACTCCTATACAGTCACTGGACACTGTGTAATAGACTTCTCTCTGTGATATACCTCTGAAGATGCCAGCCACAGATGTAGGCAACTTGTTACAAACAAGATCTGCTCAGGACCACAGCCACACAGCCCGTGAAAACCGTGACAGAACCTCCTTCCACTCTCTTAAAATGAAGCCATTCCCTAAGCAACATTAACTTCCAAGCAAGGGGCACACTTGGGCAGCAGAGGGAGGGAAGGTGTTTTGTTGGGGACTCAGTGAGGGTTTTTTTTTTTTTTCATTGGAGGGCTTTTAAAAAAACAAGTTGGGCCGTCCAAGGCCTGATTTGGGAATGGTGCCAATTCGGATGCCATTGATTTGGTTAGCTCCGAATCGAATGACATTGATTTGGACCTGGCTAAGTCCGAATCTGCCCGAATCGGAGGCGATTTGGACTGAATGATTGACTCAGCTGATCCGGATCACCAACCCTAGAAGGCATTCATGAAAAAACACTTTTGATTTGAAATTACAGGGTATCATTACGCATCTCTCTCCCACCCTTCCATCTTACAATTATGTAAATTAGAGATTGGGAAAATAATTTTCTCCCTTAGGTGCATTCATCATCTTCTGTACCTGTACACATTACAGCAGCTGCAGTCCCACAGTTTCCATATTTGACAGGTTTGCATTTGTTGTGATCCCACAGCCGAAGGATAGGGACACTTCCATTCCACATTAAAGGATTGACTCCCTGCTGGTAATTATTGTTTGGTGTGAATTTCAGTATGCTTTTCTTCTTATGACAACAAATCTAGAAATAGAAAGAGTTTTATTTCAGAGCATTCACCAGTGCTATACTCCTGTGAAATGTGTCACAGACTCTTCATACATCACTTCCTACATTGCTTACAAATGACTGCACCCATCCCTTCGGGGATGGGGCGGTATATAAGTCCAATAAAATAATAATAATAATAGGGACCTAGGGGTTGACACCTTTACTCTGTCATGCTGGCTCTATCCCTGTTAGATTGCTACTCTCAGGGAATTCCTTCCTTCTGCCTTCTTTTCGGACTCTCTCCATCTTACTTTCACCATGCCTAGAGGAAGGATGGGTGCTCCATGCACCCATCTCCATCCAGCTAGATTAGGATAGATTAGTGAACCTATCTACCTACCTTTCTATCCAGAATGGAGTTCACTAATAAATACTCTTTTTATTAGATTAGAAACTACAACAGACTCCGAGGTTCTTTTGTGCAAGGTTACACACAGAGATGCACAGGAGGTAAGGCTTCTGCTGTGCTCTCAGCCAACCGTGCACTCTGCTCAATGTGAACAGGGATAATCCCCATTACCAGGTGATTATTCCAACAACCCCAAACTCATTAAAGAGCATCTGAGTATTAACAAATCAAGCTGTGTCTAAACCAAATTTCTATACAAATCTGTAATACCACAAGATTTAAACATATAACTAAGTTTTCCTTTTGCTGAGAAACACAAAACCAAAGTCACTGCTATTTTCATATAACTAGTTTTTACCATATGGTTCAACAGTTTGCAAATGTATGCAGGGTCATTACGACAGGAACAGTCCATGCCAGGGTCACGCAGAAAGTTTGTGCTGGAGTCCAGGATTTTCAGACAGATCTCCAGAATGCCCTCCTGGAACTAAACACACAACACAATCTTGGCAGCACTCACCCTGATACCAAATATGAAAACAATATTGTGAATAGATTTTTTTTTCAGCAGAACAGGATGGATAGGGAAGTATAAGGAAGTTTCTGAAACAGTAAACAAGATTCCTGTAGCACCTTAAAGATTACCTAAATGTTATTTCAACACATGCTTTCATGAGTCAGACCCCACTATATTGGATGCATGGAGGGTATGATCTTTTTTTCAGACATTTAATAACCAAAGATACCGGAGTGTGCGGGGTGGGGAAGAAAGGTAGAGTTGCAGTAGAAAATTTCTATACAAATCTGTGTAATACTATAAGATCTTTCATAAATTATTCCTTAAATCTTTCAAGTGAATCCCTGCCTGAGCTTAGACACACACTGAATTTACCTGTCCAAAATGCCAAGCATGAGATGTTATGTGTTTGGGAAGACCTTGGAATATAATCCCATGTTCATTTAGTATATACTCTTCTCTGTTGGCTTGACTTTCTAGATACACAGGATCATCTGAAAATGTAATAGACATGTTTTTCTTTCACTTTGAAAGTCTAAGATGCACCAACACTTATGGTAGTATGTGGCAATTATTTCCACTATTTATGAGAGAACAGGGAAATATGATTTATAGGCAGATCACTAGTTCCAAAGCAAAGAGAAAAGTCTGAAGGGTAGCTCACAGATATATATTTTGCACTCAGGTTTTACAATATCTGATGGCTTGCATGTGTGAAGTATCTGTCACAGATCAGGAGCCATAGGCAGTTTTCTCATGGGTTATGTTACCTAAAACAACATTTCTGTTCACACATTGATCTGTGAAGCTGAATAATCAAAATATATGCATGAGTAAGCCCCTCATGTTTATTTCCTATCCATAAACATTGGCCTACACTGGGATAATTTAATAATTTCATGAGTTATAGATGATAGGAAATGTTGGACGACATTGATTCATAGTGTCATCATGAGTCATAAATGACTTGACAGCACTTAGCATACACGCTCCTTAAACACATCTGAAGCATTCTAGATGAAAAAAGCGGGGGGGGGGATCTTAGTAGTTCCATGGTCATGAGCGATCATGCATTTCCAGCTATCAAAAAATAACCACATTAAGAAAGAAACAAGTTACTTCTGTAATCAATTCTGCATCAGTCATTAAAGCATTTTGAGTACAGATTTAGACTACCTCTTCTTCTAAGTCAGTCACAGATCATAGACAACTTCTAGTGATCTGTTTTCTTTAATAGGATCTTGTTAACAACTATGATATCAGCAATTAATTCAGATCATATGAGAAAGGATCTAATTATCAGTGAGTGGTAAATGCAGTTTATACCCACCCACACATATGTATAGTTATCATTTCACTTAAGTCCAGTTTAAACAATGGCCTATTGAAAAGATGTCAGGAAGAGACATTTCCCAACAGACTTCTTCAGTTAAGCCACACTAATATGAAGAGCCACTGTGGAAAAGTAGTTGGGCTAGGAAAGGCGAGACCTGGGATCAGATCTCTTCTACAAAACTCACTGAATGACCAAAGGCCAGTCCTTCACTCTCAGGCTAGCCCAGGGGTAGGGAACCTGCGGCTCTCCAGATGTTCAGGAACCAATTCCCATCAGCCTCTGTCAGCATGGCCAATTGGCCATGCTGGTAAGCTGATGGGAAATAGCAGTTCCTAGGCACTTGAGTTCTGGAGCTAACTTTCCTTCATGAGAATAAAATGGGGGGAAGTGGGAGAAGAAACATGTATGTGTCCCTTCGAGCTCCTTGTAGGAAGAATGGAATGAAAAAGAATACTTCTGGCTTTGGCATATGAGTTTGTGAGGTACTAATGTTCCTGGGCTGACTTAAGTCTTGTACATAGTAATAAAAATAAACATGCTGATTGTGCTGGCTACATCCTTGTCATACAGTATTTTCCCATGAATCTGTGTATATGTATTAGCACTCACTATGCTATAGCATCCCATCATGATATTTTGCATTGATTCTTACCAGAACACCAAGAGTTGAAAAGGACATAGAATTCCCCAAGATTCTGGGAATGTGTGTGATCACATGATATCAGGCACATGTTCAGAAGGTAGCAGCCAACACAGGCATTCACTGGAGAGAGCAGATTGATACTTAGGCATTTTTCATCCTGGTGTTTGTAGCATGCACTCCAGAGGTTTTTGATCTGTACTTCCACCCCACAAAGGAAATGTGCTCTTTGTCCCAAGAGACTACATAGGAGCTTGATGCCTATTTAAGAAACATTTTTAATCACTTCTGAGAACACATTTGTTTCAGATTTTGCATAAACTCTGTTTAGAAAGAAAAGCTTGGGGAACACAGTATAGCAACCACTCCTAGTGTTTGCTACCCCTCCCCCAGATATAGAACAGTAGGGATATTAACATCAAAGTAGAGGTTGGACTTCTACTGTGATTACAACTGATTTCCAGACTACAAATATCAATCACTGGAGGAAATGACAGCCTTGTAGGATGAATTTTGTAGTATCAAATTCCTGCTAAGCTCCTTCCTCCTCACATCCTCCAGGCATGTCCACAAATCTCCAAAACTGCTGTTGGTGTGACCCTAGACAACAGAGATGACTGCTGTTGCTTAAGAAAGAAGAAAGTTGATTTATGGGTAATTGACAAAAAATTAAGAATGATATATTTAGGCTGCTTGGTAGTCAAAATAAGGCTGCTTATTTCTGAGTAAACCAGCACAGAATCTATCTGTAGGAGCAGTCCAGTGTTGGGGAAAGAATTCACGGAAAACCACAAAAGGGGATTGCAGTGCATAGTCTTCTATGAGTGCCCTCCTCTGATAATACAATAATTATAAAAATAGATCACTGACAATAACTGATAACTGCTCAGAAAACAAAATACAAACTGACATAATGATCATCAATGCATAAAAGGAATTATATGAATTAATTGCATACATATTTAAAAAAACGACACACAGAACATTACATTTTAAAGGTGCGGGTTCCATTAATAGCAGAAGAAATCCCTGGTAACGCCACATGGGAGAATTACCTGTCTCCACTGTAAATGTGATTTTGTCATTGTCATCATCCCAGTCCCGATTTTGGAAATGCACATAGAAAATAAAGGTCTGACCTCTTCTCACAATGAGTTTATTAGTACCAAAACACTGGGTGTGATGGTTGTTGCAGTTCTGAAGGCAGTTTAGATCAACACTTTTCACTTCGATGGCTGCAGGAAAACAAACAAATTGACCAAGCCCATTATTTTTTTAAAAGAAGAAAAATTCAAGATGATCAGGGCCAAGCAACATGTTAAGTGGGAAAGTTGTCTTTAGATCTTCCACCATTTTCTTTAACATTAAAAAGGAACCATGGGAAGGAGGGCGAGCATTTACATGGGCTGCAGCAGTGGGGAACTATTCATTTACTTTCATTTTTTGCAACTTTTCTCCAGTGCAAACCATCCCCTGGACCAGCATTGTTTATATCATGCTTGTCTTGCCTGCCCCCATATACTCTACCCCCAGTTGTCAGCAGAGTCTAACATTCTTGCCCGGCCTTTCTGTAGTCCCAAATGCTGTTTTTGGGAGAGAGACAGGGGATCCGAGAAACAGCAGAAAGGGGGAATTGGAGGTCTATAGCAGTAGGAAGGATTGGCAACACCCCTCCTCACATCAGTAGGAATGTTCTGCTGGATTCAACCCATGGTGTATTCATTTCTGAACAAACCAGAATTCTATACTGGTTTATTCTTGGTTTGAATCCTGTTTGTGGAGAAGAGAATAAACCACAGTTTATAAGATGGATGCAACCACAACTATGCTTTCCTGTGAAAGCTGAATCTTTTATTACTGAACTGCACATCAAGGGAGGAGACAGTACTTCATCAGAAGATCTACAGGACTCGTTCCAGTAAGGACCAACCATGTTCCTGTGTAATTTACAACTCATACTCTTGGGAAGGAACACAGCATGCAGTTTCGGCTTTTGCAATGGCAAAAAAATCCTGTTTGGCTGCCCTGAGTTTATATTCCTTTGTTCTTATGACTATTAGCACTTCTTATGCAATATCTCTGTTAAGTATTTAGTTGTTTATATGTTAGATGCTTCTGCCATTGAAAGGTACCAATTACCAAGACAAGAATTGTTCTAGAGCAGGGGTCTGCAACCTGCGGCTCTCCAGATGTTCATGGACTACAATTCCCATCAATTGGCCATGCAGGCAGGGGCTGATGGAAATTGTAGTCCATGAACATCTGGAGAGCTGCAGGTTGCAGACCCCTGTTCTAGAGGAAGTGGAGAGTTTCATTATGTTTTATATTGTTTCTATATGAAGCAATCAGATTTTGAAACTTCCATGGGGGTTTAGTAGGGTTTGCGCCTGATTCGGAAATTAAAACTGGTCCAACATGCAGCAGCTCGCTTGCTCACAGGAGGTGCCATCAGAGATCATATCTCACCTGTGTTGCACCATCTGCATTGGCTCCCGGTTGAGTTCTGAATCGTTTTCAAGGTGTTGGTACTAACCTTTAAGGCAGGGGTCCCCAAACTTTTTAAACAGGGGGCCAGTACACTGTCCCTCAGACTGTTGGAGGGCCAGACTAAAAAAACTATGCACAAATGATTGTAAAATGTTTGATTTCACCTTTCAGCCTTTCTGTCATGGTCTATTTTTAGAACAGTGACCAAAGTATGTCAAGTACAGGGTGGGCTCCAAATATTGTTGGGGAGGCTGTGGAATACCTTCCCCTGTAAAAAAAAGCAGAACTTTCCCAATGAAGCATTCCATCTAACCCAGGATTAGGTATCTTCCTGGGTTCTTCCTCCCTAGCAGCCAGCGAGCGATTCACCAGCCTGGCTGATGCCAATGAAAGTGAGGCAGAACAGAAAGCCTGAGAGCAACACATGGAGTAGCAGAGAGGGAAGGGCGGAGCAGGAGTTGCCGCGTGTAAGGTTTCCAACTCTGGGTCAGAAAATTCCATGGAGATTTGGGGGTGCCATCATGTAATTGCAATCAACAGCCGTTGGGGCCGGTTCCTCCTCTCCCTCGAGCCCCCACTGCACATGAATGGATCCATCGCCGCCATGCCTGGCGGGCCGGATAAATGCCTTCAGGGGGCCACATTTGGCCCCCGGGCCGTAGTTTGGGGACCCCTGCTTTAAGGTCTTACGCGGTCTGGGACCCTCGTACCTGCGGGACCGTCTGGACCCATATGTTCCAACTCGGCCTCTGTGCTCAGCAGAGGCCAACTTGCTGGTGGTCCCCGGCCCCTCCATGTTGCGGCTGGCTTCCACTCAGGTCAGAGCTTTTACGGCTCTGGCCCTTGCCTGGTGGAATGATCTTCTTCCAGAGGTCTGGGCCCTGCAGGACCTTAATGAGTTCTGCAGGGCCTGTAAGACTGAGCTGTTCCACCGGGCTTTTGGGAAGGCTTTTGAGCGCCCCCCCCCCCGGTTTTGACAACGGGAGCCCTGCTGTCCCCTTAGGGGAGTTTTAAGCTGTCAGACACCATCTGCTACCTTCTGTAATGCAATATACTGTTGTAAATTGAGCGCTGTAATTTTAACGGGGATGGGTATTAAGATGTATGGAGTTTATTTATATATTTAATTGTACTTGTATATTTGTGTTGTGAACCGTCCTGAGCCCTCCGGGGAGGGCAGTATACAAGTTTAAAATAATAATAATAATAATAATAATAATAATAATAATAATAATAATAATAATAATAATAATAATAATAATAATAATAATAATAATTTTAAAACATTTTCAACACAATATAAGGCTCTTTAAAATAGTTAATGAAACACTACTTAAGTATATTAAAAGATATTATATTGCTTAATGTCAGAACAGATGCAATTGGCCTCTGTTTTAAGAAATATGAGAACCACTTGTTTGCAAGGCAGATTTCCAGAATGTGCAATATAAACTTACACAAGCAAATGTACACTTTCACTGGCTGTCACCCTACTAAATTCCTATTGGCATAAGTAAAACTGCTGTGAATTCTCCAAGGAAGGATCACTTTTTAACCTATATGTCTTTTCTGCACTATCTTAGCAATACTTTTTCAAGTTTATGCATGATTTCGCTCTATCACATACATGTCAAGGACTCTTGAAAGGAAGATGAAAATCCCAGTCCTGAGCTACAGGTTAGTGAGCTCTGATCTACTAATACTGCATGAAGTCAGATTCACCATGCTTTGTAAACATGCAGAAAGACTAAATCCTTGCTCTGCCTGTAATTGCATTAAAAATAGTTGAGGTAACAAAAATGACACTTCTAAACTGCAGGTTAATCATCAGACTTAAATGCAAATGTTAATAGGTAATGTTCTCATTTGTCATGGCCTGCAGGACATAAGCCAATTTCAAATCTTCAAGTGGTGGCTTCAGTCTCTTAATTCTACCAATTCAATTTCAATAAGGAGGATTCTTTCCTGCTCCCACCATTCTACCTCAATATTCATTTACTAAAAACAGACAGAGAATATTACATTTAAAAACCCCTTGTATATATTAAAATAACAGAACTTTTGCCATTATTCTCCATGAATCTGGACATGCCACTTGCTTCCTCTTGTTGCTTATTAACCATTGTCGGATCAGCCTACTTCTAGCTTTCCCTAGGGTGATAGCTTTCATGCTCTGCTCATACGTCTCTGAGTTTTTCTGCTTTCTTTCGCCCTTTGGCTCTCATTACCTTCTCCTGCCCTCTTAGATTTAATTGCCATCATGCTGTTAATCACTGTTTTGCAGCTCCCACCCCCAAACTCCTGAGGTTTCTTGCAGCTCAGATTTCTAAAGGAAACAGAAGCTATTGAAACAGCTTAAAGCATTTCTTACAGAAACAGAATTTGTTGAGAAGCTCACAGCAACCAGGTGGTCTTCCTCATAGCAAAATATGTAGCACAGGAAAGTGGTGTTATGAATGCTAAGCTTTAGGCTACATACAGAAAAGAAGGGGCTTGTGCATTGCTGTCTAATTTTGGCGAAGCACCAAGCAGATTATTTTCTCTTTATCTTCAAGAGAGAACAGGCAAAGATCTAACAGGAGGTAAACATCATGATGGTCAGAAATTACTTCCATATTCCAAGAAAATATACCAGGTGTTATGAGTTGAAAAAATGGTATTATAAAGGACCTGGCTTCTGATCACTATGGCTCAGTCTATCCTCCATGAGAAATGGAATAGTGTTTTAATGATCATAGATGAGCCTTGAGCATCAGAAACTTATTTTTTTTCAAGGCTGGAAAAGGTGAACCTGCTACCTTGTAGGGGGGAAGCAGATAGGTGCCCCTCTGAAAGCACAAGGTAATATTGAAATGCTGGAAGAGATGGAGAAGCAGAGGGCCACTTGGCTAAAGCACCTGGGAGGAGAAGTAGCTGTTCCCTTCCACCTGTACTCTATCTGTATGTTGGAAAAAAGAACAAGTATAAGGGGGGGTCCCTCCAAAGGGAACCAGTCCAGGCAAATACTAACTCCTAAAACACTAACCCCTGAAATTTCTCCCCACTCAAGAGAAGTGAGGCACTCACAACACTATATCCAAATGTGAATATTGTCATTGCCCCCCTTTTTTAACTTATTAGCTAGAGCATAAGCCTAACTTTTAATAATAGTTCTGATGTTCCTTTGCCTCTGCCAATTACAATGACTTGAAGCATCACCAAATTGTATAGAATCTACTGAGCACACAATTGCTGTGGTAATTTTACTTTACAAATATAATAGTATGCCAATGTTACACGGTCAGTAAGGAAAAGCAACTAACTGGTTAAGTTCAGATGTTAATGGGAAAGCTTCAGGGGACTTACCTTCCATTCCTTAGGCACCAAGAGACAAATGTATTTGCAGGGAGCTCAGTTGTTCTGCAGTAATGTGGAGAACTTCAGCAAAGTTTTGTTGGGTGTCTGAGTCAGCAAATTAAGTTATCCTGAATGCTTTATATACTTCCAATAAAATGGCACCAAGACTATCACACGAGTGAATTCAAAACTGTCACAGTGAGATTTTACTCAGGTGTATCCTGACTCTCATAAAATACACTATAAAACTACTTCAAAGTCCAGGCATTGTTGAGCAGCTTCATTGATGCTAAAGTTATGGTAAACTGCTTCTTTGCCAGGGAAGTTGTAGTTCTCCAAGTATTTTGTTAGTTGGTAGCCTTTATGAGAGCAGCCTCGATAGCCCAGCTTAGTCCAGCCTTGTCATGGCTTGGAAACTAAGCAGGGTTGGCCACAGTTAGATCTTAGACGGGAGACCACGAGTGAAGAGTGAGGTTGCTACATTAAGAAAAGCAATGGCAAAATACCTCTACATCTCTGTTGCTTGGAATGAGCTGTGGATGAGTTTGCCAGGAGTCATTTGCAACTCGATTGCATATTCTTCAGACATTAGAAGAGGAGAATTTTAATTTGTTTCATATGTTTGCATCAACCACTAGTTCAAAAATACTAATAGTCTTCTTGAAACTTTGCAGCAATTTCTTACATCACATTACTTGGTAGAAGCAAGAAGTCACTTGACAAAACTCAGTCCCTTGATACTCGCTGCCTGCAAGTGAAAGCTCCCCTTTATGAATTAATTACAAAGTATGAATTAATTATGAATTAATTTTAATAATATTCCATGCAGGTCACATGTGGAAATGTTTCGTTAGGTACTACATACAGCTTCCAATCCATGCTTCAAATGAAAAAGTTTGGTTTTCAATGTTCTATCTTCATATCATTTTATTCAATCCAAAATGTTTTAATATGTTTGAGAGAAAATAGCAGGAATGTACAATTTAGATTCAGAAAACTGAGGAAATGCTGAATAATGTTATAGTCAGAATCATTACAGACAATTCTGAATTTAAGTTTTATAAGTCTGAATATTCAGAATAGTTCCTAGTACTCAGGGCACATTTGCATATGCAGAATAATGTACTTTCAATCCACTTTCACAATTATCTGCAAGTGGATTTTGCTATTTTGCACAGTAAAATCCAAATGCAAAGTGCACTCCCCTCCCTTACATGGCTCCACTCCCTCCCTCCTCTTCCCTTGCATGCCACCCTTCCCCTCCCCCTCCCTCCGCTAGGGTGGTTGGGCCATGTCCAGATTCCGGGGCCCCACCCTCCCTTCCCTTGCATGCCACGCCTCACTCCCTCCCCTTCCCCTTCCCTTCCCTTGCATGCCCCCTCCCTCCCCTCCCTCTTCCTCTGCTAGGGTGGGTGGGCCATGTCCAGATGCAGGGCCTCCCACCCCTCTCCCTCCCTTCCCTTGCATGCCACTCCTCCCTCTCCTCCACTAGGGTGGGTGGGCCATGTCCAGACCAGGACATAATACTCCACAAACCGGAATAGGATCGGGACATAATACTCCACAAACCAGGATATTTGGACCATGGGGAAATGGCCCCAGTCTGCCTGCAAATGCTATCCAAGGTATTTTCACACTCCCCGGGCCAACTAGCTTATGTTGAGGGAAACCTTGCAAAAATGGTTCCCCCCCCCCTCTTTTTAGTGGAAAATTATTCTTCCTATTAAGTTTCACATATTTGGAAATTCTGGATGTTCTAAATTCTGAATTTCAAATCTAAAGTATCCTAATTCCAAATGCAACTTCTGAATTCATTTTTTGCTTCTAGTGTACATCTCTGGAACAGAGCCCGTTTCCGCATGGGCAATGAATGGCGGCCTGGAGACGGTAAAAACGCCATCTCCAGGCTGCCATTCGTACAGGCGAGCATGGCTTTGCATCGCAGCCAGCGCCGCCTATCAGCCACGCCGCTCTCGGCCCGTCTCGAGGCCGGCGTTTCCCCAGAGCGCTTGGAAGCGCTCTTTTTGGGGAAACGGCACCTCAAAGCCGCTGCCGAGCAAACGGCAGCAGCTTCGCGACGCCTCCCCCACCCGGCACTTACCTTGTCCCCGGGCCTCCGGCGCATCGCCGAGGCCTGGGGACACGCCCCCTGCCCTGCGCCGCTGGAGCAGGCGCGCAGGGCCAGGGGTGTGTGTCCCCAGGCCTCGGCAATGCACCAGAGGCCCGGGGACATGCCGGGTTGGCCGGGCGCCGGTGCTCTGCAGCACCGGCTGCCCGGCTGTTTCCAGGACCGTCCGTGCAGACAGTCCCAGCGTCGTCGGGTCGGCATCGTAAACGCCGACCCGGCCGCTTCCACCTTCATGCGGAAACGGCCATAGACTGGTTTAGACCTTTAACTTCTAACTGACTTGGAACCATGTGGAATTAGTGTTTAGATTGTTGGACTAGGATATAGGAACTTGGATTCAAGAATTATCCTTCAGTTTGCTGGATGACCTTGGGCCAGTTACTTTCTGCCAGTCTAAACTACTTCATACGGTTGTTGTGAAGATAAAATGAAAAAGGACATTATCCTATATCTTTTTGAAGCAATGGCAGATAGAAGTGTGATTGATAAAGGATTACTTTACCTTATGAACCTTCCTAGCTTTTAAGGGTTGCTCTTCTCTCTATCCATCCACCTCTATTAAGCAGGTAGACAAGAGGAAGCTTTTCCAGTTATTAAAAGCCCTCCCATGGCAGATCCAAGAAGCATGCTTCTTAATCTCATTTAGAAAGTATAGGATTTTAAAAATGAGTTTAATGAGTTGATTTATTTATTTTCTTTGATAGGTGTGTTCCTGTTGACTTTCTGTTGTCATGTTTTATTGTTCATGTAGATAACAGTTTTCCATAATCTTCTCTAAAAGCAAAATATGTAGATTAAAATTGAAATTTGGGAAGGGGGAGTAGGAAACCAGCACTATCTTTTAGAAATAAGGTCAATTGGAGTGATGTATCAATATGGGAAAGCTATTCTCACGGGTTAGCAGCTTTACTATCATCCAGGATCTGAGTCCTTTTGTAGTTTCCTCAGCCCCCACTATCTGCAGGGTAGGGCCTCAAAACTGCCATTGCCAAGGTCCAGAAGAGATTGTATTACACACAAGTCCAAGTATCACTGATATACTGTACCTCTGTGCTGGAATTTTAATTATAGTAAGCCTCTCTAGAAGCCAATCTCAGCTGAAAAACTATATAAATAACTAAGAATATTGGCTCCTCCAAGCCAACATGTCTGGGCACTTCTCAGGCAAAATCTTTGATGTTACATTTTTATAATGTAAAGCGAGCAAGAAGCTAATAACATAGTTATAGGGTAGTTTTTGCTTTCTGCTTTTTTTAAAATTTGGCTGTTAAATTGCATAATAAATGCAGACTGGAGAAACATTTATAGTGACAACTCTTTACTCACCTTCTCTCAGTTTGCATTTATTATGCAATTTAACAGCCAATTTTTTTAAAAAAGCAGTCCTCATTTTTCTTAAACCTTTTCTAATGCATCAACTTACGCATGAGGCAATTTATAACAAATGAAAAACTCCAACATCTTATCCTCCTAACCTAACTTCTTATAGTCAAATTTTTTAACATAAATTTTCTTTTCCCTCCCTTTTTCCCCTTCTTCACTAATTTGTCCTCCTAACTGATTTCTCATTAGTCTCCAATATGCCCATTTACTTCCCCTTTTGCTAAATCATAGCTTGATCATACAGAATGTTTTATTTAAGGTATTTTTAAAATTTCCTTGAAGATCTCTTTGGCACTCATTATTGAAGTAATTCTTTGCTGTTGTCCCTTGTATGTGAAGAAAACTCCTTCCCATCAGAGCCACAAGAATCTTATCTGTTTTTTTCATAAAATGTTCACCAGAAATGCACAATCAGTAGAGCACCATGAAATAGATATATGGAATACTTTTTCTTTATTGTGTGTAGAACTAGGAGCACAATGTATATCTCATGCATACATATACCACGATGTAAATATAACAGAATATGGGGGGTTTATGACTCTCTACTAAATGCCTTTTTTGAGTTTTGAGTTGATGGAGGACAGCCATTCAAAATAAAAATCTAAAAATGGTAAATAGCTAAGAAAAGTCTGTTCCCCACACACACATATCGAACTGGAAGCAAGATGAGGGGAAGTGCCCTTAGGGAGTTTTCTCAGTCACATGGGAGCTCTCTTCTTTAAACTCTGGCAGTTTCCGCACGGGCAATTAATGGCAGCCTGGAGACGGTAAAAACACCGTCTCCAGGCCGCCATTCACACAGGGGGCGCAGCTGCATCGCAGCCGCGCCGCCCGCCCGTCGCGAGGCCGGCGTTTCCCCAGAGCTCTTGGAAGCGCTCTTTTTGGGGAAACACCACCTCAAAGCCGCTGCCGAGCGAACGGCAGTGGCTTTGCGACGCCTCCCCCACCCAACACTTACCTTGTCCCCGGGCCTCCGGCGCATTGCCAAGGCCTGGGGACACGCCCCTCTGCCCAGCGCCGCTGGAGCAGGCGCGCAGGGCCAGGGGGGCGTGTCCCCAGGCCTCGGCGACATGCTGGAGTCCCGGGGACATGCCGGGTTGGCCGGGCGCCGGCGCTCTGTGGCGCCGACTGCCCGGCTGTTTCCAGGACCGTCTGTGTGGATGGTCCCAGCGTCATCGGGTCGGCGTCGTAAACGCCGACCCGGCCGCTTCCACCTTCGTGCGGAAACGGTCTCAGTAAAGTAGTTGGGAGAGCATTGGAAAGAATCCAATAACATGGGCAGAAGCCAATTGAGCAGATCTTTCCTGTTGAACCATAACCATTTAAAGAATTTTTCCACAAAGACCCACACAACTTATCTGCCCAATTATGGTATTGTTATTATATACTCTTAAAGTTGCATGGCAGCTGCTCATGGATCTACAGTTCCCACAGAACTGGGAAAACATCTAAGGGACATTGCAGATTTCACTGACTACTTTGTTAACAATAACCTCTTGAAACTGCTTAAGGCATTCAGGTGCTTCTTACCTCCTGATAGAGATAAAACTAGAAGTTGAACTTTAGTTGTATATTTCACTCTCATCATGAAGACAGTATGACTCATATTAGCCTTTCTATTTCCTGCCATCTGCACAGGGAAGAATCAGACATGTGTAAAATGGCATACACAACTGCTCCCAAATCTCTGTATAACTATGCCATACAGTTAAGTCCCATATTACTTTCAGCATTTTAATTTTGCTTTGAGGACCTTATCTAATTTGTCATTCTTAATGCAGTGTCACAACGATGGAGTCCACGCAACACTCCCAGTCCAGTTTTGTGAGGAAGGTGCTTCCAATATCATAAATGAATGATGCACACTTTCTCCTCACACACAGGATTCTTCACATAAATAGGCATAGATGTATTACATATAGAAGACAGATATTAATTTCACCTAAGTACAAGAGGAGAATCTTTTGTATAAATCCCTGTGTACATGTGACAGATCTTTCTGAATTAGCACTGTTGACTGCTAACTTTAGCACTCTTAAATGGAAGTAAATTTATTTAATATGATGTGATGTTCCACTTTCAAGTAAATGGGTTTAAGCTAGACTGATTATGTGAAGGAGTTTTAGCACTGCACCCCTACATGCACATTTCTTCAAGTAGCAACTTTGTTTCTGCCATCCCTGTAGGTAATCTCATTAAACACAACATGCTATAAACTTCTCAGACATCAGAATCTTAATTTGCAATAATGAAACAGTTGGTCAATTGTGTATAAATAACTAGCAGTCATTATTTGCCTTAAATCTCATTAACATTTAATCAAACAAAACATTTTACCACTTAAGAAAACAGTCCTTGTGTCTCTTCATTAAGTAACAATGGCTCTTTCTGAATAACAATGCTACAAGTCTATTAGGTACAATTTATTCCTTAATAATTGCTGACAGAAATACTAACAATTCTGGTCACATAGACACTTAGCAACAAGTTATTAATGTGTGTAGTTTTAGTGAGCTTCTTCCATCAATTTTAATATTGACTTTTACAACATTACACTGGTTGATCCCAACCTCTTGCACAGTGAGAAATGAGGGGATTCTTTCCTTCTACTTTTTCCATGGTATTAATAATGTTATAAAGTGCTACAAAATTTCACTGCTGTACTGTTTAGGTTCAGAAAGTCCAGCTTTTCACATGGATTCTCCCCACTCAAGATGAAATTGCAGTTGTCATTTGCCCCAGTAAGCTTGCCAACCTTCGGATGGAACCTGGAGAACTCCAAAAACCATTCAGATAGGGTTGTCAGATGTGGGTTGAGAAATCCCTGGAGATTTGGGAGATGGAGCCTGGAATGGTGGGATTTGAGTAGGGGGTGGACCTCAGAAGAGTATAATTCCATATGGTCCAAATTCCAAAGCAGACATTTTCTTCAGGGGTACTGATCTATGTCATCTGGAGACCAATAGAAATTCTGGAAGAGCTCCAGCCACCACCTGTAGGTTGGCAACCCTATCTCCCCACAACAAAGATCAATTTCACTAGAGAAAATTGTTGTTTTGGAGGGTGGATTGTACGGCATTAAATGCTGCCAAATGGCACCAAAAAAGCTCAAGGAAGCAGAGGAGCATGGGAAACGTGGTCAATAGATCACACAGCAACTGAAGAAATTTTCAAAATATTTCAGCCAGAGGACTGTTTCAAAGGGAGAGTCATTTAAAAAGTTTTAAGGCTGGAAATAAAACATTTTGGGATTAAAAACAATGCAGAACTTCATGGAGAAAACGTTTTAATCCCTGCCTCAAAACATTTAAAATAAATTGTGCAGAAAAGCCCAACGTAATTCACATGTGTAAAATCTTCACAAGTATTTTGCCCACATTCAATTTTTGTTTAAATTTGTGTGGCTAAATCTTCAGTTTAATGTCTAAGTACAGTAAAAAGGAAACATTGTTCAAATAAGAGTGTGATCCTACACAATTCCATTGATGCCATTATTCTTCCACTTCTAGTTGGTAGAAAAAGAATGTTTCCTTGAAAAAAATGTCATAGGATATATTGTCGAAGGCTTTCACGGCCAGAATCACTTCAGATCCTCTGAAGATGCCAGCCACAGATGCAGGCGAAACATCAGGAGAGAATGCTGCAAGAACATGGCCATGCAGCCCAGAAACCACATCACCCCATGTCATAGGAACTTCATCTTTCAATAAATGGAAAATCCTTGGGTAGGATCCAACAGTGCCCATTCATAAGCTCTTATGTCATACCTGACCTGTACCAGGATCTGGTACATATCAACCAAGCCTGTTTTTCTCCCCGTTATCTCTCTTGGCCTCAATTCTTGCATTATTTTAACCTTACTTAGCTACATTGGTGAGTTTGCAGCTTCTTGTAAGATCTAATGTTTTGCTTAAATCTTACTTTTCTCAAATACCCTTAGCAATACACATAATAAAATGGCTTGTCTTAACACATATATATGCTATCCCTGTCAATAGCATCCAATCGTCCAAAGCAAATAACAGGGCTTCCAGTGATACTTCTGCCCATATCAGTAGTTTGATAACAGAGCCTCATTGTATCAGATTTGTGGGTACAAAATCCTCTTCACCCACACTCAAAGCTCACCAATATAACAGAGGGCTGTGGAGGACCCCTGGCAACAAGCAATGACTTTTGAGGGGGAAGTGGAGTGCTTGCCAAGTCACGGCAAGAGCTGCTACTTTGGTGGCTGCAGGCAACTCCTGCCAGGGTTCATGGCAAACAGGGAAAGAAAGTCTACCCATTTGACATAAAAACTAATGAGGTACAGGACTCAGGCATAGTTTTCTCCTCTGTAATTGTATGAAATATAAGGAGAACTTTTGGGAGTTATTTTCACTGATTCCTGTTCAGAGAAACAGGAAGCTACACTCTTTTCTTAACAGAAGTAGTATAGCCCACCCAGTGGCAGAGCTCCCACGGGGACATCCGGGCCTAAATGTCCCACGCGCTCCCCATGGGAATCACGTGGGGGGCCCAAAGTCAACAATCACCCCCCTCCCTCTGTGCCCCGCCCCCTCTGTGATTGTCATCATCCTTGCCTGCCTGCTCCAGCTCACCTTCGTTTCTGTTGTCTTCTGGGTTCGCCTCCTTGCCTGCTCTGGCTGGCTCTCTGTGTCTCTCAATACTTTAAAAAACTTGCTCAGCTGGGTATTTATGTCTCTACTATTAGTGAACCTCTCAAGTTATAGTGAGTTCCAATTCCATTTTACAGTTTCCCAGTATGCTCAGGACATCTGAAAATCGTTCTTTTATCATTTGTCCTCATCCCTTTCTGCCCCTCAAAAGGATTTTTCCTCCAAATTGCCCCCCAGCATCATCAGAGCCTGCATGCAAATGAGCCTTCTTCTCATTGGCTTCTTTTAGTTTCAGTTTTGTCTCATGAAGGCTAGAATACTGATGAAAAGGCTGGGATGGAACAAGCTGGGAGAACAAACCTTCTCAAAACTGCCCTGGTAAGTTTTAAAAGACTTTCTTCTCTCCATGAAAGTTAAAAGTAAAATCTTTTATGAGCTTTATGGGATGCTTCAGTTCCAGAAGCAAACTTGTAGCAACTTCCTGTATGAAGAGGGGGAGTTGGCAGAAATCCTCCCCCACCTTGAGTACTCATTACATGAGCAAAGGGAAAGCTCATGTAAGAGGAGATTACTGCTGATTTTTCCTTGTGGAAGCAATCCCCCATGCCACATCTCATTCTATTCCTGGCATTCCTCTGATGTTCTGGAGTGGCTGGGGGGGAGGGGGGAGCAGAGGCCAAACTGCAAAGAGAAAAAAATAGCAAAGACCTTTTGTACAAAAGTGAACTGAGATAGTTTGCAGAAAGCTTGGATCCAACCCTCTCTGAATTTATATACAAGGTGGTTGCTATAATAAACAATACAGCACTGAAATAATATTTTATGTGTATTACAAAAATGTGAACAATTCATGTGAGCCAAATACTGGTACTATCCTCTACACAATATATATTGTTTTCTTGTAACCACCAGAGAAATTTAAAGGAATGGGTGAAGGGTAATAAAACATTATTCACAGCAGTAATAAAACATCTTGAAAGCATTTTAAGTCATATGACACTTAAATACTTTTAAGTGTTATAACAGTTATTAAACATTTTGAAAGCATTTTGAAAATGCCAAAAATTTTAATCTCTGCTGTGTGCCATGACACATTGCTATGTTCAGATTTGTGAGTTGAGACATGTTCTGTGTGATGATAGCTTTGAGATGAGCTGGTGCAAAAAATCATTCTTTGGTTGTAGTGGGGGAGGGTGGCCTTTGGTCATTGTGCGGGAGGGTGGCTGCCCAGGGCGCAAAACTCAGATTTTGCCCCGGGCTCCATTTTCCCTAGCTATGCCTCTGAGCCCACCCAGGTTTTTTTTCAAGGAAGCAGGAAGCAGAGAAGAGTGGATTATGATAATGACCTGCTTTAGTTAAGGACCTATCTGCTGCTGGAAGCATAATTTGGGCCAAAAATTGGAAAACTTCAGGGATTCCAGTGGTGCAAGAATGGCATCTGAAAGTCATGGAGTTTGTGAGAATGGCTAAACTGACTGGTTATATTTTGTTATATTTTATGCAAGTCTGGTTAATTCCAATCAGAGTGGAAGGAATGGGTAGATTATATTTGATGAGGTTATAAGCATGATAATATTGCAGTAAGTTGTATAATGTTATCTATATAAAAATCTATCAGTGCGTTTTCTGCTGACAGGTAATCTCCCAAACTACTGGACCGATTGCTTTGAAATTTTCACACAACGTCGCATTCACGTGCGGCCTGGTTTCCATACTGTTTCCACACTTCCTGTTGTGTACATGTCACAACTGTGCCAGTTATTGTGTACATGCCACACCTGTGACAGTTTGAACCACAGTTCTGTTCCACAACAGTGCCATCTGCTGGCCGTCAAAGCAACACCCTCTGATACAAGGGAAACAACCATGCCTTCTTTGAAAACCGCTGCCATCTGGAGTGAAAGGGATGGCCTCGCCATCTGGACATGGCCCACCCACCCTAGGAGGAAGGGGAAGGTGAGGGAGGGTCCGGGGTTTTGCTGGACCAAACGTTCTGAAATTTGAACCCAACGTAGCTCATGCCTACCAGAGTGTTTTAAGCTACTTACCTAGCTCATGTACCACACTGGCTAAGGTAAACCATGATAACAAGCTACATTCCACCCAGTTCTCCCCCACATACACACACATAGGAACTGAAAGCCAAGTAGAAATGGATAACCTTTCATACACACATCTCTTAGGAGTGCGTTTCAGTTGAACTGTGAGAGGTATTGTGTACCTACCACACCTGTGACAGTTGGAGCCATGGTATGGTTCCACAACAGTGCCTCTGATGGACATCAACAGCAACACACTTCACCTGCAAGGGAACGGATGGAAAGGAATAGGGCCCTCCATCTGGATATGGGCCACCCACCCTAACAGAGGAAGGGGAACGTTAGGGAGAGAGGGGGCGGGGTGCCATGCAAGGGAACGGGAGAGAGGGAGGGGAGGGGAGGGCCCCTTGCCTTTCCCCTCCCTTGCAAGCATTGCTCAATGACACATGTGCGAACCATTCACTTTCCCTTTTCTTTCTTTTCCACTTCACCAGACTGAAGCCACAGCAACGCGTGGCCGGGTACTGGTAAATAGTGAAAATATAATTATAATGTTATTAATAGCTAAATATCTATATATTAGTTAGTTGTTGAAGGTAACTGGAAGTAATGTTCAAATGTTAATTGTTTTTATTTATACTTTTCCTGTTAGGAATGTCAGATAATGGTATTGTCATGTATCATAACTTGCTTTTTCATAATGTAATGGCATGGAAAACTTATGATGTCAATAAAGGATGGATTTGCACAAAAAGAAAACAAAAGCAAGTTAAAAAGAAATATACATCAACTTGTAATAATTATGTTGGCTATTCTTTATTCATGATGCAATGCCTTATTATAGGCTCTAAAATAGACAGTGAAATCTGCTGCAGTAATTTTAGAAACATCAGTGTTTAAAAGCTTCCAGCCAATTATAATTTGAATGTTCTATTTAGGAGGAGAAAAAAGAAGAGGGGGTGGAAGGAAAAGCAAAGAGAAGAAGTAGGTTGGCAAAACATCAAAAGGAAAGCAGATTCCTTTTAATATTGAGGACTGCGCTGGGCAGTCATCAAAGTCAACTCTGAACACTATGACACAGCACATCAGACCACTGAAACGAAACAGCCTGATGATTTAGATACCATCCAGATTTAGTGGAAGATACTGTTACCAGGTCAATGAACCCTTCAGTGATGAACTCCAGGGATCATGAACTGGTAACATGATCATCTGGATTATGATTCAATGGTATCAAATCCCAAAGTGTAAGGTATATCAGAGATTATGCCTTACATTTTTGTATATATTTGTTCATTGATGATCAGTATTATAGATTATATTTATAGTGGTTTTCATGGCCTTTATGGGCAGGGATTTGGGGGTCCCATCTCCTTCACTTTCACATGAGGCATAAGATGATATCAATAGGACTGGAAATGATCCAGGCAAGTGGGAGGTGGTTGTAGTGTCATATGAGCAAGCTGTGCTCCTCCCACAGAGCTATGTGACTCATGCTGCCAAAAAAAGGGAGGGTAGCTGCTTTTTTGCCATTCTTTGTTGGAATGGATAAGTGCTTTTGTATGTTGATGTTGGTGTGTATTTGTGCAACTGGATTTGATCATTGCATGCTTGATGAACAAGTTTCTTTAGCCTTGTGTGTTCTTGTGAGTGCCTGTATTTTGTAGGGATTGTATTACTTCCACCCTCCTACCTTCCTTTCCTCTCCCACTTCTATGTCTAGTTGGATGGGGCTGCATTAGTCTCCTGTCAGTTGCTGTATCCCCAGCTTGAGCTTGGGAGGCATGTAGTTGGAGTTTGTTTGCCCTCCTTCTTTTGGTTGGTGTGTAGTATGCAGAGGTGTAGCTAGGGAAAATGGAGCCCGGTGCAAAATCTGAGTTTTGCGCCCCCACCCCCTTATGGACAGCCTCCCCATGACCAAAGGCCGCCCTCCCCACTACAACCAAAGAACAATTTTTTGCACCATGTCAACTCAAAGTCACAATCATGTTATAGAGCATGCCCCAACTCACAAATATGAACACATGCCCCAACTCACAAATCTGGGCTCCCAAGTTGAAACAACATTGAAAGTGATGCTGTTTCGGGGGGTGGGGGGTGGGTGAGGGAATCCACCCTTAAACACCATCACTTTTAATGTTGTTTAAACTAGAGAGCCCAGATTCTTCTTTTAAATCCACCTTAAAGGGAGAATCTGGGCTCCCTAGTTTAAATAGCATTGAAAATGATGCTGTTTCAGGGTAGATTCCCCACCCATCCCACTGCAGTATCATAAGTTTCATCGTTGGTTGTTGTGTGTTTCCAGTTTGTTCAGTAGATATTCCTACTGCTCCCCACCTGCATCTGTGGCTGGCATCTTCAGAGGTGTATCACAGAGAGAAGTCTGTTATACACTGTGCCCAGACTTCTCTTATTACAGACTTCTCTCTGTGATACGTCTCTGAAGATGCCAGCCACAGATGCAGGTGAAACATTAGGAACAACATCTACCAGACCATGCACCCACGGTTGGAAAACCCACAACAACCAGTTGAATCTGTGAGTTTCTCCTGATGATAACCTGAAATGTTGGTACTTCTAGTCTAAAAACTTCACCCCCTGACGGCTGACAAAGTAAAAACACTAAAATATTTTTAAAATACATTTTTTGCCTTATACTTTAAGGCATATACCGTGCAACTCGCACCCCCCTTCTCCTGGTGGCTACGCCACTGGTAGTATGTGAGCTTGTTGTGGGGAACCAAGCATGAGTGCAAGCCTCTTAATTACCACTTTGTGGCTGACATCCACTTTTCCAGTTAGTTGGCAAGGCAGGAGAAAAGTGACAGCGGTTTTGTTGGGCCCCTGTTTTTGCTTCAATTATACGTGCTGTGGAGAAAATAGTCAAGTTAGCCCAAGAGCAGCCATGTCTGACAGATTGGTTATCAAAATAATATATTGTTTTCTTTTCCAGCCTTCTCAAGCTGTAGCTGATTAAGCTTGTTAGCTGAAGGTCAAACAGCTGCAACTGTTGGTGTAACGGCCGCATTCCACCAGGATAGTTACATTCCACCAGGCCTTTGAAGCCATCTCCACCTGATAACTATAATGAGATAATTGTACTGGTTACTGTTAATTGGCAAAATGATGTGATTGGTCACCTGACATGTCACCTGACCCTAAGGTTCCCCTATAATTTTCCTATATACATACTAAAAACCTTTTTTCTCCCCCTGCTATTTGATATTGAGATGATGCCATTATTCTAGCTTGCTCACACCTAGCTGACCCCTTTTTATCTTTTGCTTGCTTCTTTTGAGACAAAGGTGATGCTATTAGCATGGATTTTCCTAATTTTACTATCAACTTTTATTTTGATGCTGATAGATTTATTTCAGCTGACTCTTTGTTCATTTTGTCAATGTCATTTTATTTGTTGAGGAATGATTGCCTCACAATAAACTAAAACAGTAGTGGCATAGTGGTTAAGAGCAGGTGCACTCTAATCTGGAGAACCAGGTTTGATTTCCCACTCTGCCACTTTTATTTATTTATTTACATATTAGATTTTAGACCGCCCACACCTGAAGGGCTCTGAGCTGTGGAGGCTTATCTGGGGAACTAGATTGGCCTGTGCACTCCAACACACACCAGCTGGGTGACCTTAAATTGCCACAGCCCTTTCTCAGAGCTCTTCTCAAATACACCCACCTCACAGGATGTTTGTTGTGGGGGGGAAGGGAAGGGAAAGGAGATTGTAAGCCCCTTTGAGTCTCCTTACAGAAGAGAAATCCAACTCTTCTTGTTGTTCTTGTTCTTTTTCTTGGAGACACAATCGGAATGCTGCTGCAGCTGCCTGTGAAGGATATGGATATGTAATTCCATACTGTTAAGAAGCCACACCATAAAATTAGCATTACCAGGCATGTTAGTATGGATAGTTACATGTGGCTGCAGTTTCTGAAAATCCTTAACATGTATCCTTTTGGAAGCATTGGTTATGTAAGGGGGATTTTAAGGCACAGTGTGATTCCAAAAGAAGTCATAGTTTAGGACTGTGTTTTCAGAAGCACAATTTTGCATGACAGTGAATTTATAGTTAAGAATTCAAGAGCTTATTGAGAGATGTCCCATTTTAATAATTGGTCCCCAATGTAGTGGCCATCCATAACTGGGTGGAGTCATTTTGCTATTTACTTTTTTTATTATTTAAAGCATTTCTATGCCACCTTTTCATGGAACTCAGGAACCTCAAGACAGCAAACATAAAAAAACAGCATTCCAGGGTTAGTGAGGGAACAGTAAACAAAACAAAAAGGCTTCATACACCAGCTAGGGCTGCTGGGACTGATCTGACAACTATTGAAAGACCAAATGGAGCTTGGACATGGAGTAACAGCTGACAGGCATAAGCAACAGCGTGATGCTACTCCTAAGAAAACCAAAGAGTGACATCACACCTTAAGAAGAAGAAGAAAATGTGGTTTTTATACTCCATTTTTCTCTACCTTTCTCTACCTTTAGGAGTCTCAAAATGACTTATAATTGCCTTGCCCTCCCCACAAAAGACACCTTGTGAGATAGCTGGGACTGAAAGAGTTCTGAGAAAACTGTAACTAGTCCAGGCTTCATGTATAAGAGTGTGGAAACAAACCTGGTTCACCAGACTAGAGTCCACCACTCAAGTGGAAGAGTGGAATCATAAGAAGGAGTGATTCTTCAGAGTCCACCCCTCTTAACCACACTAGTGAAGAATTGCTGGAAACTCTATGGCATAGTATATTTGGCAATTCCTAGAGAGAACTAACATTGCTTCTAGGTTTTTCTGGTTTTACCAGAGAAATCTAATGATTCCTAGAAAGAAATCTGATCACCGACTGCAGTTTTTTTTTAAAAAAAAAATTTCTCCTACAGGACACAGATCTCCTACCCCAAGCTGGTGCACAGCAAACCTAGTACTGATGGAAAACTGTTATAGAGGAAGGCAAATCTCCCTGAGGAGGGACTTTCAAAGTTTCAATACCATGACCAATAAGACCCGTTACAGATCTAAGTGACACAATGCAGCAGTGGTACAGCCAGTGAACAGACAGTCTTCATGGGATGCCAGGATGATAGTAACCTAGTTCTGCAGTATCTTCAGATTAATATTTTGTTTAAGGCCCAGACTGTGTCCTTCCTGGACAGTAATATAGCCCAGGAGTTTCCATGGGTGCCATGAAATCTGCCAGCATTTTTTCTGGTGCCTGCCAATTGCTTTTATAAAATGGGTGGGGTTAGGTGGGACTTTAACCTGGTTGGGCTCCTCACTGGCCACCTGAGATTTGATTAGCTGTGCAGAGGTTTTTTTAAACAACAACAACAACATTGCTTCAGTAGCAGCTGCCACCACAGCACACAGTCTTCACTTTGGGACTGAAGATAAGCTTTATGTATCCAATAAAATAGTTTTAAACTATATATTTTTGAAAATATCCTGTTAAACAAAGCTTCTGAGTGAAATGTTGAAGAGTTAATATTAGAGTTAAACATAACCGGACTCCCTGATAGTTTGTGGTTGGCTCTGCCTACCGCAGCAGCCACTTACCATGTTACCCACCACCCTGTTACCCACCACCCACCACTTGCCATGTTACCCACCACCATGTTACCCACCACCCCATGTTACCCACCACCCTGTGTCAGAATTCCAAAGGAGCCACAGGCTCCTTTTTTATTTGATGCCTTGTCTTGCTTTCAGGAGAAGGTTTTGAGAGTTAGTGGCATGTGGAGACCGATGTCTGATGTCAATGCCAGAGGGCCTCTGGCAGTTTGGAAAAGTGCCCAGTAGTGATAATATTGTTGGAACCAGATAGAAGTCTGGCTTATGTATGATCTATAAGGCTTTTGATGGTTTTAGAGAGCATGCAGTTTTGGATCATATTTTCATTTAGTTTATTTACAAGAGAAAGGCTGGGCAGTGAAAACCATTTGGGCCTATTTGGCAATGTTGGTTTTTAGTCTTGGATGAAAGGGGTGCTTACATCCATACCCAACAATATATCATAATATGCTGCACTTGTAAAAGAACAATAGAGTTCAACTATCTTCTGGTTAATCTGCATCAATGTCAGCAAGTGGAGCAAGATGTGTTAAGGTAAGCTATACCCCTAGTTTCTTAGGAGTAGAATTGTTTGCTCAGGGTAGGTGGGAATCATTAGCAAGCACCTTGAGGAATTGAGTATGATGGATGGTTGTTCCTGCAACAGCCCATCATGTATTTCATGAAAGTTGGCTTGAGAAGGAACATATTTAGCACTGATCAGCATCATTCCAACTGTACAACAGTAGCAACCATCCCAATTGCTTCTTGTAATCAGTATTTTTTTTAAAAAATCAGAGTAGTGTTAATTATATTAAATACAGGTTGAATTTTGGTTTGGATTTGGAGTAATAACCATCTAACTGAAGCCACACCCCTAATTTTAAATGTAAATGATCTTTGTCATTGTTTGAGATTATGGGAAGATACAGGGTTGCAAGTTGTATAATAAGTATGATTAACAGTGTGAAGAACAGCTAATCAATACACACCACTTTAACAGACCAATAGCATTCAGTTTGCTGACCAAGATGCTGAAAATAATATGATTCCTAATTCAATAATTTATGTGTTTCAGTTAGGAAAATGGCAGTTTCCAGAAGAGTGGTTCTAACACTACTTTTAATTAGCATTACAACGTTCATAACCCTATTACAAAGATCACGTTGTATTGATGGTCCTTTTGCACCATGAAGAATATTCTTTTACTCAGTTGGTAAATGGGTCAAAGTTTCAGCTTTCGTGGTAGACCTTCCAACACTTACCCTGGCTCTGTGCTGGCACTTCCACTACATCAGGGTGATACTGTTGGATTTGCCCGGAATCACGGGAGTCGAGGTAAATCCTTGAGCATTGCATCCAATAGGACAACATTGTTTACAGTCCCGCCCAAAGTGACATCATGTGTTGACACCCCTAACTTACCAATTATTTTTGGGGGGTGGGGAAGGGGTTTGCCAGCCATAGCTAATAATTGATGTATGTATTTTAGCCTATACTATAAAATATCTCCAGCAGTGATCCAGTTTCTACATTTAAAAATTGTGCCTACAAAATGGCTTCATTCATCACAGTCAGGGAGACGAAATAACAATCAGAGACCCCTTTTTAGAAGAGAGAACTGGGCTATTTATTCTACTTACTTCTACTTATAGTTTCTATAATAAAAGGAGCCCTTGTTAACAATGATTAATGCTGATTGGTAATTTGATCTATGTGTCATTCAGTTCAATTCTCTCTATATAATTTCTTTTGCCTTTTCAAAAGTACTTCAGACTAATGTTTTATGGACCAAAGTACTAGTTATCACTCTAAATTAAACAGATGCAGTGTTTTTCTAATTTTGTCTTCAATATGACACAGCATATTGAGTTTTATTTGCCTGTATAACTAAAGCTCAGGAAGATGTTAGTTTATTGAATTACAACATTCAATATTTTCCTGCTTGATAGTGGAATGTATAAAAATAAATGGCATTTCACTGCAATATATTAAAGTTTATGTGGCATCACTGATAAGAATTAAAGGAAGCACCAGATAAAAAAGCCTAAGATATTTGATGAAGTCATCATCATACTTTTTAATCTTTATAATCTTTCCCTCTCCCCCCACTCAAAGGCTTCATCTATCATTTTAGAGTATAGGACTAAACACATTTAACTAAAAATGGAGTTTTCATAGGTAATAGAGTTTGGTAAAATATAGCTGGTTGTTGATTTTTGGAGAAAGGAAATGCATTTCGTAGTATTCATTATGACTAGTACTATAACTGGGCATGACAAAATATGATTAAACCAGAATTTGTAAGACAGGATTACTTGATTTTTCTAATCTTCAAATAACTAAACTTCTAATCTTCAAATAACTAAACTTCAAATAACTCAGGGGGAAAATATGCAGGTTTAGCACAGGCTTCAAAGAAATCCATCTTGGAGGTGAAATGAAAAAAGAAGAAACAAGCATAAGGCATCATTACTTATTTATATATTGCCTTCATTTCAGAAGGAGCTAGAGAATCTTTTTCTTGTTTCACCGTTGACTCGAATAATTTAGAGGTCATGGTTATTCCCATTTCATAAATGAGGAAATGAGACTAACGTAGGGCTGCGATCCAATAATGGGAAGAGAGATTAGGTCTTCTGGTTTGCAGTGGGAAATGCTGAGAAAGGAGCAACTGTCTGTTTGCATACAGATTATTACTAATCTTGTATGCACAGCACTGATCACATGATTAAAACTTCTGTTGTATGGAGGATGAGATTTTGAGCCTCTTAATTTGACAGTCAGCCATAGTATCTGAAGTTATGTTAACCTACCATTGTGGTAAGATAGTCATGGTTGACCAGTGGTATGCTGAACCTGGATGAGCTAGTGCAGTGATGGCGAACCTTTGGCACTCCAGATGTTATGGACTACAAGTCCATAACATCTGGAGTGCCAAAGGTTCGCCACCACGGAGCTAGTGGTATTGTCATAATCAATATTGTTATACAAAACAGCTGTTAGATATATGACATCTTAATATTGTAGTAGTGATAGCTCATCAATGGCCTCTTTACACAGCTTCAAATAGGCCTTTACACTCATCAGGGCAATACTTAGTTTGTCATTTCACTGGAGAGGTTTGTTTCCCAAGAAGTGCTATGAGACTGTCTCTCACTTGCTGAAAATAAGTCACTTTGCACTTCAATGATTCAAGGCACTATGCAATGATTAAATAGGATCAGATGGTAACATCATTGGCTGATTGAATACAGAGTGCTCTCTGCTGTATTGCTTTCAAATATCAAAGATATATCATTAATGTGCCAGGACTTTGATAAAACATCATTTGGCATAACTTAAGACTGGATAATAGGTTCTGAATCCTTTAAGTAGTGCTTCTACTAATGGCCACAGTTTGTACATAACTGAATCAAACGAGGGCAAGAGTTGAAGATCAGGAAACATAATTATAGGACAAATAGCAGAAAGCTGCAATTCCACACTGGGAACCAATATCATCAAATAAATCTACTGTACAGTGAAATCTTTTAAGGGGAAAGAGAAGAAAATGATAGCACTACTAAGGGGTTAACTGGGCATCACAATATGTTCATGTGCTTCGGTCAGAATGTTGAAGCTGACAAAGCAGGAGTATAATATGATAACCATGGTAGAGAATCAGAATCATAATGTTATTAGTAAGTATTTGTGGGCTGGGCAGTCCTAAGATGATTGGAAGTTTAGACTGAGAGCCAGGTTCAAAGATACAAAATTCCTATCAGTTGGACGCTCAGGGCTTTCCCCTCTCATGTATAACCCTGCTTAATGTGTTGGTCTTGAGTTCACTAAAACTATTACCATTAACAGATAAAGCATAAATTTTTAAAGGAAAAATATCTGTTATCCAATTCTTTCCTGTTTGCGTGTGGTGGTTGACATCTGCATAAACAGCATCTTTTATCTAGTATTCGGAAGCCCACTAGACAGTAGTGATACAAGATAGGAGTGTTTTGAAAGAGAAGACAAAAAAGCACAGAGTGATTGGGCATATTTGATACACAATTTGTGAGCAGTTAAATTATGGTATATGGTTGCCAGGAAGGGCAACTTAAAGTACAAAATTTCAGGAGCTCTGGTAATTTGGGAGCTGAAGATACCAGGCTACGGGACAGCAACATACCTGTTCTAATACAGCATTTTCTCTGTGTTATCCTGACTAAGAAAAAAATCTTTGTCTGACAGAAACCCTTGGAAAGGGAGGCAAGTCTTGTTTGTTCACAGCTCCTGTACAAGCCTTGTTTGTTCACAGTTTTGCCAAAAGTATCCTGAACCTGAAGGTATAGCGGAGACAGTGGAGAAATAACTATCCAATGGGGATCCTTCTTCTCACTGCTTCTAAAGAAATGAATCAAAAAAATGTCATGGTTTGAATTCAGATATTTAAACACCATTCATATCTCAAGCTTCAATGCTTTTCATCTATATTGTAATGCTGTGCTTACAATATCAGGCAGAATGGAGGCTATATAGACATAGATCCCTTGGAGGCTTTGCCAAGAATGCATTTTCAGCTTTTCTATTTATTTTTCATTTTTCATTATATAGACTGCATCTATTGAAGCCAAGCTGTTCTTCAAGTGACAATAGATTGTTTTGATTATCATCAGCTATAAAGGCACTTTCTATTTTATGTACCAAATTTCAAAAACGTCTCTAAACTGTCAGAATCTCTTCAAGATAAGCTTTTGAGCTTGCAATGCAAGTAACTTATTTATCTAGTAAAAACAAGAGTCTTGTGGCATCATAAAGACTAATACATTTATTTTAGCATACGTTTTCAATTGTATGGATCATCTTCATCAGAAATATGACATAGAGAAAGTAGTAAAAATATAGACAGGAAGTTGGTCTGTAGGAGATATACAGCCCAATGCAAATGGGGGTGGGGTGGGGGCTACAGCACTCCACCGCCTCCAAAAAGGCTTCAGAAAGGAAAGAAATGTGAAAACCTCTGCCACCCAAATTGTCCCATAACTCAAACAGGCTTGCACTACACTTTCATGCAGTGTAAGTCTGTGGTCTAGGAGAGTGGAATTCCCATTTAATTACTGCTATATGGGCATTCCAATTAAATGAGGGATTAGATGTTACACCTAAATATTTAAAATGACTGCATTGCTCAATAGGAATATTATGTATGCTCCATCTATATTTTTCTGGTCTTTCTGGTCATATAGCAGAATTGAATTTTTCTGTTTTCCTAAAGAGGGAGCAATCCTTATATAGTTCCCTAATGAGAAAGAGCAAATGTTTATCTACATTCGTGTTTGCCAACTTCCACCAAAGTCTCTCCCTACTAACTGAACCAAACGCTGAGGCCAAATCAACAAAAGCAGCCATAAATATGTCAGCATTCCTAATTATCTTGCTTTTTGATATGTTATCAAGGGGGGGCAGGATCAAAGATCAACAGATTGCAGAACACTGAAGTTATTTTAGTGTTATTGAGAATTCTCTATGGACAGGCCATATTAATACATGTAAATATTTAACTCTGAAAGTTAACATAAAGTAGAAATGATAAACTGCTCCTTAAGATGTAAGTATAATCAATTGACCCCAGTTTCAAATCAGAAGGAAATGTGCAGGAGATTTTAAAAGTATTGATTAAAAAATCCACTGAGTACTTCATATGAACAAAAGTCAGATGTTCAATATACTTTCTAACAGAGGCAGTTTAGAGACAACTCTGATTAGGGAATCACTTAACTGGGTACAGCTAACATATAAAAACATGACACGCAACATTCTAACAGTGATGTGAAACAACTAGGACTGCATGCACAGTGATCCTTGCTCAGCTGTGTCGATGAGCTTGTCCTCCTAGGACAGTGCTGGAGAACCTTTGGCACTCCAGATGTTATGGACTACAATTCCCATCAGCCACTGCCAGCCAGGCCAATTGGCCATGCTGACATGGGATTATGGGAATTGTAGTCCATAACATCTGGAGTGCCAAAGGTTCGCCACCACGATCCTAGGAAATGGTTGTTGTATTGTTTAGTTCTTCGGGAAGGTGAAAAGCTGAGGGTAGATCATTTTTTCACTGCCCATTGACCTCCCTCCCTTCTATAAACAATGTAATTCGCATAGCCAGAACTGACAGGGAAGACCATTTGTTTTGCAGGGGTGTACAAAGAGGTTGACATGCATCCCCCCCCCTGCTGCATACAAGACTCTCTATATCATATCCAACATTATTATAACTGTTCAGTGAAATGGTTGTGCATGCAAATGATTATATAGTATGTGCAAAGAGGCATGTGGAAAAAATTCTCCTTGCATGTGAATCAGGGACCCAGGTGACCTCTTCCACATCCTGCCTGAGGTCACCATTTGCTTGATTCTCCACTCCTACTCATGAAGCCTGCTGGATGGCCTTGGCCTAGTCACAGTTTTCTCAGAACTCTCTCAGCCCCTCCTACCTCCCAAGCTATCTGTTGTGGGAAAAGAAATGCAAGAAGTTTGTAAGCCACTTTGAGATTCCTTATGGTTGAGAAAAGCAGGGTATAAATCCAAAACCCTTCCTTTCTTCAACACATTTTTTAAAAATTAAATAGCATTCTCAACATCAGTACAAGATTGAAATAACATTTTTATAAAGACACCAGTATGCAATTAAAGTCAGAAATGCAGAAACGTTGTGTTCGGTGACAGAATATAACACATTAGCCAGAAGATTGCTGATTGAAGACTCTTTGAGGAGGTTTTATTTATTGCCATTCATTTCACACAATTAATTTGAAAGGCAAAATAACCCAACAGGTATCAGCCTATGCATGTAACTATGTATTGATCACATTTGTATCCATGATTAAATTCAAGGGATTAAGCTTCTATATCCTCATGGCAATCCCATTAAATAAGCAAGGCTAAGAAATAGCCACTTGCCCCAAAGGGACTGTGACAGACTGTTTCAACTTCTACCATTCACAGAGATCTCATCCAGTAACTTTCAAAGAATAAACTGAAATACTGGGGCGGGGGGGAGGGGTTCATCACCAATTTAACATCTGGATAGCTTTAAAAAGTGGAAGGTCTTCTCCTATGTTTCTTCCAATATCTCATTTCCCTTCTCAGTGGTGACCACATTCTGGATCAGAACTCCTATGGCTTCTTATGAGTGGTGGATTTTCCCTTCAGGCACAGGACATCCTTCTGTCCATCACACCTTCTTTGTAATCATTATGATTTCTTAGGCCCTGTCTTCTGTAACTTTGTTCCTTTGGTTCTGAGATGGCTAGAGAAAAGGAAACAAAGAAACAACCAAGCCATGAATACAACTGAAATAACTTAGTTGTTTCCATGAAGCCTACTGTGTGGTTCCTTCAAGTCTATAATTTCTTCATAATAAGGATGCCAGCCTCCAGGTGAGACAGAATTACAGCTGATCCCTAGATGACAGAGATCACTTCCCCTAGAGAAAATGGATCCTTTGGAGAGTGTACTTTAGGGAATTGTACCCTAACTGGGAGATCCCTGTCCTTCCCAGACTCCATCCCCAAATCTCCAGGAGTTTCCTAACTTGGATCTGGTAACCTCACCCCTATCCTCCATCAGTGGCTGGAGGGAGGGGGATCTGGCAACTCTATTTCATAACAGGCAAAGTGAATGTTGAGTGGCACTCTAACTCCAGATATTGCTCTCACTGAGAATTAAAAGACTCAGCAGTTTTGAAACCCCCAGGGAAAAAAAAAAGTGCTGTCACAGTGACCTTTTTCTGAGAGATTTGCAAGGCTTCATCCATTATAGTAGGGACTGGGGGAAAAGCCCAGAAACAATAAGTTCAATTTAAAAAAACCATAATTCCATCTATTCATTTACTATTTCTTTCCTTGATTATGGCAAAAAAGGACAGCTTCATCCTTTCCTCCAATACAAATGGAGATTCTGAACACAACTGCTTAATCACAGCTGGAAAGTTTTTCACTTACAATTTCACATCCATGCTCTGAACTGGACTTGCTTAGCTTCACAAAGCTGCTAGCCTTGCTGTGCCTTCAGACTACTAGACCATGTACAAAGAAGTTACAAAAGCCTAATTTAACCTATGTATAGTAGCTGAGGCTGACGCCTATTCTGATGTACATAAACACATTAATTTGTTTTTGTAAACACTCAAAGAATTAGCAATTTGCTAAATAGTAGGAGGTTTTGACCATTATTCTAACTCAGGACTATCATCCCATATTTTTTCTCAGTCTGATTGCTACTGGAGCTTAGTCACAGTTAGGTGTTAGTTCGCTTCTTATAAACTTGTTTATTGCAGTTTGAACACACTCCTGACACTTCCTCTCAAACACTGCAGAAGTGTCATTGCAGTAAAATTTTCCTCTGTTGATTATTACTTGTGGCATTAACACAACACTTTTCTGAAAGTGTCATTTCTGTAAACACACGCTTGCATGAAAAACAGCATTGCTTACCGTAACTGTTTGTTCATCTAATGGTCCTCTGTACAGGCACATGTGGGACTGTGTTGAAGCAAGCCTGCTGCGCAGCATTTTTAGTTAGCATTTTAAAGCTCATAGCTCCTCTCCCCTGGCCTATCTGCTTTCCATGCCCAGGGCATGTAACTAGGAAGAAGGGGTGCACCTCTTTCCTCTAGTACTCTGTTTGCCACCTGAGGAGTGATTGTGTTCGGAGTTAGCTGTTCCTAGTCATCTTTTTTGCTTTACTGTAGTTAGCATTTTAAAGCTCATAGCTCCTCTCCCCTGGCCTATCTGCTTTCCATGCCCAGGGCATGTAACTAGGAAGAAGGGGTGCACCTCTTTCCTCTAGTACTCTGTTTGCCACCTGAGGAGTGATTGTGTTCGGAGTTAGCTGTTCCTAGTCATCTTTTTTGCTTTACTGTAGACCATTATAGTTAATATTTTCAGTTCTTTTCTTTTCCTAACACACTATCCGTTAGTGTAGTTTGTGTTTCTGTGTTTATTTTATTTATGGTTTAGTATTTCTCCTGAGGACATGAGGTGCCTGCAAAGACTTGCCTGCAAAGACTTGCCACTCTTACGGCTCCTCCCTGGCCCATTTGGATGACCAAAAGGAATGTGTGGTCTTTGGGGAGAGAACCACCTTCCGGCTTCCTGCAAAGCATGCAGCAGGTTTTCCATCAAGGTGCAAAAGGAATGGGCTGCTATGTTCAAAGAGGCCCTATGTGCCAAGGCACTTCAACCAGCTGGGAAAGGATCCGGAGCCTTCGCTTCAGTTGTCCCAAAGTTACCAGAATGATTGGTCCATCCGAAAAGAGCTCAGATGAAAACCACACACATTGCCAAGACTAAAAGCACCATTCCCCTGCTGGTAGAATGCTGCTTACCACCAAAAGGTGCTGCTCCCATGAGGATGAATCTTCTTTCCCAAGTGTTATAGATGCAACCTAAAATCAGGACACCAAAGGTATTTTCAGACCAATGCAAATACTTTATTTATAATTTGATTTTTAGGGCTCTCTTCTCCTTGATGGGCTCAGGGCAGCTTGTGTGATGGTGCCAACTCTAGCACTGAGGTATTAGAAAGCCAGCAGAGCTACTTAGAAATGGGCAAATGCAGATTGTGGCACAGTTATCACTCTACCTATTACTCCAAGAGCTAATGACTCTATTCAATTTGCTGCAATTCAAACACAATTTGTTTATTGGTATTTTAACTATGGGGGGGGACACAGAGTGTGCCCTGGGCACACTCCTACCCAACTATGCTTCTGGGAGAATGTTGTTGGGCCAGCAGCCTTTGGGCAGCATTGCTCCTGAATCTTTCAGGGGCAGGGGCGTGTGTGTGGAAACGAGTGAACTTGACGAGGAGGGTTATCGCCCAGGTCCACCCTGCCCCCGTTATTTAAGATGGGCAATTGGGCATGCTTGTAATGAGGCCATTATCAGATACTATGCCAAAATAAAGGAACAAAGTTGTTCCCCATCAGATAACTTCTACTGGAGTACTTGATCATAGTTACTCCTGGTGAAAAATATATGGTGCAATTCCAGTAACCAAAGCAAAATTGTTATTTCATGTCAGTGAAGAGAAAAGACTGTTTCTGTCATAGTCTTGCCAAAATCAAAACGAACACACAAGTGCAACTGCTATGAAGCATGGTCACTGAAATGAAGCAATCAACATTGTGAGGTGTTTCTGGGGCTAGTGTTATCAAATCATCCTATACAGTAAGAGAGATAACCGGCTCATTTTCTCATCCAGGTTTCTTATCAGTGCATTTCCAACAATTATATGTACAAATCATTAATTTTCCACTATCCCTGATTTGTACAAAAACAAAAACAGCAAAATTAGTCGTACAAAATACAGAAAAGGCAGGCAGGGAACAAAGGAAGGACATAAAAAAGTGGGAGCATGCTCCAGTGGCAGAGCCAGATATACAGTCATCAAAGCATTATATAATGGATTTCAGCTTGTTTTCTTTTGTAAGCAGACTTCTCTAGAAGCCAGGTTTATCATTTCTACCACTATGGTTTGTATTTCAAGGGATGCTTTGTTTCACAAGCTAGTAAAACCAGATGTTTGACAATAAGGACTGCACACTGAAACCAAGGTTGAGAGTCAGTGTCCCTGCCCATATTGTTTGAATATTGCCAGTTTCTACAGTTCTGAAATCCCAGTCTCACTTGCTTAATTTTATATGGTGACAATATACTGAAATTAGTACTGCAGGGCTTTGACAGCATATTGGCTGCTGCTATCTGCCTCTGGTTCAATACTAACTCCTGCTGCCAAATCAAACTCATTAGTACTGATTTTGGAGACAAGTGCCATGTACCAGATTTATGACTCATAGCACTGATTGGAATATTTCTCTTGTTTTCCTAAAGGTGCTGTATGTTAAAAAAAATATTCTAAGCATGGTTGATTGGAGTTAGCAAACATACCTAGTTGGGTGTTAATTTTTACTCACAGTCTACATCTTACATCGTATGGGGCTATATCACAAAGGTATTTCACAACTGCACAAGAAGTTGCATTCTGCAGATTTCCCTTTTCATTGTGTATCACATATTAAACCAGGAGTCCCACAGTTTGATGTGGGCATTTTAAAAATGTTTACAACTTGAATGGGCACCATCTTAAAATGGCTGCTAGAAGTAGCCAATCACAACATGGTTATTATGAGGGCTGGGAGTGATAACAAAATGTTAGAAGGTTCCAAATCAAGTGTCCTCATGTGATGAATAGTTATTTTTACATGGGTGCTTTCTGCAGATTCAAAGTTAATGCTCCCCAGACTCTTCTGAAGTAACTCCTGTCCAATGAGTTAAAGGAAATTCAGGACTGGCTATTTCTTTGAGCAAGAATACCAAGGCACTGTATTAGAACATAAGAGCAGGCCTGCTAAAGGTTTTAATCTTTTCTGCTATAGCAGAAGACTTCCTGCTCTCCCTTCTGCTCAGCAGGCTTATAGGGATGAAATGCACAAAAGACCCTCTGTCATATCAACAACATATTTCTATGGCAGATCCAGTAGTGATGTCAAACCACTCTAGGACTGAGCAGAAATGCTATGAGGTCAATCATTTACTACGGAGGACCAACAGGAATTGGAGGCCAAGGCCTTCTCTCAATGTTGTTTCCTAGTAACAGATCTTCTGCATCTGAACATGGATAGTTACCATGGATAGTAGTACTCCCCTTTTAAAGCCATCTTTAAAATACAACAACAACAACAAAGAACCTTTATTGGCATAGCAATATTATATACACAAGTCCACTTAACCAAATAGTTGATTTGGCATACTTACCTGGCAGGGGAGACACCATGATCACATCTTTAAAATACCACATTGGAGATCTAGCCTAGATTATTCCTGAGGTTTCTTGACTCCAGGACAAGTCTCCAAAGAAGAAAAAAGGGCTGTAGAAGGAGGTGGCAAAGAGCTTTTCCATGAGAACAATTCTACTTATGAAGATCTGGCTCTAAGTCCTGATTTTGGATTTCTCATCATATATAATATTTCTGAACTCTTCCACACCTTAAAATGCACTCAAATGGTGAACTATTCAGGATTTAATCCATACAATTTTATTAAAATAAAAATAGTTGATTTTCCCCACTTTTCTCTATAGTAAGGCTTCTCAAAACAGCTCACATTCACACTCCTTTCTCTCCCCACAATAGCCCCCTTGTGATATAGGTGGGGCTGAGAGAGCACTGTGATTGGCCACTGGTCACCCAGCAGCTTCATGCGGAGGAGTGGGGAAGCAAACTTTTTCATGCCAATTTCCCACCCCATCAGGGTCCATAAGGTGGCAAACATAAAAACATTTAAATAATGAAAATACAGTTTAAAATACATAATTCAAGTTAAAACACATTGTTTTAAATTCTTAATTTTAAGGAAGATCCTTTGGTTTTGTGAATTCAGCTAGTACTTTCTTTTGAAAACAAGTCACTTTTTGAAATCGTGTCACTTCATACCAGAAGTACTATCTGAAAGTTAACCCCTCATATCAACCGCTTCACTACAATGACAGAATTATTTGAGTACTGTGCTATATACCCCTTTATTTTCTCATCTAATTATGACTTTCTGAAGCTCTTTAAATTAATGGTCACTTCCCAGACAGCTTGAATGTATGTTAAGCCAGCAAGAGAAAGAAGTTTGAGAGCTTTTTTTGCCTTTCTATGATGTCAGGAAAATAAATTATCTGTTTGATCAATTTGCAAAAATGTAAAGATATAAAGGTGTTGGGGGTTTTGTGATCAATATTAATAGCTTTTCAAATCCATGCATTCATGAATAGATGACAATATGAAGGAGCATACTTAGCAATGCATTTTAATAACAAAACTTATATTTTATTCATGATATAGATACTGGAGTGTTTTTTCTTATCAAGTAGGAAGTCTTTGGATACATTTTTAGCCCTTGTCCTAATCAAGCTTTCCAATCAGAGCACAATATTCTCATTTAAAAAAGAAAGAAAGGAAAGGCGTAGAGTTGACAGTGACCTTGATGAAGAGCAGGTGCAAAATTAGTAATGTAGATCATCATCACTTAAGACTAGGAGATTTAAGCAGTTCCATTGGCAAAACATTCAACAGTTTTAAAGACTCAGGTCAAAAAAGCTGAAAGATGTAAGTTAATCTAAAGTTCATTTGACTGTGAAGCTTGTTTACACAGTCCAAAAATGAACTGTTTTGTAATAATGAAGGCACATTTCATAAAACACGTTACAGGATCGGAATACTTCGGAAAGTTTCAACTGAATCTCTCCCCGGATCTTGAAGTTCCAATAATCATGTTTCTGATATAGAGAGTATGCATTAGGAATCCTCAATCATTTTGTTTTTAATTTTTAGTACAGTGTTGAATATGTGCAATTTGCAGCAGTTTCCAGTTCATTTGTCTCTTTTACCCTACTTTGCACTGCAAATCTGCCACTGTTCCTGCAGAACAGCCAGCATGAGGACATTGTACAGCTTTTTAGGATTTTTTTAATGTTGTTTCACCAGTGGATGGGAACACAGGTGTAACACAACTCATTTTTTTCAAAAAAAATGTGGATGCAATTATATATGCAATTACATCAGATAATTTTCCACAGCATCTTATCAAAATGCCATATGCCTGCACAGGGAAACACAGAGGAATGCTTGGTGCTGATTAATGCTCTGCCTACTGAAACAGCTCTCCCTTGTGTCATTTCCAAGTACTTCTTGAATTTCACATCCATGTTACTCTTTAGTGCCAAACTAGACGACACAGCACCCCCAGGAACACGCCTCAATTTTGAAATAGTAAGCTCCTATTAACTCCACTAGGGGAGCCTAATCCGGTTGCCACCACTGTATTGTGGGGGGAGAAGATGCTCCTGCACCATATTCCAACCCAGAATGTTGCTGAAGGAGTGTTATTTGCCTATACAACCCCTGTCCCAGGGCCATTTCAGGTCAGAAAAAAATGGTGTGAGGTGGACACTCTTCCTCTTCCCAAGTTTGGTAGTTCTGATCAGAATTGGGTTCCGCAGCCCAGTTTAAAGGAGTTTCTGGATGTGAACTCACTGCTGTAAAGTGGCTGGGCATCCATTAGTCTGGTCCTTAACATATATGCTTACTTAATATTTAGTGATATTATCTAGGACTGGTAGATTTATAGCTATTAAATTATCAAGAAAAAATTATATTTTATGTCCATTTTAGCTATATTGGGTGTAAAAATAACATTTGCTAGAATAAGAGTATTGGATTAGTTTTAGATAAGAGATTTATAAGTTTTGTGTATTCCATATATGGATGCATGAAAATAATTCATTTTTTTCTTCCTGCAACAGATGGTTCTTTTCAAGAAACAATGTGTTTGTATAGCAGTGTTAGGAAACATGGCCACAACACAGGAAACTTATACTTGGGTAAGACTTCCCAAATGCTGCTTGTGCCCACTGAAAACAAAGACAATTGGCTCTGTCTCAGTGGCTAAAAAGATCTGTTTGAGAAGGTCTGGCTTAGGTGATAGTGGAATGGATGTTTTGCTTGCTCCAAGTGAATCTCACAAGCAGCTGTTCTCCTAAGTGGGGCTCATTGCCAATCCACACTTCTCAAACCTGGATCCTAAGTCTGGGGGAAAACTGGCTTTCCTTAATGCCTACCTCCACTGACAAGCTTTCTTGAGATGCTTTTTGAATATGATGAACTCATAAAGCAGGCCATGGCACACTTCAGAATGCTGCACCTGCCCTTGTTCCAACTACTTCTCCAGGACTGTGCTGGGTCCACTGAAGCTGGGGCAGTTGTCCACTCACCCACCATCAGCTGTCCTGGTTCACTTCCCACACCACCTGCCCTCTGTGCAATTATGCCTAATGATACCCTGATGACAATTACATTGTTTGGGAAGTCCAGACTGTAGTCATTGCCCAGTCTTGGCACTGCTGTCTGGAAATTTTGCTGTTTCTGTGCACTTGCCACATTTGCTCAGCTCTTTGAGATTCAGACAAAAAAATGGAAAGTCTCAAGGGCAGGAAAAAAAATTGTTAAAAGATTCTTTGCTTTGTTTTTGGTGGGAAATGACTGCTTCCTAATCTGAATATTCAGAAATATGGACTTTTAAACATTCTAAATCTGAATTTTGATACTGGTACACATTTCCGGTAATAGCCATAACATCAGATGCAGATCTTAGTAACTGACTAGAAAGAAAAGCATATATTGTCAAGATAACTTTGTCAAGACCAGGATAAACTACATTGCTTCAAATGTTGTTCTTCATTTACTAAAACAGTAGCATAGTGGTTAGGAGCAGGTGTACTCTTATCTGGAGGAACTGGGTATGATTCCCTGCTCTGCCGCCTGAGCTGTGGAGGCTTACCTGGGGAATTCAGATTAGCCTGTACACTCCAACGCACGCCAGCTGGGGTGACTTTGGGCTAGTCACAGTTCTTCTGAGCTCTCTCAGCCCCACCTACCTCACAGGGTGTTTGTTGCGAGGGGAAAAGGGAAAGGAGTTTGTAAGCCCCTTTGAGTCTCCTTACAGGAGAGAAGGGGGGAATATAAATCCAACTCTTCTTCTTTGCTATCATGGTCGGGGGAGGGCAGGATTGTTTTTTATTTCCAGATCTCATTAATAATAGATGGTACATTAAAAGCAAAAAAAAAAATCTGCCCGGGGGGGGGGGGGCCTTAAACACAGTATTTTTCACTCTGAAAAATATATGCCCCATGTTCTAATTAACTAGCTGGTAATTACTTGTCTAACAAAAGCACGTATGATCAACAGTAGTGGCAAAATGATAAGTCACTGTGTGCAGTACTTTAATCACAGAAATTAACATTTGGCTAGAGGGAAAGTAGTAATTTGCTTGAATATGTTTATCACTGAAGGTCACAGCAAAATTATTCAGTCGTCGCTTATCTGCCTTGATGTGAGGCGAATGGAGGTGTTAATGAATTCTTTGTTAACTGAAGCACAAATACTTAAAGCCAAGTCTACAATTCCCCTGTACATTTAGGCTTTCTGCATGTGGAAATGTGAACTTTGACAATTCCCCATGCAACCACATGCATACACAAGGCTGAGATCAAAGGAAAAGCTCTTAGTTGGGTGGCATACATATCTCGCAAAGGTTGATAAGCTGAATCAACCTTAAAGAACTCCATTTCTTTTCTTGCTACAAAAATATTTTGTCATGTTCATTTTCTCTACACTGATAAAGAATCTTGATCCAAAAGGGGGAAGAGATTCTACGCTAGTCAGTCTTCTAGTTTTTAAAGAAATAATTGTTACTGAATGTGGCTGGGATAAACATATTTCAGACACATGTCAGTGTGAATCTGGGCCACTCTCCAATTCAAGCCCAAATCCACACTAAGAATAATCCGCCTTAGAATAAGGAATAAAAACTTTGTTCCATTGTCCACAACTCCTCAAAATTTCTAGATTCATTTGTATTCCCAGTTTAAAGAAACCTCACAACAATGGTTGTGGAAAGTACTGTTAAGGGACAGCCAATTTATGGCAACCAGTACGGTGTACAAGGAAAAATACAACAAACGGAAATGGTTTGCCATAATCTGTTTCTGCATAGCAATCCTGGACTTTTTGATGGTCTGCCATCCAACTCTGCTTAGCAGCTGAGATCTGGTGCTACCCTGGGCCACCTAGGTCAGACCACAATGGTTTGAATCATTTATTAATCGGCAATGTTCTCTACAAGCTTGGAAGAAGCACTGAGATCTAGACAACAAAAATAATGTTTATTGGGCTTCCAGCGGGAGAACTGAGGGCACATTGCTGCCTCTGAGAACTGCAGAAGAGGTGTCATGTTTGTTTCCTGTGACAGGAGTCATACTGCTAGAATACTGTCTATCAGGTTCAAATTACCAGCTGAGTAACCATTCTGTACAGAGAGTGGTTGGAAGATAACCCACGATACTTAAGAAGCTCTTCTCCTAATTCATGGAAACAAAAGTTTTTACAATTCCTGATCAGATCAGTGAAATGAGGCTCTGGAGAAGTCAGTACATCAAGTCAGAAATATCCATCAGATGTCTGTCTGCATGTGGAATGCAACAAAAGAAAGGAATGAAGCTGGCAGGAGCACAGGAACACACATTCTGGAGTGCAACAAATGAATGTCTGAACCCGCTCCTGCCATTATGTCTCCTGTTTGCCAAGTGTACACATAAGGAAGAAAAAACGGTCCATCAAATCACCTCACCCTGAGATGCAAGCCTACTAGCCTTTTGCCAGAAAAGGGGATATGCTATTCAAGAAGCAACAGAAAAACATAAAACAGAAGGACATAAAACAGCACATTCATGTAAGGCAGTGGTAATCACTCCAGAGCTCACAGGAATCCACAGGTAATTTCTAGAGTTGCTGTTGGGTGTTAAGTGTAGTACCACTTATCTACAGGTAACCTGGCAAAGGTTTATACAATGCTTATGTGAGCTGTTGTTAGCTGAAGACTTAATCAGTATCCTAAATTATGCCAGGTTTGGGAAGGTTAAGTAATCTTTTCACCGTGCATTTTGAGAGTTTTAACTTTTGGGTTATTGCTAACACAATGTTATACACAATGGCATTAGGGTAGGGAACAGGTTGGAGAGCACTGAGATGGTAAGATTAATCTTTACCCAGTGTTACTCTGTTCTAGTGTTACTGAGGAAGCATTGGTGCACCTTGATGATGACACATCTTTATAACACACTAGTATATTTTTAGCATTGCACCAGGGTAAGGTTTACAATGCAATCTAAGCTGGGGAGAGGGGGTAGAATCATAGAGTTGGAAGAGACCCCTGTCCTCTTGAATGTTCTGTTCCCCAAGCAAATTAAAATCAGGTGCCTTGAACTTCATCAGAACAGAGTGTAAGACCAATGGACAAATAAGTAACACTTCAAAAATGGTTTAATAATATTGAAAGTTTAGGACTCTGACTCCTCCCATGAATTCTAACTAAATAAAGAATACTCATGATGCTGGAAACAATTGGAGATGGTTTGAAGAACTTGCAGACACCAACTTTTCCTTAACTGCTTATAAGGAAGTCTGTGCTACTTCTTGCTGCTTCTGAGATATCCCAGTGTCCTCTACTTGGACTCTGCTTCCTTGCAATTCTGTTGAACGTGCTTACTCTGAGTTCTATGGCTCCCTAACACCTTAAATGTCTGAGATATTGCTGTCTCCAGCCTTCCCTAGAAACCTGAACTAAACAGACTGTAAAACAGGAACTGCTAACTACAAAGAATGCTAAAAGTGCTTTGCCTCTAAAGGGCTTCTTAAAGGGACAGGATCTAAGGTTCCCTTCCACAGAATTGTATACAAAAGGCAACTAAACCCATTCTAAGGATATAACTGAGGCTTAAATAAGGAAAATAGTGAGGTGTCTCTGGGGGCATGACATTGGAAGTGGTGGAAGGGTTGCACTGGCGCCCATTCTACCAGCACCATGCAAAGTGGCAGACATTGAAGGAAAGGGACTTATCTTGGCAACCAGCCACTATGGTACCCAAACACAGAAGTTCAGGCCTGCAGCGGTGAGCCTCTGCCACAACAGCCTTCGCCGGCATGAAAGGGGGCATTTTTGGGTCAATCCCAGGGATGGAGCCAACTTTAGGCAGCTCCCAAAGGCCTGCTGGTCTAGAACACCCACCCTACGGTAGTCCACCCAAGAGTGTGGCTTAAAGTGATTTTCCCAATGGGATTTTTCAGGTGGCTGGGCTTTTTTAAAAAATCCCCTTTCCTCACTCTGCCTGAAACTCCATTGTAGAGAGTATAGGTGTGCTATCACACTGCTGTCCATCGCTTCCACTCTACTACCACCACCCCACTTGGGATTGGGCGGCACTTCACTATCCTAAACTGTTCAGAGGCAAGATTTAGTACTGTGCTTACTGCTCAATCCTATGTAGAATTACTGTAGTTGTAAGCACACTGAAATGAATAAGCTTAGACAGAAATAACTCTCTTTAGAATTGACTGTTAATCTTTTGCTGCTTGAGGTAAGTAGCTAAAACCCTCCTAGCTTTACAAAATAAATTGAGTACAACATACTTTCTTGTGTGGAAAAAAGTTGGCCATAGCCATTTTATTTTACAAAATTGGTTCAAGGAAAACAAAGCGTATGGCGCAGCATGGGGGTCTGATCTGTGTGCTGGGCAGCCCGAGTGCTGTCCCCCAGACACCTAAATTTTTCTACAGCATGCCTGCTGATGAAAAATGAATGCACGCTTGAGCAGCTGTGAGATTCCAGATGGGCGGCTGCCACTTCCTGAAGACTCTACTGCTGCCAGGGGCGCAAGCCATAGAAGCCCATGTCTGGGCAGGTTACCCCTTGGCTTGCTCCACCCCAAACCTCATAAGGAGGTTCCAATAAAGCAGGTATTTCACCCACTGACCCAAACTAAAGATCAGTCCCCCATGCGCAATCCACCAGAGAGCTGGCCTCCAGCTCCCGCCAATGCCAATTATCCCTTGAGCCAATCACACAATTCTCCATGTATGCTATGCAGCCAACAGTCCATACCCCATGAAGATAAGTGGACCCCGTCATCCCGATAAAGGGGGGCCAGCTTATGTGTAATGTCCCAATGAGCAATGCACCGACCCCCTAATGACTGAACAAATCTTGAGATTGCACAACAGGCGTTAATTCTGGCCAAGTCTACTTGCTTTGGGGAGATGGTGCCCTGCCAGCTGTGCCTCTCCAGCAGCTTAGACCAGAACAGCGTGGTCCTGGGGAAAATTCTACGAATCAGCTCCAGATCTCCCCGCATCTTGTGAAGTAGTGAAATCCTCTGGCACGCCGGTAAATCAGTCTCCCCGAGATGAATGACGAGGGCATGAGGAGCTCCAAAATGATCCAACTTGTCTTGCAGCATGGGCAGAAGGTCATCCAATCGCATTCCTCTGAGGCCAAACCACAAAACCCGGTTCCCCGGTGGAAGTCCCAAGTTCCATCCCCATCCGGATGATGCCGCGTAGCGAGATGCCCAGTGGATGATGCTGTGTCCAATTATCCATATGTGCCGAGGACCTGGGGAAACTGAAAGACAGGCAAGTTAAACGTGCGTGAAGGGCCTGATGTAACCCTTATAAGCTGTGGATCACCATCTGCCTAGTGACTGAATGCATTCAGCCGGCCAACCCAGGGAAGCGGCAGTGGATGCCGCCCCAATTCTAAAGGAGTGAAGGCCAAAGGACATGTGTGGCAGGTGAAGTCTCCTAAGACACATCCAGAACACGCTGGCCAACTGGTAGCGGGACAAGCAGGTCCCATCCTTGTGTATGAGCAGCGGGCCTGGGGTGTCAGGGCGGGCAGCTAAGTAAGTCTCAGTCAAGGAGACGGGGCAGAGGAGACCCAGTGGTGTTGGCCGGATGAATACATCAGTGCCCTTCCCTTGCTGGTCAGTTTTTGATCGACGAAGGTGAATGTGTAAGGCCTAGTCAGAGATGCTGATGTCATCCCATTCTAGGGCTCTACCTGTATTAACGGTGTGGGACGCTGAGACCAGTTCACTGCTCCTGAAGGCACCGAAGAATGCTAAGGCAAAGGCTGCCCTGAATAACAATGTTTCGAAACGGGACTTGCATACCAAGGTAAAGGTGGACAGGATCTTTTTAAGTAGGGAAAGAGAAACCGGGCACCGCCCATCCTGTTGGGGGGGCATCCTGGCCCACTCTTTTATGGCCTGGCAGGCAGCATAAGAGCAGCATGGGTCGGGGAGAGAGGAGATTTTGCAGTGAAACGATACTGCCGCCATAAAAATGTGTTGCGTTTGTCCTCGCTGCAAAGTAAGCCAGGTATTGCAGGACAGCTTCTTCCTTAAAAGGTGACTTGTCCCTGCCCAAGGAAGTTGAGTGGAAATCCAGGAAGTTCTGAAGTCCCCTCTGGTACGTGTCGCTGGTGCCAACGATTCCCTGATGCCTATAGCCACTAATCTGTGCCAAGGTTCCATGGTTCCTGAGGAAAGAAGTCAGGGTTAGCTGTCGCCCCAGGAGCCAAAGCCCGGAACTTGTCCATGTGGAATCTGGAAAGGGTGTCAGCTATACTGTTATCCACTCCTGGCACGTGCCTCGCTGAAAACGAGATGTTATTAAACAAGCAGGTGGCTACAAACCTCCGCACCAAGCGCATGACTCGCTCAGAACGAGAGGACTGCTTATTGACTACTTGGACCACTACTGCGTTGTCGCACCAAAATAGGACCCTACGGTCTCTAAACCGGTGCTTCCACAAGCACACCGCCACTAGGATGGGAAAGAATTCTAAGAAAGTTAAATCCCGCAAGATTCCTGTGGCCTCCCATTCCACAGGCCAGCATTGGGCACACCAATGACCTTCAAAAAGGACCCCGAAACCCAAGCTTCCGGAGGCATCTGACTGCACCTTCAAGTTAGAGTGTGCGTAAAGAGGGGACTGCCATAATGATGTACCATTGAAATGTTTCAGGAATTCCACCCAAATTGCCAAATCTGCCTTGATGCCCTTGGTTAAATGGAAATAATGGTGAGGGGCCGTAACCCCCCCCCCATGGCCTGAGGTAAATGGGCACAGAATGGGCAGCCCGGAAACACCACCTGGCAAGTGAAATTTAGGTGACCCAAGACCACCTGCATTTCCTTGAGGGTGCATTTACTGCGCTGCAAAAATTCCTGCAGGAATGAAAGGATTTTTGCAAGTTTATCTGGTGGCAGGCTGGAAGTGCCCTTCACGGTGTCTAATGTGATCCCTAAAAAGACCAAAGAAGAAGCGGGGCCCTCTGTCTTCTCTTCCACCAAAGATATGCCCAGCTCTGCTGCTAGCTCCGTGAAAACCTTCAGCCTGTCAGTGCATTCTGTTGTGCCAGCCTTTCCTATGATCAAGAAATCATCCAAGTAGTGTGTTATGTGTGAAGAGGAAGCCCATCCCTTGGCAGCCCATTCTATAAATGTGCTGAATGTCTCAAAAGCCGAACACGCCACAGAGTCCTCCATCGGCATCACTTTATCAACAAACCATCAGCCCTGAAACTTAAAACCCAGCAAACAGAAGTCATTGGGATGTATTGGTAATAGGCGAAAAGCAGACTGAATGTCACATTTTGCCATTTGTGCCGCATGGCCGCAGGAACGGATGAGGGCTATTGCATGATCTAAGGAGGCATACCTGACAGAGCTGACCTTGGGGTCAATGCCATCGTTCACTGAGGAGCCCTTGGGATATGACAGGTGATGTATCATACGAAACTCCCCTGGCGTCTTCTTGGGGATGACCCCTAAAGGGGACACTCTAAGGTTGGGCACGGGAGGGGATAAAAAGGGGGCAGCAATCCTGCCGGCTTGTAATTCTTTGTTAATCTTATCTTCCACCACACGGGGCAGGTCCCTAGCCGACTTAAGGTTTCTGCAGTCTGTGGGGACCCTGGAGCCCGTGAATGGAATCCTAAAACCCTTGGTAAATCTGTCCAATAAAAATTGAGCCGCCAGCTTGTTGGGGTAAGCCTGCAGTAAGGGGATCATGGCAAGGACCTTCACAGGAGAGGCAGCCAAGGCTGTGAGGTCCCAAGTTCCCCCAACCTCACGCAGAGGTGGTGGCCCTGGGGTTCCCCGACCCTCCATCCTTTTTGTTTATTTATTTATTTATTGTTCACACTTTTATACTGCCCCATCCCCTAGGGGCTCTGTTGTTGGAGCTGGTTGTGGGCCGGGCATTCCGAAAGGGCTGGGACAACTTTCCCTTTGGGCAATTAATGTGTGAATGGGGCCGAGCGCATCGTTTGCAAGAATGCTCAAACTTGCACTTAGTCCTAAGGCACTTCCCCCCATTAAACTCCCAGCACACCAAGCAGCCAGTGCCTCGGAACATGGGGTGCTTCCTGTTGGTGGGCTGTTGGGTTTGGCATATGCCTGCACAAGCATGGTCCATGACTTGTCATGGACAAGATGCCACCATGTCTTATACAAGTTGGAGGCACTCTTCCTGAACTGCTCATCGTATCTTATGGCCGCCGACTCCCCTGCAATCGCCTGTACCCTCAACACATTGTTATAGTGTGCCATTAGCTGCCACGCCCTGAGCAGGTAAGTCGCTGATATGAGCATGGCATATTCCCCAAAACCAGAAAGCCAGTTGTTGAAGGTCCGGTCCACCCTTGGTGGCCGAGAGCCCCATTTAGAGGAGCTCCTGGGCCCCTTCTGGCACTACAAAATAAAAAATGTTGACATAATAGCTGTCCAAAGCTCTTTCCTTAATTTTCTTAGACAGGTGCCACCCCGGGGCATCCTGGAGCATCTCGCCATTGGACAGGACAGAGTCATGGTCCACCCTATCCCGTGGTAGGCCTAGGCTAAGGTCGCGATGCTTGGCCAAGGAAGGTGGCAAGGCAGGGATGCCTTCCCATGAAACCAAATAGAACCCATCTGCCTGAGAAGAGTCCTCATCCGAGGACAACTTACTGGATGAAGATGTGTCCCTGTGCTTCCGGGAACTTCTGCTGTGACTGGCCTTGCATTTCCTGTGACATGATGGATGAGGTCGTCTTCGTTCTTCTTCTAATTCACTGTCCGTAAATAAAACTCTCTAGTCTCCCTGCTGTCGACCTGGTCAGATAAGGAAAAAACCTCCCCTTCCCTGGAGTCCCTAGCCGCATGATCACTGGTGCTGGGAGCGTCAGAATCTGGTGCCTGATCCTGGGCCCCAAACCAATTCCCGCTTTTGGAGAGCTGCATCATGGATTTGGCCATATTTCTCATAAAGAGAGAACCCATACTCAGCAAAGGGTTGTCGGCTGTCGGGCAGGGGGCAATGCACTTCCTTTTATGGCCTCCCTTTTGGTCGTTGTACTTCTGGATAGGAGGCCATGGCGATAATGAATGAGCAGGGCTGTTGGCTCATCTGGAACCCTGAGCGTTTAAGCTAGCCCTGGGTGCAGGGGCCCTTCGCTTGCCCTTAGGATTGTTCTGGGGGGTCTCTGGTGGCCGTAGAAAAAGTGCCCCCATATCCCTTTCCAGAGCGGGTGAGAAGTCGTGGCACCCGCTGAGTAGCCAATGCAGCCTGGGAAATCTTGGCCCTCTTGGCCTGGCCACTCTCTTGAATCTCTGTTGGGTTTTCCTTTCAGGCCCTAGACAAACCATCAGTCACACGCCCCTTCTTAGGGGCCTGACCTTTTGCAGGAGCCATAATATGCGAGACGTGTGAAATCCTACACTGCTAATAAGCAATATGCAGGGGCAAGCACTCTCTATCTACTTTGGCAGGGAGGGATAGCAAGGAGAACAGAAGGAAAAGGTTAGGCAATAGCAATCAAAACAATTCCTGTTCATGGATAAGCAAGCACCACATAAAATATAAAAGAAGGGTAACCACTCGACCCTGGAAATCAGGCCAATAATCATGGTAGTCCAAACAGATCTGGTTAGCCAGATAAGAGTGCACCACCAAGTGTGTGTGTGTGGGGGGGTGAAACCCCATTCCCCCAAACAGAATCTGCCTGCTGGTGGCAAATGTGCTCCCGGTCCCCAGAAAAAAAACACTGTCCTGAAAAGACAAACAGGCATGCTCTGCATAGCCCTCTGAATTCCCTTGATCTCCCATCCAAAGACTAACTAGGGATGACCCTGCTTAGCTTCCAAGCTCTGAAGAGATTAAGCTAGCCAGGGCTGTCCAGGTCATGTTGGCAAGGGTAAAAGTGAGAAGAAGAAAAGGGGGGAGCCAAACAAAACGAGGCAGATGCACTCGCACAGGGCCTGGCTCCCCCACTGGCCAGAGGTGGGGGGCGTCAGCACCAAGCAGGGGACAGGGCGAGGCCTCCCCCACCAGCCTCCATCCGCCCTGAGGGGGAGCTGCTGGCCACGGGAGCAGCGAGACAAAGGCCATGGTGGCGGATGCGTGGCGGGCGCAACTGTGGCAATGCGCGGTGATGCCTACCCCGCCGGCCTCCCTTCACCCAGCTGGCCGAAGCAGGACAAAAGGCCACGGCGACGGCAATGTGCTGCGTGTGGGGCAAGGCCTACCCCTCCGGCCTCCCTCCCCCCAGCCAGCAGAAGCCAGACAAAAGGCCACAGCGGTGGCAATGTGCGGCATGCGGGGCGAGGCCTACCCCACCGGCCTCCCTCCCCCCAGCTGGCAGAAGCCGGACAAAAGGCCTGGGCAGTGGCAACATGCCATTTGCAGGGCGAAGCCTCCCCCGCCAGCCTGCTGGCACCCAGAAGGCCGCAGCGGCGGCAATGCATGGCAGGAGGTGCAAGGCCCCCTGCTGGCCCCCCTCCCTCCACCGGCGTAGCCGGACAGAAAGGCCGCAGCAGCGGCAATGCACAGCGGGAGGTGGGAGGCCCCCTGCCGCCACCCCCTGACTGGCAGAAGCAGGACAGAAAGGCCGCAGCGGCAACGATGCTTGGCGGGCGGCGTGAGGCCCCTCCACCCGCCTAGAATGGGAAGGAAGGCCGAGGTCCCCACCCCCAGCGGCCCTGTGGGAAGGAAAAAGCCCCACTTACCCTGTTGCTGACGAACGTTGTTCTGAGAGACTCACGTGCTCCGGCAAATGAGGAGGAGGCTAAGCCGGGCCCAGCCTCATATAGGCCGCTCGGCCCTCCTCCATGGTGACGTCAGAGCGCCCAGCATCACTGCTGGGCGCCTGAGAGGAACAGAAGCCTCGCGAGCGGATGAAGCTTGCGAGGCTGCCGGGAAGGCGAGAACCAACAGGAGGCTGTCCCTTCCCCGGCAGCAATGGCGACCGCGGTGAGTCATGGCCGCTTTTTTAGCACTAGTGTGCTGTTAAAGCGTTTTGCTGATTACTTCTGTTAGATATCTGTGTACAAAAGTGTAAGCCTTAGCTACCAAATAATAGTATAAGATATGATTTTTTTTAATGTGAAGGCCTGATTTATTAGAAGCATACTACCAATAGTACCTTATTTCCAATGTAAACCTGAACAACCCAACAGCGCTTTTTCTTAAGTTTATCATCAGTGAATGCTTGGATTGTATCAAACCAGTCTTTTTCACTCGATCTCACTTAATTGCCCTTCTTCCTCCAACCCTCGCAGCACATGTCTTCAATCTGTGCAGGACCAAGATCTCCTGAGTAGCATTTTGGTGGTCAGCGGGCACGTCTTCTTCACTGAAAGGACAAAGCTTTTAAACCCTCGGCTTTCATGTAGCTAGATACTGTCTCAGATTGCCTATCTATATATATAAAAAGCAAACAGTGACTTTGTTAAGCACTCCCTAATGCCAAAACAGCTGGACGGATCACCCTCCAAATTTTCACATGACGTTCCTCCCTGTTGCGGGCTGGTAATGGGACCTTCAAATCGCTGAAAGTCCATATCTCAGCCAGGTAAAATGTCTTTTTCCTGGCACACCAGGCCATGAAGCTGGCTCTGTTTAACTGTCACCCTTAGAATGTTCATGCAGCCTGTCTGTGGCCTGAGGGCTTGGTATGAGGGCTTAGAATGTTCGTGCAGATGGGCAGAGATGAGCAGTGGAACAGTAAATAGGTAATACTGGTAAGTAATACGAGTGGAAGTGAAACACATACACACTTTGCCGTGTGAGACGTCAGGTGGGGTTCCCCCCCTCACATGCAGACGTCAGGTGGGGTTCCCCCCCCTCACATGCAGGTAACTTTCACTCTCTGTGCCTCACCCACTGCTATCACACAACACACATCCAGCTAATCCTCACACATCTCACTCTGCCCTCCCTCACATCCAACCACCACTTACCCACTTCCTCACTCATATTCACCACAGCTCTCTTTTACTACAAGTGAGCTGGAGTTTGCCTTTTTCTTCTAAGAAAATCCACGGGGTGGGGGCAAACCAACACTACTGGCTCTGCTTCTTTTGCACATGGCCCTTTAAGAACCCAGGGAGCTGGCCTCGATCTGAGCGCCTCACCACTCTGCCTCTGCTGCCTGACTGGGATAGCCTCCTTGCCCCAGTTCTGCCTTACCCAAGCCAGGACTGTGCGTGTCAACCAGCCTCATGGACAGTGGGATTCGCACTCTGGACAGTTCTGTTGTGGAAAGGAAAGGGTTACCTTATACTAAAAACACAAGGCACCACCATATAACAATATGAATTGAAAAGGGAAAGAAGGATTCCATTTGACCACCCCAAAAGGCTATGCTGCGGATCAATGGACCTGCATGGACATCTGTGTGGGTTACAGACTGTGATGAGAATGACAATTGCCACAGCAAAGCGTGGCTGGGCCCCGCTAGTTTCCAAATATATTTGCAGAGCACATGTTTTAGCACTGCTAGCAGCTTCCTTGTGAATGTAAGGATTTTGAACATACTGTATGGGCTTTGACATTTCAACAATACCATATTTTTACACTGCGCATAAACTGAAACTTTCTAAGGAGAGCACAGTACACTTTAGAGCTATCTATATGTCATTTTTACTGAAATAATTCCTACCATGCGTAAAACCAAGTACAAAACCAAACCAAACTCAAAAAGACTACAGGCAAAGTGCAAAATGGAACATATAGAACAAACTGAGAAATAAAACTCTTAATCTATAATCAATTTTTATGATCACTTCAACAAGATTTTCCAGGGCCTGGGTAGTAAGGAATAAAAGGGAAACTCATCCTGTTAGAAATAAGCTAAAACAATGTTCCAGATTTGTATTGTGGGCCAATCCATGCTATATAAGACATTCTTTAGCTGTGAACGCCAACAATTTAATTTGCCTAATAAAATGAATAATTACCCTAATGAAGAGCCAACTGGAACACTTTATTACTGGAATACCTTTTAAATGTTAATGGGCTTATTCTAGAACTATCCTCCCATACTCCCTTCCAGGTTTCTAACCCCATTGTACCTAAGTCAGTGATCCAAAAAGTCTATACTACATATACTATACATCAAGTCAAAAAGTTCATCATTGCTTTCAGCACTCACATTTCTGAAGATGTAAGGTGTATTTTAAGCTATGACAAAAAGATGTCTCAATTACATAAGATGGAACGTCTTTTTCCAAAATATGTAGATAAGAGTATGAATAAAATCTGTTTTAACAAACACAAGTTCTTGCCCTTCTAGAGCCATCATGGTGTAGTTAAGAGCTGTGGTTGCTAATCTGGAGAAACCAGGTTTGATTCTCCACATGAAGCCTTCTGAGTTACCATGAGCTAGAGTCTAGACAGAGTTCTCTCAGAATTCTCTCAGTCTCACCTACCTAACAAGGTACCTGTTGTGGGGAGAGAAAGGGATTGTGATTGTGAGCTGCTTTCAGACACCTTAAGGTAGAGAAAAGCAGGGTAAAAACCAACTCTTCTATTCTCAAAGGAGATTTTTCAAGTCATCCATGTTACAATTGTGCATTATGGAAATATTACACATTCAATTTCTCCTTTCTAAATGTGTTTTCTTTGTGGTCATCGTATGGCATCCAGAAAGCTACTTTATGCATTTTTCCCTCTAAACAGCAGCTCTTGTACCATATAAAAATGCTTTTCAAATTGTCCTCATCAAGAATAAAATTATGTACTGCCTCTACAGAAACATGTCTGAAGTTCCTTGCACATGTGAAACCAGACATACTGTTCTGTGTTCCACAAATCCTATTTTAACATCCTTAAAAACAAGTACATGTAGGCATTCTGCAGCAGAACAGAATGTAAGCTAATGACATATTGGTTGTGGTGGGTTTTCTGGGCTGTGTGGCCGTGGTCTGGTGGATCTTGTTCCTAACGTTTCTCCTGCATCTGTTGTATCCAGCCGTGAAAGCCTCCGACAATATAATTACATATTGTTTATGATAAGAGGAAAGAATAGTGAAAAGCACAGAATGGTCATTCACTAGATTTGCAGCAAAGGGGGGAAATAGTCTTCTAACCATCTTTGAATCTTGTCTGAGAATGCTCCAATTTCTAATCCAGAAATATGGTAAAAATTACATCAGTATTGCATGGTGGCATATATGCTTATCCTCCATGTAGCACGTGCTTCTCAACACACAACAATGTACTTGTGAACCACTACACAGTCATCTATTCTAGTCTTCCCTGTAAATCTCTCTCTCTCTCCTCAATGTTATTTCGAGATAGTGAAAAGCACGGTATAAAAAAGGGAGGCGTATTGAGCACAGAAAAGGGAAATCAGGAGATAGACAAGTAGTGCTGACATTTTAACAGCAGTTTTCCGAGACTTCGGAGTCTTATCTTGCAAATTAGACATTTAAGTTTCCACGCAGTGAACAACTGTTTTAGGAACTCTCTTCTCCGTTGAGGACATTTGTGTCTAGCCGTCCACATGTGATATAGAAGTATTAAGAAATGAAAATAAATATTTCATATTTTATTAGAGTAGAAAAACATATTTACAATTGAAGAATCCAATAACATCAAAAAAAGATCAAAAATCTGAGCACTTCCACCCATTCAAGTCAAAATAACTACTCCTCTCAGCAAGAAGCATTTTAAGAGATAAAAATTGGACTTTTTCTTTTATACCACAACATCTCAATTCTCTGCATAATGGGAGGTATCAGTTATAGTTGACTATGATGTCACACATATGGAATGAAATGGTAAACAGATTTCAGTTTGGATAACAACAGGTAGCTTGACCATAAGCAGAATGGCAAACATATATATTTAACACTGGCCAAACAACTGAAAAGCTAATTAACGCTATAATCTGAAGAAATGCTAGAAAGATCTGCTCTCGTGAAATGCACACATTTTAGATCCACAGCAAAATCTTGCTGCAACCAATAGCTAGGGGAATACAGATCTAATTAAACATATCAGTTTTAAAAAGGGATGTGAAATGAAGGTGTTAGACCATCTTTGTTAAACCACTCTCTAAACCCCCCCCACAAAAGGTCCATCTAGCTCCCTGCCACAGAGGATCAGGACTCTAGGGAGCATTTATGGATCTCCTGAGTTTGTCACGGAGCAGCAAAAACTGAGGCATTTTTACAGTAGCTGGAAGAGACCATCATTACACCATTATGTGAAAACTATAGGTAGAAAAGAGGAGTTCAAGGAACCAAAAATACTTCTAGAAGGACCTTGGTTTCTGATACATTCACAACTGAAACAAAGTGGTGCAAATCTAAACCATATAAAACAAAGTGGCTGAAATTTAAATCATTAAATCACAACTGAAACAAATTAAAATCACATTAAAATCACATAAAATCACATAATACTGTCACAAACAATTTTAAGGATCTATAAATTAAAATAAAGGCAATTCCTTTTGGGAATGAAAAGTAATTGTACTTCTCATTTTTCTTCTTATAAAAAGCAATATGTACTTTCATCAGAATCATTTCTTCTCAATGAAATAAAAAGTGATCCTTATTTAAAAAACACACACACACTATGCCTTGGCAGCATAATTTTCATCCAACCAACATTTCTTAATTGGAAGATCTTGTTCATTTGGACTGCATAACAGAGTTGCTTCATTTTATAAAGTTATTACCGGATTTTTGGCTTCTACAGAGACAGCAACATTCTATCTTTTGTAGAACTTAACCACTCTCTTTATTTTGGAAAAAAAAATCCATCCAAGCTTAGAATATAATACACTAACTATATTGAGCTGCCTGGCATGGAGGATATCCACATTATACCATAAAGTTGTAGAGATCAACAAGCTGAAAAGGTTTTATGTTCTTATATTTTTACAACTGAATGTGACACCACCTTAGTCCTGAAAAATGAGCAGCATGGGCTCAGTTGCTATGGTAATCACCATGGTATCAATACTTCCAACATCATTTTATGGCTTATCCCAGGAGATCCCAACTTTGAAGAGAGCTTAGTCCCAGTCAATGTCATGGGAAGGTATTAGATATGACTTATAAGACTAAAGAGCTAATAAAAATGCGTTATGTTGACAAATACTCCCTTTTCTATAAATGTTAATAGTGCTACAGATAATTAACTTTCGCTCCAGTCAACAGCCTGGAGTCAAAGACATCACCGCAGATAACCATGTTAACAAGTTATTTTTAAAAGCATTTTCTGGTATACATCAAGTATGTAACAGGGTTGAATATTATGATGAACTGAATGAAAATCTGTCATGGAACCATGTACACAGTGTGCACACACATTCATACACATTAGATTAATGACATCATAAGCAAATGGAACCCATGGATTTGTTAAGTATTTGGGACTTAAGCATATTTCCTCTACAAGTAAACCATGCCTTGTTTTTAAAGTAAAATACAGAAAGAAATATTTAACGAATCTGTAACATTTTCAGGATATCAAAAAGATCAGGCAAATTTAATAATTCTAAAACTTGTATTAAATGTAATTCTAAGGAGACAGTCATGCTTCTCTTCACCAGTGCCATGAGAATTGTGTAACAGATAATTTTTATACTAACTTTAAGGAGCAAAATCACTACTTTTTCAAAATTTTCAATAAGTAAAATACAATTTGTAACATCTTCAGTGCATGTTCCCCATGTTTCTAAAGTTCAGTTATATTGGTGGATTTCACTGTAGAGTTTCTGAGATCATCCCTGCTTTCATACATAGATACAAATAAAGATGCATTTTGTTTACTTTGGTCATACTGTTTAACCTCAGAACAAACACCAGAAAAGGTGCATCTGTTGACCAGTGGAAGCCTGCAAACAGTAACATATCATTAAGACATGGCATCCATGTAAAATTGCCCCCCCCTTTTTTTCAAATTTGTTATTTTCCCAACCAGCTAAGAGTGAGATTTCAAAGTCCAAGCTCTCATCCAATCCTTCTCACAGCCAAGCTATTTGAAAGCATGCAAATAAAACTGACAAAAAGTATAATCTCTGAAGGCTGCAGGTAAATGGCTGAATTCAATAAACAAGTTACTATTTTGAAATTCTACACAGAACATCTTATACTATCAGTTTAGTCTTTTTTCTTTTCCAATATAGTTTTCTGTTCCGGGTCTCCACCTGCACGTTCTGCAGCATCTTCATTGGTTCCCTCTTGTTCTTCTTCTGTGCCTTCTTAAGTGCCTTCAGTGCCTTCAGCTGTCAGTTCTCTACCTGCCGTTTCCTCTGTCAATGGATCTGCTTCCCCTGCACCTCCATCAGTTTCAGCTGTACAAATTCCGTAACACATGATGCTGATGACCCCTAGTGGTAGACCAAAGAGAAAGCAACCCAGAAGCGGGAAACTCTTGAAAACAGACTGTTGGAAAATGACGGGCCATCAGTTATATTGGCATGACATGTGAAATATCTCATAAAGGGCGCTTCTCCCCATAGCACAAGCCTCCGCACATTTATTTCTTTGATAGACCAACAACACTAAATTCTATTTATAAGACTAACACATTTCTAAAAACTAAAAATCAACATTCAGAAATTTTCATGTGATGATCTTAATATTCAAAAAGCCCCATAGCCTACCTCACAAGGTTCTGAGGATAAAGGACGGGGGAGGGAGGAAAGGGAGATGATGTAAGATGTTTTGGAATCTCCTTGGTGGGAAAGATGGGATAGGAATTAAATAAATAATAAAAGCTTTCATATATTTCAAACAGTGACTGGGAAGTTATGCAGGAGAGGGAGTGGAAGCTAAAAAGTTTCTTTTGTGTTATTTTTGATGTACATCCCACCTATACCCACAACTCTCTCTTCAGAAAAAAAAGTAAAGGAATTCTTGCTCCCTGTTCCTCCCTCCCCCAAAGTCTGGCTCCCAATAGCCTTTAGATTTGAGGAAAGGAAAGAAGCAAAAATATCCCTGTACTAATAGTCAAAGGTCCTATGAGGCTGGAAAGAGTCCCCAGCAACACTGACCCTGCCTTCGTCCCTAATTAGAGACATTTAGACACATATATGCAAAATAATACAGTGATGTTGTGGGTTGATGAAATGGAAGCTTAAAAAAATTCCCAAGTCCTTCCAAAAAATGGATGATTTCTATTTTGTCTGCAGTTCTGTGGCACATTTTCAGGGATGACCTACAATATTTGAAAAGTGACTGAAAGAAAAAAAATGTTACTTGCTGCTTCACTAAGCAGCAGTGGCGTAGTGGTTAAGAGCAGGTGCACTCTAATCTGGAAGAACCAGGTTTGATTCCCCGCTCTGCCACTTGAGCTGTGGAGGCTTATCTGGGGAATTCACATTAGCCTGTGCACTCCAACACAAGCCAGCTGGGTGACCTTGGGCTAGTCACAGTTCTTCTGAGCTCTCTCACCCCCGAGTATTACCGATTATTACTGATTACCAAAACCAATTATTACCGATTACTGAAACTGAGTATTACACTCAGGGGGGCGTCTGGACACACGGGGGCATCCGGACACGCAGGGGGACGTCTGGACACGCAGGGGGCATCTGAACACGCAGGGGGCATCCAGACACTCAGGGGGGCGTCCGGACATGCAGGGATATCCGGACATGCAGAGGGGGGTCCAGACATGCAGGGGGCGTCCGGACATGCAGGGGGGGAGTCTGGACATACAGGGGGGCGTCGGGACATGCAGGGGGATTACTGCCAATTATTACCAATACCAAAACCAATTATTACCTATTACTGAAACGGATTATTACCTATTATTACTAGTTACTGATACCGATTATTAACCATTTTTACTGACTAACAAAACCAATTATTACTGATTACTGAAACCAAGTATTACCAACTGTTTACCAATTACCCAAATCGATTATTATTGATTACTGTAACCGAGTATTACCGATTATTACTGATTACCAAAACCGATTACTACCGATTACTGAAACCAAGTATTACAGATTATTACCGATTACCAAAACCAGTTATTATCGATTACTGAAACAGAGTATTACAGATTATTACTGATTACTGAAACTGATTATTACCAATTATTACCGATTACCTAAACCAATTATTACCGATTATTTAAACCAATTATTGCCAGCTATTACCGTTACCAAAACCAATTATTATCGATTACTGAAAACAATTATTACCGAATCCAATTATTGATTACTGAAACCAAGTATTACCAATTATTACTAATTACTGAAATCAATTGATTATTACTGATTATTACTGAATACCAAAACAGATTATTACCGATTAATGAAACTGATCACTGCTGATTATTACCAATACCAAAACCAATTATTGCCGATTATTACATATTACTGAAACGGATTGTTACCAATAATAACTGATTACTAAACCCGATTACTACCAATTATTACCGATTACCTAAACCGATTATTGCCGATTACTGAAAAAAGTATTACCGATTATCACTAATTACCAAAACTGATTGTTGCCGATTACTAACAATTACTGGAACGGATTTTTACCAATTATTACCGATAACTGAAACAAATTATTAATTATTATTATAAATTACTGCAACCAAGTATTACAGGTTATTACTAGTTACTGAAACGATTATTACCCATTATTATTGATTACCAAAACCGATTACTGCCGATACCAAAACCGATGATTTCCGATTACTATCTATTAGGGAAACGGATTATTACCGATAATTACCGATTACTGAAACCGATTAGTATCGATTATAATCGATTACTGAAGCCGATCATTACCAATTACTGAAACCAATTATTACCAATTATTACCAATTACTAAAACTGATTATTACCAATTACAAATATAGATTATTATCGATTACTATAACCAAATACTACAGATGATTACTAATTACTGAAATGGATTACTGCCGATTATTCCTGATACCAAAAACGAATATTGCCTATTGTTTATGATTACTGAAACCGATTAGTACCAATTATCATGGATTACTGAAACCAATTATTACTGATTACTGAAACCGATTATTACTGATTATTACCAATTACTGATACCGGTTATTACCGATTACTGAAATTGATTATTACCGATTATTACCAATTACTGAAATTGATTATTACAATAACTGAAACCGATTATTACCAATTATTACCGATTATTACTGATTACTGATACCGATTATTACAGATTATTACCGATTACTGAAACCGATTATTACCGATTACGGAAACCAATATTTACCTAGTATTACCGATTACTGAAACCAATTATTACGGATTATTACTGATTACTGAAACAGATTATTACCAATTATTACCAGTTACGTAAAGTCCGGATGGCCCTGGGTGTGTCCAGACACCCCCCTGCTTGTCTGGATGCCCCCCTGCGTTTCCAGATGCCCCCCTGCATGTCCGGACGCCTCCTGCGTGTCCTGATGGCCCCCTGTGTGTCCGGACGTCCCCCCTGCTTGTCCGGAAGCCCCAAGAGTGTCCAAACAGCCCCTTTGCATGACCAGATGCCCCCTATGTGTAATAGGATTATTACGTATTACTGAAATCAATTATTACCGATTACTGAATCCGATTATTACCGATTATTACCGATCATTAAATCCAATTATTACCGATTACTGGATCTGATTATTACCGATTACTGAAAACTAATATTTCCGATTATTACCAATTACAGAAACCGATTATTAAAGATTACTGAAACCTACTATTACCAACTATTACCGATTACTGAAACTGATTATTACCGATTATTCCCGATTACTAAAACCAATTATTACCAATTATTACCGATTACTGAAACCGAATATTACCGATTACTGAAACCAATTATTATCAATTACTGAAACCGATTATTACACGCCCCCTTGCATGTCCAGACACCCCCTGCATGTCCAGAGGGTTCCCTGCATGTCCAGACGGACCCCCTGCATGTCCGGATGCCCCCAGATTTTCCAGACTCCCACCCTGCAGGTCCGGACGGCCCCCTGCCTGTCCAGACACCCCCAGAGTGTCCCCTGCGTGTAATAGGATTATTACCGATTTCTGAAACCGATTATTACCGATTGCTGAAACCGATTGTTACGATTACTGAAAACGATTATTGATACCGATTATTACCGATTATGATGGATAAGTGAAACGGGTTATTACCGTATATTACTGATTACTGAAACCAATTATTACCGATTACAGAAACCGATTACTGTTACCAATTACTGAAACTGATTACTGTTATTGATTATTACCGATTACTGAAACCGATTACTAAAACTGATTATTACCAATTATTACTGATTATTACCGATTACTGAATCCGATTATTACCGATTGCAGAAACCGATTATTACCGATTATTCTGCATTACTGAAACCAATCATTACCGATTTTTTCCAACTACTGAACCCGATTATTACCGATTATTGAAACAGATTATTACCTATTATTACCGATTACTGAAACCGATTATTATCGATTACTGAAACCAGAGTCAGATACAACCGAAATGGCTTTTTAACTGACACAATTAAAACATATAAGGGTGTAAGACAGGGCTGTCTTCTTGCCCCAAAGCTATTCATTTTCTATCTCAATGACTTAGTCTCCCATCTAAATGATCCATCACTCCACCCTCCCAAATTAGCTAACAAACACATTTCAGCCCTGCTGTACGCTGATGACGCGGTAATTCTTTCAAGAACCCCCATTGGCCTTAAAAGAGCCCTAAATAAGTTCACACAATACTGCCAGCAAGAATATCTAACAATAAATTTCCAAAAAACTAAGATTCTTGCTTTTGGAAATTGCCCCAGATCCAGAAAGTGGCAGTTAGCAGGAAACAAGATTGAACAGGTTCGCAGTTACAAATATTTAGGGGTGGTACTCCAGGCCTCGGGCTCCAAATCTATCCATCATACGCAAACGGCAAATGCCAGCGAGAGGTCCACAAATAGCATTCTAAATTTTTTTTATACTAGAGGAGGTTCCTATATTCCAGCAGCGATAAAATTGTTCAAAGCAAAAATAATCCCGAAATTAGTCTATGGATCCTTTCTAGGATCTCCCTCATCATCACTTGCTCCGCTAGAAAGAGTACAATCCAAGTTTTTAAGATCCCTGATTCAAGTTCCAAAAACCGTCTCCAACTCATGGATAAGGCTCGAAACTGGGATGTTAAAGATTGAAGCCTTGATCTGTTTATTATCAATCACAAATGGCTTGGCTGTTTTACAGTCCCCAAGGTCTTTCCCCTGATCTTCCAGGATAATTTTCAGTCCAGCTGGCATAAGTCAGTTCAAACTTCCATACAGCAGATGGGATTTTCAGTAGAAACTCTTAGAGCCATAGGAGCTGAAAGGGTCTTTCAATACTAGTCAAACAAAAAATATCTGACATAGGGAGACAAACAGACCTACAAGAGTTGCCCTAAATTCCTTGCACCGAACACTTAAGATGGCAAGTTAGTACAGCACCATATCTGTTCTTTTTTGGAAAACAGTAATACAAAGAAGATCTTTTACATTGGCCAGATGTAACTCTCTTCCCCTATTACTGCTAGAGGGGAAATATAAGAAAGTTTCACGTAAAAAAAAGGCTTTGCCCCTGCCCCAGGGCTTAAATTGACACTATCGATCACATGTTTTTTTAGATGCCCCAGGTACGAACAGCCCTAAAAGGAAATCCTTAGTCCTGTTCTGTCTGCCTTAACCGGCCTAAATCACAAAGATCAACTGGACTATATTTTGTCAGGCAGCAACCAGAAAACCACACGGGAAACGGCACGTTTCTGTGCACTCATCTGTAAAGACAAAAGAGATATCCCTGCGCCGAATAGTCAAGGGAAGGGAAGATTAGATTAATTTTTAGATGACTTGGCTGGAAGTCCAATTTTTAGCCAGACTTGGCCAGAAGTCCAGTTTTTTTAGACTTGGCCAGAAGTCCAGTTTTTTAGCCAGTCCATATTGGCTTCCTTTTTGCAATACTGTAGAGGCCTTTTATACCTAAACTTTTATCACTATCCCAATCTTTGTACTTTTATCCATTGTATCGCAATTTTAGGTGTAACAGGATTTTAAACCTAAGTCACAGGGAAAAATTTCATATAAATTATTTAATTCCTGCGAATATCCCCTCAGTCAGCAATACTGATTATATATTAGGTACTATGTACTATCTTTGATTCGTGAATTATTATTGCTGAACTATGTATCTCTGTTTTTGCTGTTCTGGTCGTAGACCGTAAATAAAATGATTTGATTTGATTTGATTACTGAAACCGATTATTACCAATTACTAAAACTGATCATTACCGATTTCCCCCATTACTGATGCTAATTATTACCTATTATAACCGATTACTGAAACCGATTATTACACGCTCCACTGCGTGTCCAGACGGACACCCTGCGATTACTGAAACCAATTATTACCAATTATTACCGATTACTGAAACCGATTATTACCGATTATTGAAACCGATTATTACCGATTATTACCGATTACTGAAACTGATTATTACCGATTACTGAAACTGATTATTACATGCCCTCTTGCGTGTCCAGACACCCTCCTGCTAGTCCGGATGGCCCCGGGTGTGTTCAGACGCCCCCCTGCTTGTCTGGACGCCCCCCTGCGTTTCCGGATGCCCCCCTGCATGTCCGGACGCCTCCTGCATGTCCTGATGGCCCCCTGCGTGTCCGGACGTCCCCCCTGCATGTCCGAAAGCCCCAAGCGTGTCCAAACAGCCCCTTTCCATGACCAGATGCCCCCTACGTGTAATAGGATTATTACGTATTACTGAAACCAATTATTACCGATTACTGAATCCGATTATTACCGATTATTACCGATCATTAAAACCAATTATTACCAATTACTGGATCTGATTATTACTGATTACTGAAAACTAATATTCTGATTATTACCGATTACAGAAACGATTTTTACCGATTATAATCGATTATTAACGATTATTCCCCAAAACCGATCATTATTATTATTATTATTATTATTATTATTATTATTATTATTATTATTATTATTATTTAATTTGTATACCGCCCGATCCCCGAAGGGCTCCGGGCGGTGAACAACATTCACTACAACATCAACAGGAGCGGTCGTACAAATATAAACACATAGGCTCCATCCCATAAAATAGCTTAAAACTCATAAAACAGCAAAAAACCATAATACATAATAAAAGGCGTCCGACCCCAATTTAAAACCTACCCCCATGGGGGGGGATGGCAGGACCCCTCAATATGAGGGGACGCTGATGTAACTGCCCTAGGGGCAGGGCAGTAAGGGGGCACCATGTCAGCAGCTGGACACTCCAAAGGCCCGGTGGAACAACACAGTCTTACAGGCCCTGCGGAACTCACCCAGGTCCCGCAGGGCCCGGACAGCTGGAGGAAAGGGTGTTCCACCAGGCCGGGCCAGTGTCAGTAAAGGTCCTGGCCCGCGTGGAGGCCAGCCGCATCATAGAGGGGCCGGGGCCACCAGGTTGGCCTCTGCAGAGCGCAGAGGCTGAGTTGGGACATATGGGGTGATCGCGGTCCCGAAGGTACAAGGGTCCCAGGCCGCAAAGCCTTAAAGGTCAAAACCCACACCTTGAAGATGATTCGGAATTCAACCGGGAGCCAATGCAGCTGTCGCAACACAGGCTGGATGTGTTCTCTGAAGGCGCCTCCTGTGAGCAGGCGTGCTGCGAATGTTGGACCAGTTTTAACTTCTGATCAAACGCAAGGGAAGGCCGGCGTACAGCGAGTTACAATAGTCCAGCCTGGAGGTGACCGTTGCATGGATCACAGTGGCCAGATCCGCCTGGGAGAGGAAGGGAGCCAACCGCCGGGCCTGGCGAAGATGGAAAAATGCAGTCCGGGTTGTATGGGCCACCTGGGTCTCCATTGAGAGAGACGAATCCAGGTGGACCCCCCAGACTGCGAACAGAGGGGGTCGGCGCCAATGAGACCCCCTCCCACACCGGCGGCTGGAAATCCCTAACCTCACCCCTGCGGTCTAGCCAGAGGATCTCCGTCTTCAATGGATTCAGTTGCAACCTGCTCTGCCGCAACCAACCAGCTACCGCCTCCAAACAATGCTGGAGAGCCGCAGGGGCGGCAACCGCTCCCCCCTCCATCAACAGAATGAGCTGAGTGTCATCAGCATATTGATGACAGATCAGCCCAAAGCTCCGCACCAACTGAGCAAGTGGTCGCATATAGATGTTAAATAATAGCGGGGATAGCAGCGCTCCCTGCGGTACTCCAGCAATTATTCCCCATTACTGAAACCGATTATTACCAATTACTAAAACCGATTGTTCCCGATTATTCCCCCCTGCGTGTCCAGATGCCTCCAGAGTGTCCGGACTGCCCTCCTGCATGACTAGATGCCCCCAGCATATCTGGTCACCCCCTTGCGTATCCAGACACCACCCTGCATTTCCTGAAAAGCCTCCCTGCGTATCTGGACGACTCCCTGAATTTCTGGATGCCCCAAGAGTCTGTGGACTGCCCCTCTTCATGACAAGATGTCCTCTGTGTGTAATAGGATTATTACCAATTACTGAAATCGATTATTACTGATTATTACCAATTACTGAAACCGATTACCAATTATTACCGATTATTACCGATTACTGGATCTGATTATTACCGATTACTGAAACCGATAATTACCGATTACTACTGATTACTGAAACTGATTATTACCGATTACTGAAAACTACTATTTCCGAATATTACCGATTAAAGAAACCGATTTTACCGATTATAATCGATTACTTAAATCGATTATTACCAAGTACAGAAACCGATTATTAACGATTATTCCTCATTACTGAAACCAACTATTACCTATTATTACCGATTACTGAAACCGATTGTTACCCATTATTACCGATTACTAAAACTGATTATTACCAATTATTACTGATTACTTCAACCGATGATTACCAATTACCGCAACCGATTATTACTAATTTCTGAATCCGATTATTACCAATTACTGAAACCGATTATTACTGATTACTGAAACCTACTATTACTGATTATCACCAATTACTGAAACCGATTATTACCCATTATTACCAATTAGTGAAACCAATTTTAATGATTTTTGAAACCTACTATAACCAATTATTTCCTGTTACTGAAACTGATGATTACCAATTACCACAACCGATTATTACCAATTACTGAAACCTACTATTTCCGATTATTGCCGATTACTGAAACTGATTATTACCAATCATTACCAATCACTGAAGCCTACTATTTCCTATTATTACCAATTACTGAAACCAATTATTATCAACTATTACCGATTACTGAAACCGATGTTTACTGATTATTACCGATTACTGAAACCAATTATTACCCTCCCCCTTCCGTGTCCTGATGCCCTCCTGCATGTCCTGATGCCCTCCTGCATGTCCAGACAGCCCCCTGCATTTCTGGACACCTTCCTGCATGTCCAGATGCCCTCCTGTGTTTCCAGACACCCCCTGCGTGTCCGCTGCTCCCCCTGCATTACCAGATGCCCCCTGTGTGTAATAGGATTATTACCAATTACTGAAACCTGTTATTATTATGATTATTACCATTTACTAAAACCGATTATTACCGATTACTGAAACCGATTATTCCAATTATTATTGATTACTGAAACCGATTATTACCAATTACTGAAATCAATTACTGATACCGATTATTACCGATTATTACCGATTATTACCGATTATTACTGATACTGATTATTACCGATTACTGAAATCAATTATTAATAATTATTAATGATGCCTAAACCGATTATTACCAATTACTTTAATCAATTATTGCTGACCATTAACAATGCCAAAAATGATTATTACCGATTACTGATTCCGAATATTATGAATTATTAATTATTCTGAAACCAATATTACCGATTCCTGAAACCGATTATTACCAATTATTAACGATCCCAAAACCGATTATTACCAATTTCTGAAATCGACTATTACCGATTATTAACAATGCCAAAACCGATTATTTCCAATTACTGAAACTGATTATTACAGATTATCAACGATGCCAAAACTGATTTTAATTATTACTGAAACCGATTATTACAGGTTATTAATGATGCCGAAACCAATTATTACCAATTACTTAAACCGATTATTACCAACTATTAACGATGCCAAAACCGATTATTACCAGTTAGTGAAACCGATGATGACCTATTATTAAGGATGCCAAACCGCTTATTACCGATTATTGAATCTGATTAGTATCGATCAAACGTAGAACTTCTTGTAAAAGATAGGTATCTTCTCCAATATGTCTAATATTCGGCATGGTAGGATACCTATTGCTGTATTATTTTGCTTTTAACTTGCTAAACAGATCTATTTTTATTTCAATTTTATATCAGATTGTATTTTTACATTGATGTGTAGGGGTATTTACTATCATTTGCTCTGGCTATTTCCTTAAAAATAATCTGAAGTGATTTGAATCCCTCGAAGTCAACCGTCAAGTTATGTGGACTATTTCCTTGCTACTGAACTATACTTGATACTGCAGAATGTGTCTGTGTAAATCCTGATCTATCTATGCCTATTAAAGGTTAATAAAGATAAAGATAAAGACATATTTGTTCATATATTCATTGTCTACTGCTATAACTCAAAAATAGAGCTAGAATGATATACATAAGGGGGGAAGAGGAAAAGAGGAAAGAAAGAGAAGGTGTTGTTAGTCTTCACAAGAATATTACACTTTTGTCTGCATTTTTACTTAAATGCATTACTATGTTAGTTAAAGGAGGAGCTGAGGAGCAATAGAAATGAAAGAAAGTAGGATTATATAGAATAGACCCCGTCTCCAACACCCTAGTGATTAGATGTTATGACACTTGTCTAAGTGTTGTTGGAATTATCAACTTCTCTAATTAGTATGCTGGTAATTGTTACTTATCCTGAACTTTTAATACAATTTCGAAGTTCTAGTCTTTGTCATCAAGATATGGTTTCAGTAATTGGTATTAATTGGTTTCAGCATTTTTATTAATTGGTTATAATCAGTTTAAGTAATTGGTAATAATCAGTTTTGGCATCGTTCCAAGCCCCTCTCTTCCTGGCATGATTTCTTGGTGCTGAGAGATTCCTTGATTTCCTTGCCCCCATTAAAGAGAATTACTCGCATCTTGGTAGGAATTAGTTTCTTTTTGCCATGAGAGAGCTGACAGTGTTCCAATCCAGAAGCAATTCACAGCAGGGAACTTGATTTGCTTCATTACGCATCATTCCCTGAAGGTCTCTCATCCTGCTGCACCCTGAATTGTTGCGGTCACTTCTATACTGCTCCCTCGGTCCCATCTCCATGTTGGTGGTGGACTTCATTAAGCCCGTGGCAGGTCCCTGTGGGTTTCTAGTTTGTGGGCCAGCTGCTCTGAAAAGTTCTCCAGCAAAGGCTGAACAGGTTTGGAGAGGCTTGTGCTGATTTGGAGAGGTTTTCACAAGTAGGATGAGCTTCCAGAGAGGCCACGTTAGCATACGCTTTTACCAACCTTCTTCTGATAGATCTTTGTTATGACAGTTTTATACCCTTATGAGGTCAGAGGTCATGCCACATAATTGTGCCTAAAAGGCCCGCTGTCACCACCATCGCTTAGGTTTTTTTTGCAGATCGTCTTTCTGTTTTCCCGATATTCTTTGCTGTCCAAAGGGACACGGGCTTCAGAAGGCCAGCTCCAGGCCAACAGTGCTGAGCAGAAGAGTCCTGAACCTTTATATGTTCCTCTCTGGACTGGCATCACTTTGCCAGCAGCTTTGGATCCTCGGTTGGCATTAGCCCTTCAGATCTTTCCATAAAAATGGAAACCACCACTCACGGTTCTTCGTTCTTTTTTACATGATCCGTCTTCCTCTTGATTGACAACACTGCAAGCACCCAGGATCACTTGGATACCCAGAGAAGAGAAGAGCCCGCATTTCTGAATGCATGTCTGCCATTCCTTCCATAGATAGGTCAGGCCTCATATGCCAGCGAATGAGGATGAGTCTCACACACCTTTTCTAGTGGCAGGTGGCCTTCATGAACCAGTGTTCACTTGGGCATTTGCTCGTTTTAGTCCAAGTGGTGTGATTCTATTCTGAGCTTCCATAGACATGTCTCCCTTTTACAGCTGTTTTCTTACCTTGCAGATGTGGGACCTGTTTGCGCCCCTCTCCCAGCCTGCAGCTCGGGTCCTCTTTTAACCCTCTAGGGGTCTGCCTCCATGTTTCTTTTTCCATTCATCTTATCCTGCATGAAAACCAAACTACAAGCCAGAAAGTTAGAAGCGCTGATAACAGGCCCTGCTTTAAGAAGAGAAGAGAGTTTTGGATTTTTATCCCCCTTTCTCTCCTGTAGGAGACTCAAAGGGGCTTACAATCTCCTTGCCCTTCCCCCCTCACAAAAAACACCCTGTGATGTGGGTGGGGCTGAGAGAGCTCTATAGAGCTGTGACTAGCCCAAGGTCACCCAGCTGGTGTGTGTGGGAGTGTACAGGCTAATCTGAATTCCCCAGATAAGCCTCCACAACTCAAGCAGCAGAGCTGGGAATCAAACCCAGTTCCTCCAGATCAGAGTGCACCTGCTCTTAGCCACTGCTCTTAGCCACTATGCAACTGCTGCTCCCTGTCACTTTAGTTTTGGAACTGTCACTTTAGTTTTGGAAGTGACATGTTTCATGTGCTTGAAAGTACCAGCTGAAGATCAATAGCTCAGGAACCACCCCTTGCCTCAAGTTCTCCTCTAGCCATGGGCTGCTGTCTCCAGAAATCATCTGGCTCCTTTAAGCCCTGGGTGTATGCCACCAAGGTGACAGTTATGAATCATGCCAGATGGGCAAAGGGACTTCCTTTAGGTGGCAAATGTGGAAAACAAAATCCACACTTTTGGGGAGGGTATAAACTGTTGAGGAAAATAAACTATAAAGTATTAAATTATTTAAGAAGAAATATTATACTAATTGATTCCCCCCCCCAATATAATTAGCAAAATGGCTATATAGGAAGACTGCAGTGACGATATAGGAAGACGAAGGGAAGGAAAGCAGGCCACCAATTAGATTTTCATGGCAGTGAGAGAGCCATGGCAATCTTTATTAACATTAGAAATTGGTGCTGCTGCGGCTATTGACGGTTGGCCCTCTAGGTGGCAGCAGAGGATCAGGGATTTTGTAGAACTAAAATGTAGTCTTCCTATTGACAACCCTGCATGTGTTTGTATAGTGGAAAGAATTAAAGGAGCTGTGTAGTATTAGTTAGGTTAGCCGGGGCTTATAGAATAAATTAATTACATTGGTTAACTTAGCTATGGGGGCTTAGGTATAGTTAACAATAGATTTTGTAGGATTAGATTTTAAGCTAGATTAACTGTTGGACTATATCCTTGTATTGTATTAGCCAGCTAGGTTTTAAACATATTATATGTTAACTGTGGTTCCCAGGGGGATATTGTATTGTTTCAGGTAGGAATGCCCCCCTCTGGTAGTACCCACATAGAGGCCCTGGATGGGGCGGGGATCCCAGTGATACAAGGGCGTGGGAGGTATGGCGGTAGGCCTAGACCGCATGCGAGACACAGGACGAGATATGGTGAAGCTCGCTCTCTGTCTGATCTACGGCCTATCCCAAGAGATGCAGGTTGTGGGTTAAGGGTTAATTACTCTGCTCCTAGGCTGCTGTTGATGAATGCAAGGTCGATTAATAACAAATATGCTACCCTCCGGGAGTATCTTAGAGGGCAAGCTGCCGACCTAATCTTCGTGGCAGGTGTGCATGTGGCCTTATCCTCTGTAGAAAGAGTGCCGTGGTCTGACCACTACGTCCTGAAGGCTTGGACTGAAGCTCCTATGCCCCTCGTCTAGGTGACAGGCAGATTCTAGCCCGCCCGCGGAAACTAATGGAACCAGAACGGTTCCAGGATGCTCTTCGGGAGACCCTTCCCACTGGCGATATGCTATATGAGCTGGTAGAGAGCTGGGATACCAGGCTCTCTGAAGCCATCGAATGTATCACTCCAAGGCGCCCTCTCCACACCCGCACCAACCCAGCTCCTTGGTATACCGAGGAGCTGAGGAAGATGAAATGGGAACTGAAATGACTTGAGCGAGTGTGGCGGTGGGCATTTGACGAGGGGTCAAGACACTCGTATCAATCGTTTATGAGGTCCTATGAGAGTGCTGTGAAGGAGACAAAGCCTTGTCCCTCCACCAATCCCTGCCAGCCACAGTTGATACAGTATGTGAACTGGAGACCCCTGGGCCATCTTTGGGTCCTTTCTTGGACCACTTCAGCTTACGTGACCCAACGAATGTGGACAGGACCCTGGATGCTGTATGATTTACCACTTGTCCTTTTGACCCGTGCCCTTCCTGGTTGGTGAAAGCCAGCAGGGAGGAGCTTCGGAGCCACCTGTTGGATATAGTCAACAGCTCCCTTGAGCAAGGAGTTTTCCCTGGTCGGCTTAAAGAGGCAGTGGTCCGCCCGCTCCTGAAAAGACCATCTTTGGATCCAAGGGATCTGGCCAATTACCGCCCAGTTTCAAATTTACCATTCTTGGGTAAGGTAATTCAGCGAGCAGTGGCAGATCACCTCCAGGGGTTCCTGGATGATCCAAACGTACTGGATCCCTTTCAGTCCAGCTTCCGCGCTGGTCATGGAACCGAAATGGTGTTGGTTGCCATTGTGGACGATCTCCAATTACACTTGGATAGAGGCGGGTTGGCGCTGTTGGTGTTGTTAGATCTCACCACAGCGTTCGACGTAGTAGATCATGACCTTCTGGTCCACCGCCTCACTGGTATTGGGATTCGGGGTTCAGCCTTGAACTGGCTGACCTCATTTCTCTAAGACCGGGGACAGCAGGTAGCGTCAGGGGGTGAGATCTCTGAACAACGCCCCCTCATGTGTGGGGTGCCGCAAGGAGCGATACTCTCTCCAATGCTCTTTAACATCTATATGCACTCCCTGGCAAGTCTAGTCCGGAGTTTTGGGCTGTGGTGTCACCAGTATGCTGATGACACCCAGCTTTTGTTCACAATGGAAGGCCACCCAACCTCGGCTCTTGATGCTCTCCAGCGTTGTTTAGATGCTGTGGCTGGTTGGTTGAGTGCAAGTTGGCTGAAGTTGAATCCTACAAAGATGGAGGTCATGTGGCTAGGTCAAGGGGAGTGTCCGGTGGCCTTTAGTCTGCCTACGATGCACGGCGAGGCATTAACATTAGCCTCATCCGCCAAAAACCTTGGGGTGATACTGGACCCATCACTATCGTTGGTTGCCCAGGTCACCCAGATGGCTAAGGCAGCATTCTACCATCTGCGGCAGGCTAGACAACTGGCCCCCTGCCTCTCCCGCTCTGATCTGGCCACAGTGATCCATGCCTCGGTCACCGCTAGGTTAGACTACTGTAACTCGCTGTACACGGGCTTACCTTTAGCCATGATCCGGAAATTGAAGCTCGTGCAAAATGCGGCAGCCAGGTTGCCGGCGGAAACATCTATTAGGGACTGGATTATTCCGGTCCTTTACCAACTACACTGGCTGCCGATCGAGTACCAGGTCATGTTTAAAGTTCTGGTTTTGACCTTTAAAGCTATTCGTGGCCTTGGACCAGCATATCTACGGGACCGTCTCTCCCTATATCGCCCTGCTAGGCCCCCCCGCTCCTCGGAAGCGGACCTTCTGGCGATCCCTGGCCTTAAAGTGATCCGGCTGGTCTCTACAAGGGCCAGGGTTTTTACAGCCCTGGCCCCTACCTGGTGGAACAGGCTCCCAAGTGTCCCTGCAGGACATACAGAGTTTCCACAGGGCCTGTAAAACGGACCTGTTCCACCAGGCATTTGGCCAGCCGGGATAACACCACACTTCTGTGATAAATATCTGGCCTCCTGTGGGTGCAAGAATGGGGAAGGGGAAACAATTTTAATCGCCATCTGAATTTTTATAATTTATATATGGTTTTTAACTGGGGTTGGGTGTGAAATGGATTTTAACTGTTTTATATAATTGATGGACACCACCCTGAGCCCTTTGGGGAAGGGCGGTATAGAAGTTTAATAAAATTAAAATAAATAAAGAAAATAAATAAAGAAAAAGACTTTAATATATATTTAAGAAAGAGTTGATATTATCAATTGTATATTAAACAGTTGTAAAGAGATTGACTTGAAAGAACTAGAGTGTAGCTTGACCTTCAGACTTATTCTAATCTCTGATTTATGACGAGATCATCTTAAGGAGTAGCATAAGGTGTAAAAGGTACCGTTACTTTTCTTTTCAAGGCGTGCGAAAATACATTTCTGTTACATGCAGAGGCATAGCTATAGAAAATGGAGCCCAGGGCAAAATCTGAGTTTTGCGCCCCCCCCCCATATGGGCGGCCACCCTCCCCCACCATGACCAAACAACATTTTTTGTACCAGGTCATCTCAAAGTCACGATCACATTATAGAACATGCCCCAACACACAAACCTGAACACACCTAGGGCTCCCTAGTTTAAACAACATTGAAAGTGATGCTATTTTTTGAAGGGGGCAATCCACCCTGAAACAGCATCACTTTTAATGTTATTTAAGCTAGAGAGCCCAGATTCTCCTTTTCAATCTATCTTAAAGAGAGACTCTGGGCTCCCTAGTTTAAACAACATTGAAAGCAATGCTGTCTCAGGATAGATCCCCCCCCCCCCAAACAGCATCATTTTCAATGTTGGTTATTGTGGGTTTTCTGGGCTGCATGGCCGTGGTCTGGTAGATCTTGTCCTTAATGTTTCACCTGCATCTGTGGCTGGTATCTTCAGAGGTGTATCACAAAGAGAAGTCTGTTATACACTGTGTCCAGACTTCTCCTATAACAGACTTCTCTCTGTGATACACCTCTGAAAATGCCAGCCACAGATGTAGGCAAAATGTTAAGAACAAGATCTACCAGACCACGGCCACACAGCCTGTAAAATCCACAACAACCAGTTGAATCTGGTTGTGAAAGCCTTCAACAATACTTTCAATGTTTTTTTAATCTAGGGAGCCCAGATTCTCCCTTTAAATCCACTCCAAAGGGGGTGGATTTAAAGAGAGAACCTGGGGAAAATTTGAGGGTGCCTGACAGGGGAGCAATTTTAGACTATCTTCAGGAGACTCTCCTGATGAAACCACCCAGGTTTAGTGAAGTTTGGTTCAGGGGGTCCAAAGTTATGGACCCTAAAAAGGGTAGCCCCTTCTACTATTAGCTCCCATTGGAAACAAAGCCATCTAGAGGGAAAGTGTTCTTACCATATATCAAGGGAACCACTGACCGCATAGGAAAACTGATGAAGAAACATAACCTACAAACAATCTACAGACCCACCAAGAAAATTCAACAAATGCTATGTTCAGCAAAGGATAAGAGGGATCCTCTAGCTACTGCAGGAGTCTACTGCATACCATATAGCTGTGGACAAGTCTACATAGGAACCACCAAACGCAGTGCTCAGACACAAATCAAAGAACACGAAAGGCACTGCAGACTATTTCAGCCAGAAAAATCAGCAATAGCAGAACACATGATAAACCAACCTGGACACAAAATATTATTTGAAAACACAGAAATAATGGACCACTCTGACAATCAGACTACGTCAGACTACACAGAGAAGCCATTGAAATTCACAAGCACATGGACAATTTCAACAGGAAGCAAGAAACCATGAAAATGAACAGAATTTGGCTGCCAGTGTTGAAAAACTCTAGAATCAAGACAGTGACTAATCAGCTCCACACAAACACAGGACAACTATAGACAATAGCAATCAAAGTGAACAAAGACCAGGATACTTCTATTCAGATGCATTCACCTATTGACCTTGCTGTCTTCATTGTTACTCACATGCTACAGACTTCTTTGTGATTCACATGCCAGGCTACTCTATTCAGATGGCCTCACCTTTTGACCTCACAGTATATATACTCCACTTGCTTTCCATTCCTACTATCAGATCTTCTGAAGAAATCTAGAAATAGTATTTCATTGAAATCCGTGCTTCTCAGTACCACTTCATTTCATAACCTTTATTGACATAAGAAGCAACAGAACAATAATACTGGTTGGAAGGAATGGTTAAGAGCGTATTGAAATAACAATACACAGAAATTTTGCTACGGCCTCCAACGTCGCATTGTTCTTGTTATTAAGGAGAAATACAGTTTTTTGTGTGTCGCTTGCCTCAACTTGGTCTACCAACAAGGGGGCTAGGTATTTAACTCTGATAGACACATACAATGGACACTGTAATAAGACATGCCAAACAGTCTCTTCACAGGCAAGATCACAAATACATTTCCTCTCGTGGTGCGGGAGCCCCAATCTCAGTATCACTTATGAAAATGGCCTTGAAGTCAGCCAAGGATCTTTGTGGAAGGCATTTAAAAAAAAACGATTCTTTGAACTAAGGAGTGGGATTTCCATGTAAGTGTTCTTCAGTTCTTGTGTCAGCATTCTGTAAATCTTATTTGAATCAATGAGAGCGATATCTGTGGTGGGTTTTGAAGAGTCAGTTACGTGGATATAGTACTGTGACTGAGACTGGCCTTTGAGATAGAGTTGATATAAAATACATTTCTTAGCTGCTATATACAAAGAGTTTCACCTCTGACATTAATCTGATTTTGGAAAGCAAAGGAGCATCTGCAACCACTAAAGCTTGTTTGTCCATTCTTTTAAAAAGTTGGCAAAACTGATGTGCTTAACATTTCGGAATGATAAATCTCAGCATGTGTGCTATCCCATTAGTATTATTATTTTCATTTGAGTGCTTGGCCTGCAGCCAGGAGATAAGATAGTTGCCAGAACATATATATCACACCACTTAAATATTGTGAGCTTAACCATTGCCTGATTTAAGAAGCAATATGTTTTCACAAATTTGTGTTGCAATAGTCTCCTTTTTGAATTTGTGGTGGTGTATATACCTAAGGCCTAGAACAGAAATGATAACTCAGTCTGATTGTTAGGCTTAAGCATTCATGCTGGATTTTTATTTAGTTAATAGTACGCTTTCTGTTTTCTCAGCATTGAACAGTAGTATTTTCCATTAGTCTATAACAGTGATAGCGAACCTTTTCAAGACCGAGTGCCCAAATTGCAACCCAAAACCCACTTATTTATCGCAAAGTGCCAATTTAACCTGAATACTGAGGTTTTAGTTTAGAAAAAACGGTTGGCTCCGAGGCATGCGTTAGTCGGGAGTAAGCTTGGTGGTAGTCAGTGACTTTGCGTTGAAGCAACTGTGCAACTCTTCCAATGGGTGAATCACAACCCTAGGAGGGTTTACTCAGAAGCAAGCCCCATTGCCAGCAACTGAGCTTACTCCCTGGTAAAGGATCATGCTTTAGTTCTTCGCATGAAAATCAGTGGGGTTTAACAGCGCTTAACAGGGTTACCTACACTGCTTCCCCAAAACTAGGTCTTAGGTTTAATGCTAATTATCGAGCCCAGTGGCCCAGGCCAGCCTAGAGGTGGGGGGAGGACTCTGTTTGTGCATGCCCACAGAGAGGGCTCTGATTACCACTTCTGGCACCCATGCCATAGGTTCACCACTACTGGTCTATAATGTCTATAACAAGCCGAAATAACTGATTATTGGCAAATAAAAAAATTATGTTGAAGAGTGGATGGTGACATATGTTTTTAAATGTAAGTTCCTGTAAAATCTTACATATTCCCCTGAAAATGTACAATGTGGAGCTTAATTCATGATATTTTATTAACCTGATGAACAGAAATAACAGGGGCTGGCTAAAATTGGGTTTTCCTGAATCAACTGATCATACTATTTTAATTTTTTTTTAAATCCCTACATGAGTTGATTCATCTGCTAATTTAATAAATGGTTCTTAGAACTGATGAAAATGATAGTTTTTAATATAGCACCATTGTTTGGAAACAAGAAACAAAAAAATGGTTGCAGCGACTTTTGATTATTTAGGATGGAACATATGGATAGGAAGTTAATCTAGAATTGGACATAGACCGTAATAAGTGCCCAAATCACACAGGTACACGCTTTGAAAATTTAGAGCAAAAATACGAACATCATCATTGGCTATACTTCAGCAGGAAATGAACTGTCATTGCATACGCAGGCACTTTACAATCAGTTATGTATGTGTCCAAAAATGCTGATGACTTCTGGCTGCAGCTAACACAAACCCTCTCCCCGATGTGGTGTTTACAATGAGATGCTGCCTCAAAGTGTTTGATTTACAGAACTGTTGTGCCATATTGTTTTAACTTAAAGACACTACATTGTTGTAATGAATACCTTAATCTCCGAGAAATGATATCCGCTTGGAATTATATTGTTGAAAAACAGTTGTCAATGGTTTTTCCCCTATTGTACTTTGCAAGGTAACATATTGTGTCCATGTGTTTTTCCCCTTTCTGTGCAAGTTCCTTTCACAATCACTTGCAGCAGACTCTACTTTTCTTAAGTTCTCTGGTTCTGAGGTGTAGCTTTTATTGTACAGACAGCAACTTTCAAGATAGAGTCTTGTGCTCTGTGGAAATAAGTGTATGTTCCTTTTTGTTGCTGCCCGAGGATGGGACCACCCCTTCTCGGAGCCCTTTGACCCAATAATCACACAACACTCATGGCTGGGAAAAATTACTTGGCCATAGCCAATCGTTTTATTGCACAGTAAGAAGTGTGAGGCAGAGGCGTACCCAGGCAAACTGGAGCCCTCGGCAAAACCTGAGTTTGATGCCCCCCCATGGGCAGCCACCCTCCCCCACCGTGACCAAACAATGATTTTTTCCACCAGGTCGTTTCAAAGTCACCATCACATTATAGAACATCCCCCAACTCACAAATCTGAACACAGCAATGGGCCATGCCACACAGCAAAAATAATTTTTGGAAAACATTTTCAAAATGCTTTCAAAATGTTTTATTACTGCTATGAATAGTGTTGTATCCAGTCCCCCCAATTGGGGGAAACAGCATCACTTTCAATGTTAAAACTGGGGACCTCAGATTCTACCTTTAAGGTGGATTTAAAAGGAGAATCTGGGGTTTAAATAACATTGAAAGTGATGCTGTTTCCCCCAGTCCCCCAGACTGGATACAACACCATAAAATGTTTTCATAGCAGGGGGTGGATTTAACAATAACAATAACAATGACAACAACAACAATAATAACAACAACAACAACAATAACAACCTTTATTAGGCATTGAGAGAATAAAAGAAAGAAAGAAAACAAGCATTGGCAGGAAGGGAGTGCATTTAAAAAGAGAATCTGGGGAAATTTAGGGGGTGCCTGTTGTCAGGGGTGCAATTATTAAGATAGCAGCACCAAAATCTCAGAGTATCTTTGTGAGACCATACTGATGATACCACCCAGGTTTGGTGAAGTTTGGTTCAGGGGGTCCAAAGTTATGGACCCTCAAAGGTGTAGCCCCCATCTCCTATTTTAGCTCCCATTGGAAACAATGGGGATGGGGCACTCCCTTTGGGAGTCCACAACTTTGGATCCCCAAAACCAAACCTCACCAAACCCGGGTCATATCATCAGGAGAGTCTCCCAAAAGATCCCTGAAATTTTGGTGCTGCTAGCCTAAAATCCGCACCCCCTGCAGGCCAAAAATTGAAAAAACACTGAAAATACAAAATTCCTCACAAACAAACCTGCAATTCTGTCACCCACCACAAGGTGGCGCCCTAGGCAGCTGCCCACTTTGCCCAATGGGAGGAATGCCTCTGGCATGAGGTGAAGCATGGGATTCTGATCTGATTTGATACACTGGGCAGCCCCTCCCCAGGGGTACCTCCAGGGCAAGCTGCTTTTCCCGCCACCCTGCTGGCTGACAGATGCCCTTGCCAATGCAGCAGAGCTCCAGCAGGCAATCAGCCTCTTACTGGGGTTCGTTGCGATGCTAAGCTGAGTGGTCGGCCTCTTGCCATAGCATTCCATACCACAGCGGGGGGGGGGGGGTAGCTTCCTAGCTTCCCTCGCCCAGCCCTGCAGATCAATTCCCATGTGCCAAACCACTGAATGGCTATGACAAAGCAGCATGCATTAACACATCACCAAAATATAAAAAGGGGAGAGGTGGGTGGTGAGTTGTTGGCCGACCAGGGCACATGGTCTGAACACAAAGGCCGACCTGGCCTTATGTAAGCTCTGGCTAGCCTTCCCTGGTGATGTTACCCTGCCCTCATGGGGCGTGGCTGAGAAGCCCCTCATCCACCCTTACTAGGGCCTCCTCCTGCCCTTCCCATGCAGCAACTGCAGCCATGGTGATTCATGGCCGCTCTTTCATAGGGAAAAATGAGAACTATACTTAAATTTTTTAAATCATGTTTCTTAGTGCCATGACCAGGTAGGAGCAGTTTCCAAAGGAGAGTGAGCTTCAAAAAAGCTGCAAAAGAAAAGTCAACCAGTGCACTCAACCAAATGTTAACTTGCAGGAGGTAGACTAGATGCTGCTCAAGCCACAAGTATTTACTAAATGTAAAGTACAGCAGGGGCTTGTTAGAAATGGCAGGTAGCCAAAGCAACTGCAGGAAATAGATTAAGGTCTGTTTCTGTCAGAGGAAGGGGGCAAAGCAATTTTTGCTATATTTTTCTTCTCATGGCAGCCTCCCAATTTGCCCCTCGTGTTGTTCTGGAGGATATCCTCTCTAAGAGCCATATTTTGAGGTGAGGTAGTTCCTGCAGTTGCTTTGGCCTCAGTGAGGGAGAAGGAAGAGAAAAGTCAGGAAGGTCTCATTCTGCTGACACAAAGTTTATTGGAGGAAACTGACCTTGGGTCCAACCCAATGTATTTATTGATGTCAACTCTAATGTGCAAAGTGAGTGAGCAAACTCTCCAGTGGATCAAATGGAATCTTCCTCAGGCTGTATGCTGATGTATTTGGAACTAGTGTTGAATCAAATTGGAAGGACATATGTCATGAAATATTTTGCCATCTGACAGTTACCATTTTGCAGCAAGGAAATGTGGGGAAAATGCACATATGATCCTTGTCCTTTCTTGCCACAGCAGCTGGCCAGGAATGTGAGAAGGAATTGCTATGCACCTTGTTTGGAAAGAAAAGCCACCCCCCCACCACCACCACCACAAGAATTGGCTTGCCTTTCAGTGGGAACCTCATGCTTTCAAAGGGAATATTTTGTGCCAAGAATTGAATCTCTCAGTTTAACTTGCCACAATGGTCTGGGCTCAAAAGACAAGGGGGAATAATTAATGTTTTTACTGTAAGAGCCATTCTCATTTTTCCTGTCAAAGCTCTGTTGTCAGAGGCAGGCACACAGTAGACTGAGTCAGAATCCACTGGTGAACTACCAGCCAGTTCCTAGTGGGCAAGGTACATCTGTGGTTCTTGTACAAGAATGTACACTTGCTTCACACAGATTAGTTATGGCTTAACTATTAAGAGACCCTAAATGCACACTCTTGCTGTGTAAATTTAAAATACATTGGAGGTTATGGAAATTGAATGAATTGCAAACTATTGCATAACAATTGTCTTTCTATCTGCAGTGTGTATTTTCTTTCCATTTTATGGTATGCATAAAATAAAGTATCTACTGGGATCTATAATTCACAAGTCAACATGACCAAGTGTTCCTGTATTAGGATTTGGATTTAGTGACCTTTAGAATTCATCAAGTGAATAAATCCTGATTTCTAATCCCTCCTAGATCAGTTATTCTCTTTAGGATTTGTTTGGAAATCACATGGAGCCATTTAGAAAAAAAATAACCATGAATTATGAACTTTAAAAAACAAATATACAAAAGTATTTTCAGTGGGAATTTCCCCCACTTTTTGAAGGTCAGTTGTCATTGGCAATCACGTAAATAAAAGGTTGACAGGCTAGCAGCCTTCGAAGGAAGTAAAATCACAACAATTCATGTACATGCACTGTTAAAATAGATAGATATCAGCATAAGGAGCCTGATACAATGAAACAGACCATCTAAAAAGTAGCAGTGTAGCACAGGAGCCGACATTAGTCGAGTTTCTCCTGGCCATTTGCTGCATTACAATGGTGGCTGGGGCTTTACACCAAAGAGGTGGCCTAAGTCTATTAAGTCCAATGGGGGCTATTTGGCAGCAATGAGGCTTTTTCACTTTGCAAGCCTGCCCCCCGCACCACCAGAAAGCCTTATGGGAGCGGCAGGGCATTGTGGTCCCAGCCAGCCACCTGGCCTCTTGGATGGGACTGCCCATTTGAATACTAAAAAAACTGAAAGCAGTGGTCACTGGAAAATGCTGTTTATGTATTGAAGATTTTATGTGCATCTTTTGTTTTGTTTTGTCTTTACCTTTTCTGGTGCAGCCCATTAGTGCAGTTTTTCACTTCCAGTAGGTGTTAGTATGCCACTGTATGATCAACTATTACAATAGAAATCAACTGCACCAGTAGGGGAGTTTACTTGAAGAATTACATTATTTTTTTAAAGTTTAAAAATTAAATTATATTTGAATTCTAGGCATGTTCTAAAGGATTCTCTACAGCATACTAGCCAAAAGTCAGATTCCCTTACAACTGATTCTTGGTATTAGATGGTAAGAGTTTTGATTTCACATTACTTCTGACAATTTGAATTACTTTTCAAAGTGTAGTGGGATGTAAGTACAGAACAAATGGTGTGTTACTGCAAGTGTACAATATATATCATACAATACATATCCTATTGTACTTTTCCCCCTTATTGAAGTGTAATTGTTCACAACAGTGCAGAAAAAAGTAAAACACAATGAACCTTTTAAAAAGCAGCTTTATACATTCTTATTCACTGGTCCTTTCTGCACAGCAGAAAGTTTGGATTTATACCCTGCTTTTTTCAGCTGTAAGGAGTCTCAAAGGGGCTTACAAACTCCTTCCCTTCCTCTTTCCACAGCAAATACCCTGTGAGGTAGATGGGGATGAGAGAATTCTGAAGAGTTATGAGTAACCCAAGGTCACTCAGAAGACTTCATATGTAGGAATGGGGAAACAAATCTAGTTCACTAAACAAGAGTCTCATGTAGAGGAGTAGAGAATCAAACCTGTTTCTCCAGCTTAGAGTCCTCCCACCCCTTAACCAATACACCATGCTGGCTCACTGGTTCATTGTCCTCAGTCAAATCATGGAACTTTTCAGTCATGGCACCAGTTTTCTGGAATAATTTGCTGGAGAAAGTTTGGAGGTGCTGACATTATTGGCTCTGAGGAAATGCTGCAAAAACATTTTGTTTCAGAGAATTTTCTGTTGAATTAAATATTGAACTGGCAGTGAATTTTTGAAGGGCAGATGGGATACTGACTGCTATACGTTAATTCATTGCTATGCTTCTTGTTTTTGTTTTGCAATAGCTGTGAGTCGTATGGGACACAGTTTTTGGGCTAGCAGCAGCATATGGACTCCCAAATGGGTACTCCCATCCCCCATTGTTTCCAATGGAAGCTAATAGAAGATGGGAATTACAAGTTTGAGGATCCATAATGTTGGACCCCCTAAACCAAACCTCACCAAACCTGGGTGGTATCATCAGGACAGTCTCCTAAAGATATCCTGAAATTTTGGTGCTGCTAGCTTAACAATTGCATCCCTGACAGCAGGCACCCCCAATTTCCCCAGATTCTCCATTTAAATTCACCCCCTTTGGCATGGATTTAAAGGGAGAATTTGAGGTCCCCAGTTTATTGAAAGTGATGTTGTTTCAGGGTGATGGAGAATCCACCCCAAAACAGCATCACTTTCAACGTTGTTTTAACTGGGGACCCCAGATTCTCCCTTTAAGGTGGATTTAAAAGGAGAATCTGGGTTCCCTAATTTAAACACCATTGAAAGTGATGCTGTTTGGGGGTGGATTCCAGCATCACAGCGGCCGCCCATGGGGGGGGGGGGGCGCAAAACTCAGATTTTGCACTGGACTTCATTTTCCCTAGCTATGCCTCTGCCTGGAGGTGAGGGCAGAAGGGACTGCCAGCTGCCAGCTGGGAGCTCAGCCGGTGTGGTGGGTGGGGTGTGGTGGGTGGGGCAGGGGAGTCGTCTGTCCCTGGCCTCAGAGAGCTACTTTTATAAGCACTGAGGCCGGGGGCAGGGCTTGGGGAGATGTGGCCACGCCCCCAGGAATGGGTGTGGGCATGGCCCCCTGAACCCCCCATAAAAATCTATACACTGTGTGAAAGAATTGTTGCCTATGTAGTCAGAAAAAAAATAGCTCTCTAAAGTATGTGATAGTAATTATTGTGAAGTGCCATAATGCAAGAGAAGCTCAACCATATGATTCTGTTCATATTTGTTCTTATAATCATGTGTGCACAGTATTTGATCTCTAGATAACACAGTACACATAGATACTCCAGCTTCCAAGAGGAGCCATGATAATTCAACCAGATGTACTTATGAAGTATCTTGTCATCTTACTCTTTTCCAGGGATTTCAGAGAGGCATACATAGTTCTTCATCATCCAATTTTTTTCTTCACAATACCCCTGTGAGATAGGTTAGGCTTAGAGAGTGTGATTGGCCCATAGTCACACAGTGAGATTTCCTAGAAACATGGAGATTTGAACCTTAAAAAAAAGAGCAGAAAGAAAATTATGTCATAGTGTTTACTGATGGGATTGATTGCTAATATGTGTGCTTATATAGACACAGATTGAAATAGGATTATGGGAAGTATTGGTAATAGAGATTCTGCTTTATGAATGGGTATTACACAGAATATGAGAAAAAGGGTGAGATACTGTTTGCATGCACAGACCCTGTCAGACTACTTAACAGATCTAAGAATCCACAGAGGTTTAAGGATTCAGAAGGCACCTGTTTTATTTTCTGATGATGAAACATTTAAGAATAAGTGGGCTTCTATTGTGAACAAATACTCACATGATTTGATGGTGTTAATAGTAGAGAGTTCTATGGAGGAAGTCAATAAGTTGGATTCAAAAATAGATGATGTTTCAAGTACCCATAAAGGAATAGTAGCTCAGAATTATTTTGATTCTCACCTTAAAACATCAGAAGATGAAATGATCACATTGAGTGTTAAAATAGGAGAGGCAAAAAACGCAAATTTATCTGAGATCCTGCAGACTATATGAAAGGGTATATTTACAATTGATTCGAAGGAACAAAGAATGAGACCTAAAAAGAGGATGGGATGGAGGGATTGGGAGAATAGGGATGAATTCTCCACAGATTCTGATAGCACTGAAACTACTAGCAGTTCTGAAGAGAAAAAGGAACCTCACAGTTTTCTAGATAAGATGGCTAAAAGAAGGGCCAGCCCAACAATGGGATTTTCAGAGGTGTCTTCAGAGCCGATTGAGAAAGCAAACCCTAACAGTCAATATCTCACATAAACAATTATCTCCTTCACAACTGGAGGTTTTAAATAGGCTTTGTGCCTATAGGTGCCTAGAAATGTGCCTTTGTGCCTAGAAATAGGCTTTGTGCCTAAACATAAGAACATAAGAAAGAGCCTGCTGGATCAGACCAGAGTCCATCTAGTCCAGCACTCTGCTACTCGCAGTGGCCCACCAGGTGCCTTTGGGAGCTCACATGCAGGATGTGAAAGCAATGGCCTGCTGCCACTGCTGCTCCCGAGCACCTGGTCTGCTAAGGCATTTGCAACCTCAGATCAAGATTTGGTAGCCATAGATCAACTTCTCCTCCATAAACCTGTCCAAGCCCCTTTTAAAGCTATCCAGGTTAGTGGCCATCACCACCTCCTGTGGCAGCATATTCCAAACACCAATCACACGTTGCGTGAAGAAGTGTTTCCTTTTATTGGTCCTAATTCTTCCCCCCAGCATTTTCAATGAATGCCCCCTGGTTCTAGTATTGTGAGAAAGAGAGAAAAATTTCTCTCTGTCAACATTTTCTTCCCCATGCATAATTTTATAGACTTCAATCATATCCCCCCTCAGACGTCTCCTCTCCAAACTAAAGAGTCCCAAACTGAGAAACCCTGAACAGCACATGCCCATCATATTTAATTTTATAAAAACTAAGGAGCTATTTTTTAAAAAGATACTTTGAAATCAGATAGAAATTCTTTGAAATCAAAACCTATGTTTATATCTGGGATAGATATCCCAGCCCTTACTGTGTTTCATAATGTAGTCCTTAAAGAAATACAGGAGCTGGAAGCCAAACCTAAGTTAATAACTTATCTGGAGGTTATATTAGTGGTGTAGTTTATTTTGTATGTTAAATACCTAATCTTTGATTTTCACAATCCCATTCACATGCAAAGTTTGGTTCTATATGGATTTTTGTGATGTCCAGAGATTATGAGAGAAACTCAGCCCCCTTCTGCGCATGCACTTTCAATCCACTTCCACAATTGTTTGCAAATGGATTTTGCTGTTTTGCACTGTAAAACCCAGCTGCAAAGTGCATTGAAAGTGGATTGAAAGTGCATTATTCTGCATTCTGGGTAATAAACAGGATGAACTGGAGCTCTTAACACGGCATAATAAATATGATATAATAGGCATCACTGAAACCTGGTGGGATGAATCTCATGACTGGGATGTAATGATTGAGGGATATAACCTATTCCAGAGAAATAGATCAACTAGGAAAGGCGAAAGAGTAGCACTGTATGTCAGGGATGATTATACCTGTAATCAGGTCCATGAGTTAAATCCTGGGAACCAGGTTGAGAGCATCTGGGACTAAAATTAAGGGGGAGGGAAACAACAGTGATCTCATTGTGGGGGTCTATTACAGACCTCCAACCCAGAGAGAAGAGTTTGATGATGCCTTCCTGGAGCAGATGACCAAACTTTCACAAAGAAAAGGAATAGTAGTAATGGGAGATTACAATTATCCAGATATTTGCTGGGAGTCAAACTCTGCCAAGGCTACCAGATCCAACAATTTCCTCACTTGCCTTGCAGACAATTTCATGGTCCAGAAGGTGGACGAGGCAACAAGGGGATTGGCTATTTTTGATCTGCTCATAACCAACAAGGATTACCTGATTAATGGGGTAGAGGTCGTAGGGTCCTTAGGTGGGTGTGACCATGTTCTCCTGGACTTCATTTTACAATGAAAAGAGGATGCCAAATCTAGTCGGACACATGTTCTAGACTTTAAGAAAGCTGATTTTAGTAAACTTTAAAAAACTACTGGGTGTGATCCCATGTGTGAGAATATTAAAAGAGAAGGGAGAAAAAGATGTATGGAAATTTCTTAAAAGTGAGATTTTTAAAAAAATTATTTTTGAAATGAATTTTAAGACAAACTTCATTACAATAACAATAAAATAGCATGTGAAATTGCAAAAAGAGCTCCACAGACCCATATATGTTAACATAGCAGTACTTCTTAACTCCCTCCCTTCCATCTCCCTCTGCTAGGGTGGGTGGGTCATATCCAGATGCTGGGCCCGCTCCCTCCCCTCCCTTGCATGCCACCCCTCACTCTCTGTCCCCTCCCTCGCTTCTCTTCCTTGCATGCCTCCCCCTCCATCCCTTCCCTCTCCCTCCGCTAAATGTGTATGAGAGTAGGTGTGTTGTGTGGTAGTAGTGGGTGAGGCAAAGAGAGTGAAAGGTACCTGCATGTGAGGGGGGTGAACCCTACCTGACATCTCACATGGCAACGTGTGTATGTGTTTCACTTCCACTTGAGTTATTGCCTATGTACTGTTTTCACTGCTCATATCTGGCCATCTGAACGAACATTCTAAGGGCACGGACATTCTAAGGGTGACAGTTACACACAGGGAGCTTCATGGCCTGGTACGCCAGGAAAAAGATGTTTTACCTGGCTCAAGTGTGTTGTCTGACAGCAGGAGGTACATATGAACACAGTCGGGGGAATGAATAAGTGTCTGTGAAATTTTCAGGGTGTTTGGCCCAGCAGGTGCGGGGTTAATCTCGAAGCAACAAACGCATGGTTCCATTTATATATATATATATATATATATATATATATATATATATATATATATATATATATATATATATATATATGTCCTCCTCTTTCTTCATATACATCCAGTAAATTCTCTATAAATAGAGTAAATATATTTGTGTCCTTACTGATGAAGAGTAAACAACAAATTGCTATAAATAATAATATATCAATAATTAAATATCATAAATAGATTATATAATAAAAATTAATAAATAGATAAATAGGATAATAAGTTAAGTTTACAGTTAAGTATCTCTAAATAGAACTATGTAAAATTTAACTATCTAAATGGATTAAAAATAATATTCCTTCTGATGAAGTTTGAATTATTTAGTAATCAATATTGATATATCAAGGATTAAGAATCATAAACAGATTATAAAGAATTGATAAATAATTAAATAGATAAATAGGATAACAAGCTGGAGTAAAATCTACATTTCTTCAAGTAGCTCTATCTAATGTGTAACTGTAGAAATAATGTTAGCATAACATTATCGGGGGTCGGGCGGTATATAAATTGAAAAAATAATTAATAAATAAATAAATAAATAAATAAATAAATAAATAAATAAATAAATAAATAAATAACATCTATGGCAAATTCTGTCAATAGCAAGACATGAAAAACTAGAAAGTATGCCAAAGAATAATTTATATTTCTGCAGATTCCATTGGTGTTGAAAACCAGTCCCACAATAGTTATCTATTACTTAGCCAACAATTTAATAGTTTATCTATAAAATAAAGTGTTAAAGTATAAAAGTGTTAAAATATAAAAGGACAATTCAAAATAAATCTACACCCAATTAAAAAAAATAATTAGCTGACTAACTGGAATAACTAGAAGACTTGTCATTAAAACAAAAAAGGAAAAAAGGAAAAAAATGTTGCTTCCTCACAACCCATGTCAGTTGCAATATACTCCATTGTCCAGGATCTGGTATGCCAAGAAACCTGAATGTGATTCGTTGTTGCTGTCACTGTTTGTGTATATTTATTGTGGCTTAATCCGCAATACCAGGCAGGAACCAGCATAGATCAGTCTCAAGTTTTTCTGTCAACAGTCTGCAGAGCCAATCAGCTACTTAGAATGTGCTCTCTCCTTTTGAATGTATGCCGATGTATCTATTCAAGGCTTATCTAGAAGTCATGTCATTGTTGTGTGAAAATCCTCTTCCTGACCCTTGATGTGGTCTCTTTTCACCTGCAGCCCTAGCTGTGAAGTCTGGCTAATTTATTCCATTTTGCATTTTTAAAAAAGGAGAAATCACCTGCCTGAACAGCATAGTTTGGTCGTAGGAGGATAGGGAACTATGCGGCACCTCAATTGTTTGGTTGATGTCTTCCACCGCTGTCAATTTTCCTGGAGATAATCTTTTGTTAATGGTTTATAACTTTCCGATACCACTGAGAAGAATAATTAAAAATACTTTACATTCATCAGAATTTCATAAACTTGTCCTGCCCCGCAGCTTTGTAAACCGACCTAGTTTGTCTCTTTTTTCCCGATGGAGATAGCTGTCAAAGTGCTTTGTTGATCCTCTAGCAATGGGACAGAGATGTTTAAATGCCAATAATCTTACTTGAAATAAAATACCGATTTCTTAAATAGAGAAAACAAATGAGTCCATCCTTATATAAATGTTACATCTATTGTCTTTCTGTTCACTTTCTATCATCATTATGTAGATGTTGTTACACTCTGGCCAACATCTGGCAGTCTGAAGCCATCTTTTTCTTTAGCCTTCTCTGTAACTCTGCTAAATAAAGACCTCTTTTCCCTGGATAAGAATATGGAAACTTCATATTTAATTATAATTATAAAAAAGGTCTGGTCTGAGACAAACAAGAGGCTATTGGAGGAGACTGGCCAACCCAAATAACATAAAACATTGTGCAAGCGTTGTATAGAACCCTTCATCAGGCAGATATTACCAAAGAATTTTAAAAGAACAGTGGTAAAAACCATTTTTCCAGGTTCCAATCTTATAAGGTTGCCAACTATAAGTGGTGACTGAAGATCTCCCACTATTACAATTCATCTCTTGGCAGCAAAAATCAGTTCACCTGGAGAAAATGGCTGCTCTGGATGGTGGATTCTATGGCATTATACCATGTTGAAGTCTCTCCCCTTCTCAAACTCCACCCTCTCAGACTCCACCTCTAAAATCTTTAGGGATCTCAACTGGGAAACCTGTAAACTTAATACCTTGTCATGCTAACCTCTGATGCTTTGTGCTGGGAGGCTCACAGTTTGTTGTAGGTGTTAGATTGGAGGGCTTGCATTCTGGGAAGAAGAAACAAATAAGGAAGGTCACCTTTTTAAAAAAATAAAATCCAGCAAGGTTCAAATGTCACTCAATTGAACCTAGGACTCCCTAGTCCTGCTGTAGTCACTATACTATACAAGCATTACAATGTCTACTCACTCCAAGACAAGGTTATAAAAATTCATGTTTCTGTTTTCTTGGGTTGCTGATCACATCCCAATCCATTTTAATATTTCTGGATTTTTTGGAGGGGGGGTTGTTTTGTTTTTTGCTAGAAGCAATACTTCGATTCATGATGAGATTATAGGAATGAAAATACTGAATTTAGAATGAATATTCCCATTTTCTAACCCTATGCCTGGGAGAAAGACATATGATTGTAATTACTAAACTATTGCAAAATAAGCCTCTGTGATGCAAAATTAGATGTTACATTAATCTTTCCAGCCAAATAGTTAAATTGTATGCTGTAAAGGGATTAGTGCTAAAAGCAAGATGACTTGCAAGACTGAACTTTGAGAAAGGTCATTTGTGTCCTTATTCATTCCATCATCATGAATAAAAGCCATTCAGTACTTAGATACAAGCATTCTTTTAGTTGCTGCTAAGGAAAAATTCAATAAGTTTTGGGATGCTAATTTTTTAAAAAATAGATATACCTGTGACTTTTCAGAATTTCTGTCTGCCTCATGTATTAAAGTATTCAGGATAAGCACAATCCTCCACAAGTACATTGAAGTCCATCTGATTTTAATAAAGAAATGAAGCCATGTTTTAATCTCCCTTTCTTAGATTTCAATGACTTTTCTTAATTTTGTCCACATGATACCCATTGTATTAATTTTAATCCACCATGTTGTAAATGTGCTTTGAATGTAAGAAACTATACAAACAAAAATAATGAATACGGAGATAAATGTGTATCAGTTTACTAATTTCTGTTTTTATAAGAGAAGTTTGACCTAGCTTAATCGTTTGGTGGGGGGGCGGGGGTAGGGGAATGAAATGCTGTTTCTTTGCCTTAGTAATTTTTGGATTGACCATTTTTTCCCCTTCGTAGCAGACTGGAGCCAAATCTTAGGGATTCAGAGTTTTGCTTTTTCTATTTCGTATTAGCACTCCCAGCGAGGGTCTGCTAATATGAGCTGCCCTGTTAAAATTTATCTGGCATATATTCAGAGATGAAATGTACCAGAACCGAAGGAAATCCATCCTGCCGTAGCAAAGAGATGAGAAGTCCTGCTGATGTGGTTGTAGAAACATTCATCTATCAAACATTCATCTATCAGTTCATCTATCAGTGCAGTTGGAACTAGAAACATTATATTCTAATCAGTTGTTTGATGAGTGATTCTTTCTAAAGAAGTCCCAGTTGTCTTCTCTGGCAAATCTGTCTTTGTGGGATTTATTACAAAGATTCTCAGTTGCACATTTTTTAGAAGAGTTGTTGAATAAGGCCTCTTAGGTATAAATTGTCTTTGTGTCTTAAGTGTTTATTCTTGTACTATAAAACTGCAAGGTACAAGATCTCCATTTTGTAGAATGTATCTTTAGAATATTGTATAACTGTCAGTATATTCTGCATGCCGTTTGATCAAACAGCTACTTCTCCCTGAATAGTTTTCACAGTTTTAGTTGTGCTATTTAACTGTATAAGCCAAAATGAATGAAAAGCTCGTTCTCTTGAATTTGCCTTGTGTCTGGCTGTAATATTTAGGCTGAAAACATTAGCAATTTAGAGTTGAAAATGAGTAAAATGCATTCTTCTTTATTTCTATTCTCTAAGCCATCAGAACAAAATAAAACATGCTTTTTCAAGTTAGATGATTTTAGAAGGGGGGGGAGGAGAAGGGATACCTTTTGTGAAATAAAGACTCTATCCTGGACACGGCTTGGGATGGGATGAGGAAGGTTATAAAAATCTTCCCAGCGTTGGGGACCAGAAGAAATTTATGCTTATGTTAGTATACATACATGTATTTAGATATATTGGCTTGATGCCTTGTGATTAAACAAAATGTGTTGCGGTGTTAGTTTTGATAAAGCCTAGCCAATAGGAATCTTTTTTTCCATTTAGTGTGGAATGGTTTTAAATGCTGGAAATAAGCCTGCTGGCCAGCCCCCAGAGCTCTGCAGATGAGAAAAAGATGCAGGAAATTCTCTTGTTTACACATGTGTCTGTAACACTGGGAAGTAAGAGCTCCTCTGCCTATCCACCGGGTAAGAATCTTTTTGTGTATATTATCTATTCAGTTTTAATATTTTTTAACGAAATTGCATTGTTGGTTGGATATATGTGGGATGAAGGAGGGATACACAGCAAAGTGTAGAAAATCTGACAGACCATTTTGAGTATATTTTAACTCTATTATATGTCTCATGCATTTATTATTTAGCCTTTTTACATTATACTGCATTTTTCTAATATTTAAAAATTTTGTTCATTTATTCAGCACTTCTTTTAAAACTTTTGGGTTTTTTAAATGCTTTCATTGTTACCGTATATACCGGCGTATAAGACGACTAGGGGTATAAGACGACCCCCCCACTTTTCCAGTTAAAATATAGAGTACCACCTGCTCAGTACCACCCACTCAGTACCTGGCGTATAAGACGACCCCAGACTTTACAGATGATTTCCCAGGGTTCAAAAGTAGTCTTATACGCCAGTATATACAGTAAGTATACATTTGTCGTTCTCTAAAGGTCTTCTGCTTTTCTTAATATATTTATAAATACATTTTAAACACTGAAGGGCTTTTTTCTGAAATAGAAAAACAGGTTTCAGTGTGTAGACCACTTTAGCACCTTTTTGAGGTATCATTAGGTATCATGAGGTATCCAGAGACTCTGGTATCACTGTTAGAGGAAACAGTGAGACTTAGTTCATGAAATAAAATGTGCAATAAGTAATAGCTGTAGCTTGACTTCCTTTTAAAAACCTACTGTCAGTAAGGGTTCTGACCTAAATAACAAAAGAATTACGGGCCATCTGTGTGGTTGTGTGTTTTTCCAATTGGGTTTTTCTATAGCTGTTTCAAAATCTCCAAAAATCATAAACTAAACTATCCTCATTAGAATATGACTAAAATGAGTAGGAGAATGCTTTTGGATTACTGGAAATAAACATATATTTTTCCCAGGAAACTAGCAGCTAGAAAAGATTGCTGGTGATGTCTACAGTAGATGGGCTCGATTTTTAACTTGTAGCAGTCTAACAAATTTATGGACCAGCACAAAAACAAGCTGCTTCCTGAAAGTTTTCTACAGCCCTTTCTGCACTGAAAGAAGAGCCTAATGTAGAGTGACATGATCATACCGTTCTATAGTATAAAAGAAGCTCTTAGCCAGGCATAAGTAGGGATTCATTTGTAATCTGTTTGGAGGCATAATCTTATGTTTCACTGTCAATATAGACTTGTTCACTTTTATTCCAAAAACTGAGGGTGATAAATAGTAAGTTATTTGCACTCATTTGTTAATAACGTTCAGTACTAAAAAGCCCTTGCTCATGAACTCTGACACACAACCACAACCATTCCCCAAACCCAGCTGTCCCATTTTTATGCTATTGGATTGCATTTTGAACCTGCAAGCTTGCAGAGGAAAAAAAATAGTGCCTGAAGGGAATACACACTGAATCCTTAGAGAAAGTCATTGTCCAGGAACAGGGCCTTTCCTGGATCTGGCTGCAATAATGACCTTATAGCCTCCATGCTTATTATACTAATGCTACAGCGCAGGGTCTTGCAGGGTCTTTCCTTGGAATGTTTGTTGGATAGAAAATGGATTCACCATTTACTTGTCTATCAAGGTGGGCTCAGGGCAAGTCACAACAAAATGCACAGCAAAATACATCACCTATCTTATACACAACAGAAATTAGACACATTAAATAAACTACCACTTCCTAGTATTAGACATAACTAGTTCATAAATTTTTTAAAAAATGTACAAGGAGGAAAAACACATAGTTAATATACTTTAAAAATGTGGAGTGGTAGGGAGTGGTAGGCTTGGGAAGGTCCAGATAAGGATGTCACAGAACATAGCTTCAGGGTCTTTAAGGTGTCCGGACCAGCTGATGGAATCAATTTAATTGTCATAATGAAGCCGTTACTATCCTCAACCAGAAGCCTGATGGAATATCTGAATCTTGCAATCCCTTCACAACTGTGAAAGATCTGTCAATGGTTGGGCCTCCTTAGACAAAGAGTTCTACCAGGCAGGGGCCATAGCAGAAAATACCATCACCCTGGTTGAGGACAGCTGGATAGTCTTTAGGCCACAGATCACCAGGAGATTATGTGAATAGGAGCACAAGACTCTGTGGAGCGAGGGATATAGTGGCTGTCCCACTAATACAATGGTCCCATATCATTTAGGGCTTGAAAGTAAGAACAAATATCCAGAATTTGATCTGGAACTCAATCTGAAGCCAGTGAAGCTGGTGGAGCACTGTTTGAATGTATGCCCTCCAAGGAGTTCCTGTTAGCGTCTGTGCAGCTGCATTCTGGACTTCTGGAGCAGCCCTGTGTCAAGTGAGTTACAGTAGTCCAGTCTGGAGTCCAGCCACAGAGTCCACCCTCCAGGTGAACTGATATTGGTCTTTGGAATATTTTCAGGCCCCACCAGGAGGCTGGCACCCTATGTGAATGGCACAAAGACAGTTTGTTTATCTGTTAATGTGGTCCCCACAGCCCCACATCTCCCTCATTCATAACTAAGCATGTTTGAAAGCTTCTTGGTTTAAAGAACCCTCAATCACATCCCAGTTTGCTTTGACATCTGAATGTCGATGCTTGGGCAAAGTACAGTTTGTTTCCTCCCTGCAAACCTGGATTCTCAATCAAAATCCACTTAGTGTTTTACTATCCAGGAAGAATTTGAGTGGGAAATGCAATGACATATTTTCCATTATCACTGTCATGATATCTAGGAGATTAGTAGTGCAATAAGGGGAAATGCTATCATATTTCCATTCTATCCTTCTGGTGTTTCAATCATTTGATGAAGGAAATGTTCGTGGTGGTTTAAATATTGCAGAGAGGGTTTAAAAAGCTGGCAGATATATTTTGAAAATTATATATATATATATATATTTAAAGATTGCTGTTTGTATTGATGAAGTGACTGTATCATTCAAATGTTTTGCTTTCAATTAATTCCCAGGCTATTTATCCTCTTTATTTCAGGATCTTTCTCACTTCCCCTCTTAAATAGAGCATAATAAATTGTTATTGTAAAAAGGCAATATCACAGACATATATTACTTAAGTCTACCACTTTTTCATGCAATCACATTGACACTGGGTTGTATCTTACAGATGTCCTTTGGGCAGAATTAAATGTTACCTCTGTCTTCCCGTTCCTTCTGTGATCCATTAAAAGGCATTGCTGAAAGAAAAGGACCCACAAAGACAAAAAGACACATAGGTCAGGGAAGCAGCAGTAAAGGGAGTAATTGAATGAGATTGGCCCTTTTCCTTCAACAGAATAATGGGTCAATATGGTTGGTTATGTTTTCTATTCAGAGACTGTTTTCTCTTTTTCAGAAGGGTCACATGTTGGTATTTTACTGTAAAAATTACAGAGAGTCTAGTGGTTTCTTGGGCAGCCAAACCAGTGCAGGGGGCACTCCTGCTGGTGAGAAGGCAAAGGTGCTGGCAGGTGGGCATCCATCAGCTTTGCAGTGGTGAAACCCTGGAAGTGGGCATCCTATTGTACTCTGGCATCCTATTGTACACAAGTGAAGTGGGGATAGGCCTAGGCATTTTCTAGGGTAGGGGTCATCTGGCAACAAAGCCTCACCTTTTGACCTCACAGTATATATGCTCCACTTGCTTTCCATTCCTACTATCAGATCCTCTGCAGATGCCAGCCACAGATGCAGGCGAAACGTCAGGAGAGAATGCTGCTAGAACACAGCCATACAGCCCGGAAACCACATAGCACCCCAGAATGTAATTTGCTAGTAGATTCTGATTCAGCAATTTCATACTGGAATTTCCCTTTGAAGTTCCTCTGTTGAAGAATGATGACTTTCAACTCACCAACAGGATATTTCAGGAGACACAAATGAACCTTCCTGGTTTTGAATTTTGCCATTTTGCGTCATGTTGGCATTTATTCTTTTCCATATAGACTGTCCTATACATTCATGTAAGGCTTTGTTGCCAGATGACTGCATATTTCATATGCAAGGATGACTAGGTAAATGAACCCCTTATGACACGGCTGATACTAGTTTCTGTGACAGAAGTACTTACTTATTGGACATGACATCACACTGAAAAACGAGGCAGGAATAGTTTGAATTAGGTTCATGATTAAAATGATCATAGCAAAGGGGTTTTTTGGCGGCGGGGGGGGGGGTCTTTTTGGCAGAAAAATAAGCAGGTGCAGGAACCTAGAGTGAATGTCTGGTTTTGCTCATAGTAAGGAGAGGAGATGCAAAAGATAGTAGAACTAGAGAGTTCATATGCAATTTGGAATGACCTTTCATGCACTTTGAACACAGCATTCTAAGCCTTCAGTGGCTTTTTTTAACCTTTTGTGTAACCTTAAAACCATCTCTGATTATGAAAGTCTAAATATTTATGAAATCTCCCTCTCAACTAGCCTGTTCCCACTCTTTATAAATAGTTGTAGACATGCACACTGGGTATTTCTTACTTGAGATTATTAGATGCTTGGTTGCTTACATAAAATAGCATTATCAATTTATACGTCCCTAAACTGGATGTAACATCTGGAAATGTATAAGATGAAAGAAGCAGATGTTGAGTTTCAAACTAAGTTCTTCAACACTGCCTCTGAGAGTCAAAAACAAGAAGCCAGCTATTTTAACCAAGTGATACATGTTTGTAGCCAAAAGCCTGGTCTCATGATTACTACCCAGAAGAAAATCCCATTTGGCACTGTGGACTTACTCCTACATACCTGTGCTTAAAAGGCAGTCATATCTTCACAAACCTTTCATATGACTCTACTTGCATTTAGAACATTGTCTGGATGGACCATGGAACTTTGTTTTCTTTATGCATGGGTGACAGGTCAACCACAGGTCTCAAAATTCCAAACGAATAATAATCAGTTTGCGGGTCATGTACCAGATCTAATGATATACAGATCAACTCTATATAAGATTAGTAATGAATGGAGCATTTTCAAAACCAAGTGGCTTACCAGATGTTTCTTTAATGCACACAGCTTTGAATAACACATTTTCTGGATGAACATTCGCTATTTTCCTCATGCTAGCTTTATATTTCATCTAATTCACTTACAAACATGCTCCGCCCCATGCAAGTGGTATTTTCTTCCTTGTATTTTATTTTTCTTTAATTTTAAAGCCTGCTGTGTGTGACAGCCAAACCCAAGTGACTTCCTTTGAAAACAGATCCAACTTTCTGCATAATGGATTCTAATATAAACAACCGATATAGCCATATTTTAAGAATTTTCTGGACACTGCCTGTTTTCAGGACAATCCTGTCTTGTGTCTCTTAAGGGTGGGGAATTTTAGGGAGGCCAATTTGTTTCATTATGTAGTTGAGGCACATTGTTACCAGGCTGATTCTAATTCAAATTACTCCAGGGCATAATGCTTGACTACATTATGAATTTCATGTCATTCTCCTCCTGATTGGAAAGTAAATTGAGAAGGACATAAACCGATACTCGTTAGGAACATTTGGTCATCTGGAAGCTACATGCACCAGGCAAGGGACATTTTTGTTGGTGCTTAATAGGAATAAGAAAGGAGCAGAATTCTTTAAAAAAGGCTTTTAAGTCACTGCTGCTAACACTAAGTAAAGCTTGGAAGAAGGCAAGAGGATGATGGGACAGAGATCAAGGGTAAATGATTTGGCCATGGGGTAGTTCAGGCCTGAAACTTGTTTCAGAATTGGATGCTAATTGGACTGTGCTCTGAGTTTGAGGGGGGAGGGGATTCTCAGTTAGAGGCTAATTTCAAACTGATGAACACACAGTTCACTCATCACTTAATTTCTGTGACCAATACATATTTATTACAAAATAAACACTGAACATGCATGAAATGTTGGGATATTTTGTATACAAATGTTGCTTGGCCTCACACATATAATGCAAATATACATACATTGTGGATGAGAACAATCAGCAATCATAGCTCCCTATGACATGTAATATATGATTTTAAAGAACATGTTTCGATGCATAGCAGCATACATCAGATTTTTTGCAGTTTCTAATGTGAAAATTCAATGGATTACATTTTGCAGGGGAAGAATCCTTTAGCTCTAGAGAAGACTCCTTGTGCTGAACAGAAATACCACCCATACAGCAACATGTTCACAGAATCCAACCTGTTATGCCACAGTGTTTTGCTTTGCAGCTCCCCTCCCACCGCCAAGATTGAACTAATGATTACAAGAACTAGAAATATATATATATCTATCAAATGTAAAGAGACCAAAACCACTGCCAGTCCTCCCTCTTTGTATTCTTGGTTATCCGCCTAATTTGCTTTGTGTGCAATAGCAATTCAAAAGGGGAGGACAAAGTTTTCTCTCCATTTCTCTTTAATCTAAGCTATAATTGCTAATGCAACTGGCATGCTAGCCATCCAGGCTTCAATGGAAACTGTTCTCTGAACAAATGTAGGAATATTTGAAAAATAATAAGCTAGGAATTCTAACGGGAGAGAATCTAGGTGATTAAATCTGTGAAACAATTAGGAATAGTATAACTGGTACATTTTTTAAACTTTAAGTTCCTTATTTGCATGTGATTAGTGCACTAGTCCAGAAAGGATTTGTATTTAAGGAGTGTACTTGACTTAAGAACCCATCTTTATTATTGTTTCCAAGTCTCCTGGAAGTAATTACAATTGTATGCCTGATTTGAGAAGAAAATGTGATGGATAGACAAGTGCCTGCAATTTTGCACTTCATGACTGAGAGAACCTGAGTAATGAGGCTCTCTTCCCTGTTTGTAAAAGGCCTACTGTGATCCATCTGATTCCGGTAAACTGTAGCAAAAAAACCCCCTTCATTTCAAGTGATATTGGCAGTGTTTATTCTGTCATGTATTATGTGAAACTGGCAGTAAAGCCTGTTGTGCTAAAGAACACAATGTACACTAGATAACTTTATTTACAGGGGCTCATGGAAATCTAGTGAAGGGATTTCTGTCCTGCTAGTGCAACAAAAAGCTGACCTGCTAGTGCTTGGCCCTGCTTCCAACCCTGCCGCCAGAGCTAAGCAAGTGGATGGGGGCTGCCCAGTGCTTGCCATTCACATTTGGCTGGCTGCCTTGGCCAGAGACAGGGCAGAGGGCAGCTACCGGGGGAGGAGTCTGACAGAAGGCCCAGCACCACCACTGCTGACACTGCTGGAGCCATTCTGGGGGGCATGGTGGGAAAGTGCAGCTCCCCTGGGAGCGAGCCCAGGTCTCGCAGCTCCTTGGCATCCAAATAATTCATGCAGGACTTGTGGAAGGACACTTACAGATCCATCTTCCACCCCTGGCTCAGCCTAGCCCTGGCTCAACATGCTTCTGCTTCTGGGGCAAATGTACCCAAGTGGTGTTGAGGGAGGCAGCAGTGGCACTGCCGTTTTCTCCAGAGGCATTGATTTCTGAAGATCAAAAATCAGTGCATCAGGAGATCTCCAGGTTCTACTTGGAGGTTAGTAATCACCAAAAATCTGCTTATTGTAACTTAACCAACTTCTATTTTACAATTTCTTTCAATTAAGGTCCATAAACTCAATATAACACAAGACTCAAATACATGTAAATATAGAGTTGCACTTCCTTGTAACTGTAGTTCATCGAGTGGGTTTCTGTGCAGCCACACATTGGGACTGTGTTTGTGCAGGCCTGCCTCAGAAAGTGCTTCAAGTTTTTGTCTGTTCTGCAGCTCTGAAAAGCACTTGCTCTCCCTCCCCCTTGGGAGGTAAGATTCTTGCCCAAATGGTCATGTGATGGAGGAGGAAGAAGTGCTATTCCCTCATTACTCATACCCCTGTCACGGTTAGATTGGCTGTGTTGTTTTGGCTGCAGTAGACAAAGGTGGCCTAATTTATGAAAGATATGGGGATACAGTTAAAAATTTCAAACATATAAATCATTTGGGTAGTGCAATCCAGGGGTGGGATTTTGCAGTGGCTGGGGACAACACCTCCACAGTGCAGCTGCACCACTTCCAACAACGGTTTTGCCAGCTCAACAAACCAAGAAAACAAGAGAAATTCCTAGCCACTTGAAAAATCCCATGAGGCTGAAAGGGTGATTACCGTATATACTCGTGTATAAATCGACCCACATATAAGTCGAGGCACCTAATTTTACCACAAAAAGCTGGGAAAACTTATTGACTCGCGTTAAGTCGAGGGTGGGAAATGCAGCAGCTGCTGGTAAATTTCAAAAATAAAAATAGATACCAATAAAATTACATCAATTGAGGCATCAGTAGGTTAAATGTTTTTGAATATTTATTTCAAAGAAAAACAGTAAACTGGCTCTGTAAGTGGAAAAGGGAGTCAACAAAAACAATATGGTCTCAACAATAACTTTAAAACTACAAAAACCTTAGCTCAATCAGCAACCAAGCTAAAACACAGGAGTTAAAATCCTTCAAAACTGGATTCCTCCTCATCATCATCTGTATGTCCAAATGTAACCCAACTTAGATGTTAAGAGAGATATTATCAGAAATGGAAAATCTACTATTAGCTTCCATTGTAAACAATGGGGGATGGGCACCCCCTTTGGGGATCAATAACTTTGGTTCCCGTGACCCAAACTTCACCAAACCTGGCTTGTATCGTAAAGAGACTCTCCTGATGAGACCAGCCAGGTTTGGTGAAGTTTGGTTCAGAGGGTCCAAAGTTATGGACCCTTAAAATAGTAGCCCCATCTACTAATAGCTCCCATTGAAAACAATGGGGAATGGGGGCACCTCCTTTGGGGGTCCATAACTTCGAACTCCCTGAACCAAACATTACCAAACTTGGCTGGTATCATCAGGAGTATCTTCTGAGGGTACCCTGAAATTTTGGTGCCGCTAGCATAAAAACTGCGCCCCCTGCTGGCCGGCAAAATAAAAACACACAAAAATTTTAATGACCCGCATATAAGTCGAGGGGAGCTTTTTCAGCATTAAAAATGTGCTGAAAAATTCGACTTATACATGAGTATATACGGTATATCCTTTTTTGTGTTGTATGTCAGCTGCTGGCATAGGGGATGTTCTCAGGCTGAAAGCCCTTTGGAAGTCTATTTGACAGCCCCACCCCCAGTGGAGGCATGGGCTCCTGTGGTTGGAAGAGCAGTAGCACAGGGACAACTTCTGTTTTAGGGGGCTTGTTGGTATGCTGAGACCTGCCATTGATGCAAATGCCCCACACTGATGTATTTGTCTCTTGTGTTGGCATACAGAGATCTTTACCACCCTCAAAAATGCATGATCAAACTGCTTATTTACATTTGAGTCAAACTCCTTGTTAGAGTACTGAAACTTTTGATTATATTTCATGTGGAACTGGTTTGCATAGGCTTTCATGTGTAATCTCATTCATTAAATGCTATATAAAGGCAGGCAGGCAAGAAGAGCCAGTCTTTATCATAACGCAAACAGTCATTCAGTTGTTAGCATGACTGAACCAGTTTGAATACAGGCAAAGGTTTGCTGAACGGTTGTTCTGATCAGAACGCTCAGGCAATTAGGAAATTGAACCAGCAGTTAATCAAGCATCCTTGATAATTTGTTCACCCAATGAAATTTCACATGAAAATTAGAAAGTCCAAACAGATGATTGTATGGACAGATTGAATGCTTTACAGATTATAAAGTTTATTCCCAAAAATTTGGATGTATGACATTTTAAATTTGATTGTTGCACTGTATTAGTTATTTGACAATGTACTGACCAGTTGCAACCTTTAACCAAAAGTATAATTTTTATCTTTATCCAAATTGGTTTCGACCCACAAGTATTTTCTGATGATGAAAGATAGTGTGACGTCCTCCAACCACACTTTAAAATGTTCCTTGAAAGTTGGCTCCTGGGAGAAGATATAACCTCCAAGAAAGCACAAGGAGGATAAGAGATCTACAGCAGGAGGAGAACATTGGTGAAAATTGTCACCTTTCAACCGACCATAACACTCCAGTCCAAACTATTACTATACCAAACTATATTTTACCAAACTATATTTTACATTTTGGTACAAAATTCTTTTAAAAATTGTACATTTTTGTAGAAAATTCTAAAAATGAAATTGGGTTTTTGAGGGTTTTGGACTTTATGTGACAATTTTTAATGAAAAAATTTCCATGAAATAAAGTTGACAATATTCTAAGTCATTTGGGTGGTCTTCAAGCTTTCAGTCCTGAATGCTGAACTCTGCTGTACAATCCATCAAACCATGTGGGAGAAACAGAGTATAGATGAGTCTTATTTACATTTTGGATTAGGAATTGTTGGTGTTAGGGATAATGGATGTGATCTTGTTTCCGTTGGCATTTGAACTGATCTTTTATGTGCTTGGAAACATTTTTACCATAATAAATAACACAAGATGGGAATTCTTTTTTAACTCTAATATGAACTTTTAAAAAACAGAATCATAAATTTATTATATGGAATACCATTCATTCTCAGTAACTGATAAGCAGTTAGTAGAGAGAAACCTAAAATGCTGTTCTGACAGTTTTCCATATATAGTTTCATCTATGCATTTCCCCTAATGCGTGGCAGTTTCCCCTATGCTATTCAGACCATGATAGATGAAATTTGTGCTTTGAGAAAGAGTACACAGTTTACCTGGCTTCACAGCTGCCACACAAACCATGCTATGCAACAACCAATATAACCTTTGATAGCTAGCAATGACTTTTTCCATACAACCAAATCCCTCTCCTCATTTTTTGTCCAAACAGCATGGACAAAAATAAAGCATTTGAGGAAACAGTGCATCCCCCCCCCCGCCTACCATGTGTGCGCTTTTTGTTCCCGCCCAACTTATAAGCTTTCTACTTTCATTTTCCCCTGCCTGCCATTTTATTACAATTGACTCCATGACACTGCCATTTGTTGAATATCCCCTGGGATGTTTGATCTGCAGGTATCATGGCCACCCACCTTTTTAGTCAATAAAGTACATGATTGAACTCAGCTTTTCCTGCTGATTTCAGCAATATATAGTTCTCCCTTTTTTAAAAAAAAATTCAATGATGTGTTTTCAAAGCCATGACAACTTGAAATAAGAATCGGCATGGACTCTCATTTTGAGTCATCATGGCTTCAAAGACATATTACTGAATTTTTTTAAAAAATAAGGAAGTCATACATTGCTGAAGTGAGCAGGAGAGATTGAGTTCAACCATATACTTTATTGACTAAAAAGGTGGGTGGCCTTGATGCCTGCAGAGCAAACATCCCAGGGAATCTTCAGCAAATGGCAGGTGGCATGGAGGAGTCAAGTAGCAGAATATGGCGAGCAGGGGGAAATGAAAGCAGAAAGCTTTTAAGTTGGGTGGGGGAAAATTAAACACTTCCCCGTTCTGCATAGGCAAGTTAAAAATGGGGTGACAAGCAGAGGCATAGTAAGGGGAGAAAGCATCTGGTGCACTGGTGCGTCCTCTACCCCCATCCCTCCCTGTAACCCCCTGTCCCCTCCTGGGAATGCCCCACCACGCCCCTGGAACACACCCAGAACGTCCTTGCCACACTCCCACAAGGGTGCGAACCCAGTGTGTCACGTACTCCCACACCCCCTTGGAGCTACGCCTCTGGTGACAAGGACTTGGGGGGGAGAGTGTGGACAGTAGAATTTAGCATTTTCAAGATACATTGGGTTGAGCTAAAATAAAATGTCATGAAGGCATTTTCGGGGAAAAGCTGGGTGTGCAAAGTTCCTCCTCAAAATGCTTCTTTTGCAGGTAGATATGTGGCCCTTCCCGCTCGGTTATACTTTCCCCAATAAGACTCAAACACATTTTTAAGTGGATAAGAAAAACAGGCCATAGCCAAAGAACTTTATTAACAGAAAGCATAGGAAACAGATGGTGCAGCCTGAGGGGTGATCCAAGCCTCTGGGCAGCACTAGTGCTGACCCCGAGGGTGAACAGAATTCCTCAGCCCAGCTGCTGGAGGAATAAACCAAGTGAAAGACTGGAGTGAGACAAAGTCCAGACCGGTGAAGTGCCCATGACTGGAGGCCCTCTCCAACTTACGCTAGGGGCGCAAGCTTCTAAGTCCCCCGCGGGGTGTCCCTACCTTGAGCTTGCTCCACCCCCACCTCTTAAGGAGGTGTACAACACAGGGAAGCTCCCCCAGCTCCCCTTTCCAGTGGATCATCCCCCATGCACAACTCGCTGATGGCTATGACAATAACAACATTACAATCTTCACAACATAACAGGTATGGGTGGGCGGGAAAAACCTCCGTGTCCAGGCTCCGAATGGGGCCTGGCCACGAGGCAGGGCCTTTAATAAGCCCCTGGCCCGGCCCCCATTCGATCGACGAGCCCGACGGTTACATCGACGGGCTGTTCTTCCCTTCCCAGGGCAAGCCAGCCTCGCTGGATCATCTGCGCATGCGCCCAAACCAGCACGCATGCACAGAGAAGCGTCTGTGGCTGGCCACCTTCACCTGGCCCGGCAAATAGCCTCGCTGCCGGGCCCCGCCTCCCGCAATGGCGGCTGCGGTAAGGCACGGCCGCGCTTTAATATCCACAAGACAATTTATTTGTGGTGTGCAGGAAAGACCAATAAAATGGAGACTAGGGAAAAATAACATTGAATTTATTTAGGACTAATTCTACTCTAAGGAAATTTTAAAAATCATCTTCTAAGGGAGAAAAGGAAGTCAGATCTGTGAAAAAAATGACTTTGTTTAATATGTTGTCTTCTCTAATTAAATTTGATGTCAACTAACTTTAAAGAATTGATTACTGCAACCTAAAACACATAGTCATTAATGATCTTATTTATTTATTTATTTATTCGTTTATTTATTCACATATTTATGTATTTAATTATCCATTTCTAATTCAGGTGAAGAAAACACATCTGCAACATCATTAAAGGTGGAAGAAGATCGTTTACCGTCTCACTCCCCTTTGACTGGAGGTTTGGGGGGTTTTGCCCTTGAAGGGCTAAGAAGAGAACAGTGCAGGAGCAAAAATCTTTGGCCTGAGGGAGACTTGCGTTTCCCAACCCAGAGGGAATTGGCTGCTTTAACTTGGATGGGTTAGGACCAAGAGCTTCCAGATAGGAACTGTTTCCAGTGTCACAATTGGACAACCAATATTTTTAATGAAATAAATGAACAAGTGAACCATCTCAAGATATGAATTTTGACTGTGTCTGTCATTTAATGGAAGATAAACAACTTCTAAAAAGCCAGCAGAAAGAAGTTGTAGAAGGGAACCATGTAAAAACATATAAAATATGTAAATCAAATATAATTACAGAAAAAGTTCTTCCTTCTTCAGCCTATCATCACTATAAGTATATTTATAACAGCAGTGACTGGGAAATATGTGAGGAGCTACGGATTCGAGAGCTTGAAGAAGCGAAGGCCAGGACAGCTCAAATGGAGAAGACCATGCGTTGGTGGTCAGACTGTACTGCCAACTGGAGGGAGAAATGGAGCAAAGTTAGGGCAGAAAGAAATAAAGCACATGAGGAAGGAAGGCAGCTCAAGCTAAGACTGGAAGCCGCAATGAAAGAGCTGAGAGCCCTGAAAAAAAATAACCAACGTATACTTAGTGAGAATCAAGAAGTAGAAACTGAAAATATTTGGAAAAATAATTTTGATTCTTCAGACTTGAGCTGGATTAAAGAAGACCATACAAGGCTTCTGGAGAAAGAACCTCTTAAATACGTACAGATCGACGAGATCTGTAATGAAGACTGTGCCCATGAGGTAAACAGCCATGAATAAATATTTTGAAAATCACAAAGGGAAATAATCATTCCCTACAGACCTATTTCAATTTGCTTTCACAGTATCTTATTAACCTCATCCATTCTACAGTAGTGAAGTACTGAATGGCACAGTATTATATCATTTAGAATTCTAAAAATCAGTTTTTAAACCATTGAGAAGGGCAATTGTTCTTTACAGTTTCTCACAGTGGTACTACCAACTACTGATAAGTGAATGTGTATTTTTCTGATAGTCAGATGGAGCTGTTTTGCTGACAAGTTGATGTATTTTCTTCTCAGGATACTTGTACAACAGAAAACACTTCAGAACATCATGATATAAGAATCAGTCTGGAAATTCTTAATTCTGGAGATAAATGTACACCTGCAGTTTCTCTGGAAAACCCTAACCCAAGCAAGGACCATGCACTGCATTCTCAGGAAGATGAAGTAATGCATATTTCTGTGTTACATTTACGACTTCATGAATTGCAGAAAATCTTGCAGAAGGAACAAAAGTAAGTTCAAAACATTTTTAAAGAAATACTTTCAAATGGGAAATGTCCATTTTAAGATAAAATTATATTCATTGGTATATGGTGAAGGCACACACTCAGGAATATAATCGACATTTTCACTTAAATCTATCAGTTCTGTTAAGTTCTTCATCTCTCTGCAAGTTTATAGCTGACAATAGGGACTAGGAAAAGCTATGGCTTATATTTTAAACTAGCATTAACACTTGTTGTGAAAAAAGTACTATGAGCTCTAGGGAACAAATCCTCTCAGAGCAAAAGGCATGGACATATCTACAGGAAACGGTAGCCAGAGCAAACACTGAAATTGCACCCTCCCAAACAGCCTAGATTTGCCAAGGAAGGCAGAGGCATCAGGGTGTCTGTGAAAATGTGGTGTTCTCCCCATCTCCATAGGACCCCACACTGTTTGGATCCCATCAGGGTGCCTGCAAAGATGTGGAGAACTCTATAGTCACCTCCCATTTGCAAGACCTCAGGGTGTCTGCATAGACACCCCCAAGCTTTGCAAGGTGGGGACAGCAGGGTTCCTGTGAATATGGAGAGGATTTTCCCTATCTCCTTACTCCCCTTCCATTTGCAAAGCTGGATCCCACGATTCCAAAGTTGGCTGGGGCGGGGGGTGGGGGTGGGGAGCAGGGTATCCCTGATGATTGGGAGAGTTCTTCCCATATCCATAAGCAGCCCTCCCCCTAGTTTGCAAAGGGAGAAGTGAAGCTGCTGACTTACTTCAGACTTTGCTCAGGCAAGGAATAGGACAGCCCCGAGAACCCCAGAACTTTAACAAGTGTCACTGGCTGAGTGAGAAGGACTGTGAGTGTTGTAGTCCAGTCAGAGCTCCTTTGCTTTAGAAATGGGACGACATCACCCAGAGTCCTCTGCTTTAAGGAGTGAGTCATCTGAAACATGCTGGGCTTTTATATAGTAGGGTTTTCTGTAGCAAGGCTGTGTTTATTGCACTGTTTTACAACCAATTTATTGTTGTTGCATTTTAAAGCATTTGATTGGTAGAACACACCTGAGCGTGAAATATTCTGATATAAAATGATGACAGTTGTCACTGCTACTAAATATTTACTAGGTGACAAATATGTTCAAAGAGAAATAGCTCCTCCTCAAGCAAAATAACTATGGCTGATTCCGCATGGGCCAAAAACAGTGTGAAAACAGTATAAGCCCTTTTACACCATTTAAAACCCTTTTACACCATTTTCACACCATTTTCACACTGCTGTTTTTGGCCCACGCGGAATCAGCCTATGAAAATCAACTCACATGCATAACAGTGATGGCTAGTTCTGTCCCAGTTCTGAAGCTTATATGTTTACACAGTGACACAGAATAATGTCATGGGTGTTCACACAACTTGTCTGATGGAATTGCATCAATTACTACTGTCCTGGTGTACATTTGCTTTAAAATAGCATTTGGGCCAAAGTGATCTTCAACAGTGTTCCTTTATATTCATGGTATTATTTCTCTTTCCGTGGCCACAGAAGCTTTCTGCCAACTATTGACAATACCATGATTACTTATTTTCTCAGAGACAGTAGAGGTTCTGGAATGTACAGAATAATACATATGTATACCCGCTCCCCCCTGGTTTCTTGACAACCAGTAAGGCTTAAGGGTCCTTAAAAACCATTTTGGAGAGGGAGGGAGAACTCTGCATGGATATTGCCCCTAAAGCAAGTCTGCCCTGTGTTATTTCCCCCAAACCGGGTTTTTTAAGAATCACACTATTCATGAGTCTTTTGAAAAATTCTGGGTTGCAGCTGCTTGTGAGCGAATGGCAAGGCAGGAGGCTCTTTATTTGGCTGTGCTTTCCTTTTAAAAAAAATTCCTGGCTTACATCTGCATAGTCACGCAGGTGCAAATAGTCGTATTGCAGTATCGTGAGATGTCAGCATGGCTGTGGGGGTTCATTTGTGCATGCCTGCTTAGCTACGCATCAGTTGGCGGTAAATAAAAAAAATAGATGCACTTCCATATGAAGGCACGACCGCAACCTGCATTGTTTCCATGGGCTCCAATCACTGTCTGCAAGGCTGCATGTGAACGCGAAAGCAGGAAAGCGGGTTATTTTATCCTGACTGCAACCCACTATACATTTGGTGTGTGGAAAAATCCTAAGCCTTGGTCCACCCTGGAAAAGCCATTATTGCCTATTTCTACTCTGTCTCTGTTCAGAGGCAGGACTTTGGCTGCTGCTGTTTGATGAAGTATTGTTTTGTAATCATTCTTGTCTCATTGTAGAATCCACTCATCTTTGGAAAAAGAACTAGAGAAACTGAAATCTGATATATCTCTGTGGAAATGGAAATATAATGAACTGAGAATGTTCAAAGAGGGAAACTTAAAACAGGTATATTTTTAAAAAACAGAATGAAATAGCTATGGGTAAAATAAATGGAAACCTTCATATAACCCACTTCCAAACCCCTAAGCATTGTCTTTAAAAGTATGTGTTATGTTAAAGTAGGGAAATCCTATTGTTCCATTCGGTTGTTATTCCGTAGGTTGATTCTGTTCTACATTCCCTTCACCTCTTGATCTAACACGGAAAACAATTCAAAGTAATTCCAGTGTTTCTGTATATGAAGTCTGCCAAAGTATTCTACTTCTTCTGTTAACTTGCTTCATTTTACATCTCACTGAGATTTGAGGTGACTTTTGCAGATTGATGAAATATAATACTTAAAAGGAATTTTGAAGCAATCGTATATGTTCTTTTTTACACTATGTTTCATAAAGGCACACCTGTTTGTGCAAATTTTATAAGATTGATAGGGAAAATGTCAATAAGCAGAAGACGCTGAAAGATGTGGCAAATTATGTGTGCTCCATCATCTTTACAAAGTCCAGAAATTTTAAAAAATGGAAGATTTGCAGGTGGCTAAATTAGAGCAAGATAATTTGAAACACCAAGATCCTTGGAGAACTTTTAATAAGGAGAATTTCATAACTATCCTTGTATCTTGAACTCGTAATTTGAGGAAAGTAACATAAAGTAACACTTGCAAACAGTTGTGAAAGTGGTTTGAAAACGCATTATTTTGCGTGTGCGGAAGGGGCCTAGGAGAAGGGCACTTTGAACCACTAGAGAACCCTAGGGCCTTATTCTATTGTTGGTCCCAAACCATTTTTCACTCATGTACCCCTTGACAGCTGATTTCTCTAAAATTGTATCCCCATTATGTAATTTTTTACATACCCCCAAATGTTCTGGCATGTACCCCAGGTTGGGAATCACTATTGTGTCATTCCTGAGGACCCCCAAATATCAAAAGAATCCTTCCAGAGACACAAGGATCTGTGATGAGTAAGTGGTGTCTGCAAAATCCATTCCCTGAGCTCAGCTCTTTTGTTGCTCTGGATTCTAGTCAGTATCACCAGAATGGAAGCTTTAAAAAAAAAATTATTGATATTTTGGATTGTTACAGATTTATCGTATACATCTTTATATTGCATCCTCCATATCCTTATCCCCCCCTTCCCCCCTCCCGCTTCTTTTCTTCTTTAAATGTGCAGCAGCAGGTCCATTCTTTCTATTCTTCTTTTCCAGTTTTCTTCTGTGATTCCAATTTTGTTTAACCAGTCTTTGAATTCAGTCCAGATCCACTTCATATCTTTTTTGTTTTTCTTGCCATATTTGGTTTCTTGACATTATTTCAAAAATTTCTAGTTGTATTTGTTCCCATATATATTCCAACCATTTCTGTATTGTCCAGATTCTTTTGTCCTTCCACCCTAATGCTATTACTGCATGGACTGCTCTGATCATAAGTTTAAAAAGCATTCTCTTTCTGTGTTCTATTATTGTATAATCCAGTATGCCTATAAATAATAGATCTATATTCATCTTTATTTTTACATTCACATATTTTTCCATATACCTTGTAACATTTCCCCTAGAATAGAAGCTTCAGATCACCAGGAAGACCAAAACAGAAAACCTGATAACAATGTTCTTTCAAAAAATCATTTATAAATAGTTAAAAGAATAATTTTGTCATGCATTGTCTCTTTTAAAAAATGTATACATGTATTAACTATTTTATTTAGAGAATGTATTTGCACCTTTCAGAGACTTGTTCAAGGTAGCTAGTTAATGATGTTGAGCATACAAGTATAACACAGGTTTGGGTTGAGACTATATTAGAATAATTCGATTGTATTATCCCATAGGAAGAAAATAACAGTAAATGCTAATATTCTGAGACTATGGAACAGCGCAGGTAATAAATGTGAATAGAACAGAGCAGAATAGCATAATACCATAACAGACTAACAAGGCAGAGCTATGGTGGATTCTGCACAGGGCAAATATAACAAGTATAGAGTGCAATACAAACTGTTTTTTGGGGGGGGGAACCACACAGATCATGTCCCCAAAATGAGTTTCCCCCAGAACGAGGGGGAACTGCACCCAGGGGATGCCTGCATCCTGCGCCCTTGGCATTTCCCTGCCTGCCCCAGAACACCCATGCCATGCCCCTGCTCCAGTGCGCACCTGTGCATCGTGCCCTACCCCACCCACTTGGCACTACACCACTGCCCAGGAGTTTCCCTCAACCCAGGATTTTGAAAATTGCTAAACCATCAATTCTTTTGCAAATTTCTGGGTTGTAGCCAGTGCTGGGATTTAGCTGATTCGCACTGGTACAGGCAAGAAAAGGCACGAAAAGCCCCATCCTACCCTCTCCCAGGGGAGGGGGAGCGAGGGGTTTCAGAGCCCCAGAGCATCAGTGCCGCACCCCCATACCTCTATTGGAGGCAGGTGTGGGCTCCGATGGAGGTGCAGGGGGCCAGGCTGGCAGCAGCTTGCCGTAAGCCTGCTGGGTGCTTCTCAGCTTGAGGGGCACCCAGTGGGCCTGCGGTAGGCTGCAGTACCCCCATGCCTCTATTGGAGGCTGTGCCTGCAAGCAGACACGGGCTACGATTGAGGTAGTGCGGCTGGCCTGGTGCTGCCGTGGGCCCAATGGGCTTTCCTCACTGCAGCTGGCTGGTGAAAGAAGCCTGGCCCATTCAGTGGGTGGGTGGCACACGAGCCAAGCTGCATTCGCCACCTTTCCTCACCTCCCCCCAACATCGAAAGGGGGTGCAACAGCCAGGTAAGTGGGCAGCAGGAAGGCTGTGGGGTGTGTGTGGAGGTGGGACAAACTGGTAGTTAAAGAATTAGAATACCACCACTGGTTGTAGCCACTCCTGCATGAATGGCGAGGTGGAAGGTGAAAATGGTCCTTTTTTTCTTTTGTGTGTTGCACATGTGCAGGAATGCAGGTGCAGCCGATTCTATTGTGGGATGATGGCTGCGGGGGTTCATTTCTGTATGCCAGTGCAGCAATGCATGTATTGCAGGAAATTTAAAAAAGAGATGCATCTCCATGCGAATGTGCAAAAGCAACTTGGATTGTTTCCATGGATTCCAATCACTGCCTGCATTGCATTCATGTGAATGGGAAAAAGGAAAACAGATTCCTTTATAATGACTGCAACCCTTTGTTTCCCTTTGCACCATTTGTTTCCTGGCCTTTGTTTTGCCTTGATAATCTTCTTTTCTCTATTATAACTTTTCAAAAATGAATATACACACTCCCAATAGATTTGTATTTCCATTCAGATATAAAAATTGTATACTGGTTATGTGCCATAAAAATTATTTTTTGAACTAAATCTAATGATTTCTAATATTTTACATTTCTAAGATACCACTTTGTTTACAGTTAGCAGGGTTTCACTGGCAGAAAAACTTTTTTTAAAGTTCTCATCTTTTTGAAACACTCATCCAAGTAGAGAACATAGATATTTAAAGTTCAATGTCAAGTTTCTTAACTCTGCTAATATGGAATTCTGCTATCTTACAGTGATCCATTGAAAAGGGGTGTTAGGAAGCTTTGCAATAATGTGCAGGTTCTTTTATTGGCCACTGGTGTGCAGTGTAGTCTTACAAATGCTTTTAAAATAGCACCATTTCATTTCCCTCTTTTTGGGAAACAATGAATTAGCTCACTATACTTTCATTATGAAATAACGGCTGTTCATTCTTCTAATTTGAATATACAGCTATACATGAAGTGAGGGAGAGAGAACTTATATGCAGCAATCTTATTGACATTTACTTGGCAACATTTTTTCCAAGTAAACATGCATAGGATATGTTGTAAATCTAAGAAAATGCGGTCAGTCTCTACATATTAAATACAAGGCAGCATAGCACTACTGTGCCCAACTTTTAACAAATAGAAGGCAGGGTTTATGATCAAGCAAAGCATTTTGAAATATTGTATGTTCGTCTTTGAGTTAATTTCATGTAAAGTGTGTGTACACCTACCACATTGTTCCCAAGGATGCTTCAGATGCTAATTTAATCAATAACCTTCTTGTTTATTAAAATCTACATTTATATTATTTGTGAAATCTTAGATCTACATTACATGTCTATTTATTACAGCCCAATCCAGAGGGCTCCAGTAGCCAGAGACACATGGATCTGTGATGAGTAAATAGATAGCTCTGCTGAAAAATTAAGTTTTTTTTTTAACAAAAATAAATCAGACAGCCCGATTCAGGTGGGGGAAGGAATTGGCCCTTGGACCCAGCTCAGGATCATACCAACGCATTTGCTCACCCTGCTCTATGAGTGGCACTTACACTGGCAGGGAGGCAAACTGGGAGACAAACAGGCACCATAAAGCTCTGTGGTGCCTGACCTGGAAGAGGCTATGCCTCACAGAGCTGTGTCAGCCTAAAGCTGTACACTGGCATGGCTGGGGGTGGGCTAGGGGCATTTCCAGGGATAGAGCCAGCTTTAGTCAGCTTCCATTGGGCTTTGGATCTGGTAATGCCCCCACTGCAGGCCTTGGACTTATGTCACTCCAAAGTCTGGAGGGATTTCAGGCAGCCGGAAAGTTTCTGGAGCTTGTTGCCTTCCTAAGCCACCTGGAAGCCCTCTGGAAGTGGGCTGCTGGACACTTTAATCTTTCAGCAGTGCTATGTATTTTAAAGTATGAATGGGGAAAAAAAGACTACCCCCAATTTTCCCTTTATCAGACTTAACTGGGAACCCTAATTATTGAATTATGCAATTGTTCATCTAAATATTAAGATGTTTTGCCTCTAGAGTTACAAAATCATTTTTATTCTATCAATTGCCACCTAGTTGGATTTGCTTTTAGCATAGAAAACTCTGGCCGTTTCCGCATGGCCAAATAATAGCGCCCTAGGGATGGAAGAATGCTGTCCTTAGGGTGCTGTTTGCACATGCAGCAGCACCGTCCTGGCCACCCTGGAGAAGCGCAAAGGTGAGGTTTTTGCAAAGCGCTGTCTTCCCACCGTCACAGTTCGCACCTCGCCAGCTTTTCCCGTCACCTCCACTGACCTTCCTGTCCAGCATCGCTCTGGAGGGCTGCAGAGACCCACCCACGCTGCCCTCCAACCCCTGGAAGTTGGAGGACAGCGTGGGTGGGTCCCTGCAGCCCCCCAGAGTGATGCTGGACAGGAAGGTCAGCGGAGCGGGCTGACCCAGAGGCGACTTCATACGGAGCCACCTCTCCGGCTGGGGGGAAAGTTGGGGCCACTCGCACAATAGCCGGTGGAGCTGCATTTCCACACGTGTGTGGAAACAGCCTCTGTTTTAATAGTTTCTCATCCCAGCCCATTATTAGGAAGTACATCTAGGTGAAATACCGGTAAGTAAGTAAAATCTGAAAATTTGCTTCCCATTATGTTGTATTGTCATTTCTAACAGAACTTTGGTTGGGATGCAAACAGCTGCAGCAGAACCTTTGTGTTTGCATTCTTCTACACATCTTGTGGAGTTTCTGAAGTACTGTCTTCACACCACACTGCTCTTGTGCCCTATCCCCCAAAGGCTAGGCCAATAAATTTGAGCCCCCTGTAGATTTACTGAGTTTATGACAAGGATGGATAAATTGTATTGTACACATGAAAGTAGCTGACCATGTCTTTGGATCATTTACTTTATGTGTTAGTACTACATTTAAAAAACTATTCCACTGAATAGCCATCCTTTGGTTAAAAACAGTGTTGCTTACTAGAACTGTTTGTTCACCTAGTGACTCTCTATGGAGGCACATATGGGGACTGCACTTCAGCAGGCCAGCAAGCCGGCCATGGAACATTCTAGTTAGCTTGAAAAGAGCTTTCCAGCCATAAATGAGTGTTCCCCTCCACTTCAGTCATGAGCCCAGGCAATCTGACCTTCCCACCCAGGGCCACATGATTAAGGGAGGAGGGGTGCACTCCCTCCAGATCCCCTTTGCCACCACATGAAGCTACCACTTTTGCTAGATGGTAGCCCACAGCAGGGAAGGTGGGAGGGACATGTGTCTTCATACTGGGAGAACCACATCTTGTGAGAAGTGGGGAGGAATTAGAATTTAGTTTTTATAGATAAAAAGTTTTGTTAAAGCATAGTATTAGATGGATTAAAGTGTATATATTTCAGATTTAACCTTTCTCCTTAGTTGTAGAAAAGCTGACAAGTTCTTGCTTGATGAAGCTGTTTCAGAAGATACAAAGCAGAATGTTCTTTGTATAAAATCAACACAGCATTTTTTTAGAACTCTTGAATACAAGCGTATCTAGAAAGGCCACTAGATCGTTATCTTTGCCTATAATAAAACAGCAACCCTAACTGTGCAAGAAAGCATACTGTATATTCTTGAGTATAAGACGAAGTACTGAAGTATTTATGTTGGTTTTACGTATGGCTACATGAATATAAGCTGCAATGACTGCAAAACAGTCTCCTGCATTGAGCAGGGGCATGATAACAGGCACAAACAACATGCACAATCTGTTAGGAACAATAATTTTAATATAATTTCAGTGATGGAGAGCTTCATTTGGGAGGTATCTACTTCCTCCACAGGATCAGCCATCCATGGGACTTCATAGATGTAGGACATGCCCAGCACCTTAGCCATGCAGATGATCTGGTCCATGTAGCTTCTGAGAGCCTCCAAAGAGGCCACATACCATCTTGACCTGTTGTGGAATCAGAGTCATCCCCGGATCCTCTGTCTGCACTGAAATAATACAGGATGAATCATATAGAGTGGAAAGGCATTGACAATGCCTTGCAGGCACTCACAACGTCTGGCCATGATCCTAGAGACTAGCTGCTTTCAGTTCCAGTAGGTTGTGACTTCTCTGGAGAAGAAGTTGGAGTGGACTCCTTCTGCATGGAGTCCTTAGTCTGCTGTGGGGGGGGGGGAGAGGCTTTCCCCACTGAGGGAAGAAAGGACAATCCACTGCCTGGGTTAGCAGGGTTAGCCTTCAGGGACAGCAAACCTCTTCCAGGAGTAGGGAGGTACTTTCCTAAGAAGAAGCTGAGGCCCTTTCTGCACAGGGCCAAAAACAGTGGCCCAGGGACGGAAAAACATCGGTCCCTGGGAAGCTGTTCGCACAGGCAGTGCTGCTGCAATGCAGCAAAACTGTCCTATGTGGCCCCGAGCAGCGTGAAGGCACCACTTTCCACCTCCCTTCCCGAGGGAGGTTTTTGGAAAGCGCCGTCTTCCCATCAGCGTGGTGCGAACAGCATTATGCCAAAGATGCCGCTTTCCCATCCCCCCCACTCACCTCGTCCTCCAGCGTCGGTCTGGAGGGCTGCTGAGACCCGCCCACGCTTCCCTCCAACACCTGGAGGTCGGAGGGCAGCATGGGTGGGTCCCTGTAGCCCTCCAGACTGATGCTGGAGGACGAGGTGAGGGGGGGATGCAGAAGAGAGCTGTCTCTTCTATGCCAGCCTCTGCAGGGGCCGCTCGCACACTAACGTGCGAATGGCCCCCTTCCCTCCACCTGAATAATTTCTGCCAGTGGAGAGGGCAGAGTGCCAACTCTTGTGCCTGGCTTTCTTCAGTGGAATGGAGGCCTTCCCCAGAGAGCATGAGGTAGCAGACTCTGAGGGATGTTCCCTCTCCAGCTGAATCAGGCCACAAGGCCTGCTCACACAGGGCAGCACACAGATAAGGCACTCTCTCTTTCTGCTCTTCAGAAGAAAACCAGCTGCATGACTTGCATGAGGTGACTGTGAGCCTACCCTTAGCAGACAAAACCATTGAAGTGATAAGAAGCTCTTGCTGCAAGAGGAGCAGCATTTCGATGGCACCACTTTGAAGCTTGTGACACAGCTGAGAGAAGTTAAAAAATGGCCTTAGTCTGAAAAAATAAAAACAGAAAAACAGACCTATCTACCCTGTAAATTAACTGAAAACAAAAACTAAACTAAGAAAAACAGCTGACTAGCAGAAGCAAGCAACTGCTAACATTGAAAAAGGCTCAGCTAACCAGAACACACCCACTTCACATGGCGCCGAAGAAAGATCTGGAGGGAGAGAGTGTGCCCCCTTGATCATGTGACCCTGGATGGGAAAATCAGATTATTCAGGCTCATAACTGAGGAGGAGGGGAGCACTCATTTTACAACTGGAAATTTCTTTTACAGCTAACTAGAAAGCTCTGTGGCTGGCCTGCTGAAGCAACGTCCTCACATGTGCCTGCACAGAGGCACGATGATGAACAACTGTTTACTTCAGTAGTAACTGACACATTACAGGCTATCAGGCTATAAGACTAACTTTTTTGATCAACCATTACTGAATCTGAGTTACTCAGAAATGAAAACTTAGACACTAGGGGGTACAAAAGTGCTATCATCTCAGGGCCCTTACTGTTTTGTAAAATGTGAAATAAAAAGCATTTTTCTTCTCTTCTTGGCATAGAGAATGCAAACACACTACCCTACAATCATACATTGACATTCTGTGTACAATGTTCAGATAAGTACCTGCACCTGCTGCATATGTAAACATGCCTTCACACCTGCATGATTAAGTATGTTGGTGAAGATAAATTAGATTTGTTTTTCATTCTAGCTCCTGAAACAGTTTTTTACTTTTTTTTCCAATCAAGCTGAAATGTAAATAGAGCTGTATCAACTTTGAAACAGAGGCAGAAAGACATTTGTGGAAAGGATAGGGAAGAAACTCAGTCAAACATTGTTTCTCTGTTTAATTTGCAACACAAATTGATCTTGCCCAGCCTTTGCGTGCAGATGTGTGGATTTCGCTACCCTAATTAACTACACATAACACTTTGCTTGTTGGAATGAGAATGGCCACAGCCCAGTTTATTAACAGTAACACATAACTTTTTGGAAGCTGGGCAAGCATAATGGGGCACATCCTGGCTACCAGGCAGCGAACCGCTGAACCTGGTCCCAGTCAGCCCACTGCTGACCCCTGGCCCTTCAGGCAGCGAACCGCTGAACCCAGCACCATCCCCCAAAGGGGACTGGGACAGGAGGTTTCTAGATGCCACTTGGGCACCTACCCATTTGTGACACCCCCTCCTGCCGGGGATGGAGAGCTCAAGACTGCTGTAATGTCATTTTCCCCGAGCTGGAGCACCAAACCTTGCAGAGGACCAAAACAGAAAACCAGGTCCCAGATTGTTGGCACCAAGGTGTCCCAATGCATGCCGCTATGACCAAGCCACTGAATGTCCAATACATTATCCATCCCGAGGTTGGAGCCCCAACCAGAGAGAAAGTGCATATCGGCCAGCCCGAAGAACAATACTGTGACCTATAATCCACACACGAGCCTTCTGACCTGAAACAGCTGTAATGAACAAATTACAATGTCAGATGCGGCCAGACATAGGCCCGATATGCTAGGGACCTCCACCTGCCGATGGCCTGAATCCTGTCTGAGGAAAGGCCTTCCTGTGCAGCCACAGTGGCTGCACCAATTCGAAATGAGTGTGAGCCATATTCTCCCTCAGGCAAACCCATCTTCCCCAAACATCTGCGCAACACTGCCACAAACTGGAATCTGGACAGTGCTGTTCCATCCTTATGGATAAACAATGGGCCTGGAACCGCTGGCCTTATTAAAATGTAATCTCTAACAGAGGTCACTGGGCATGGGGACCCTGGTGGAGAGGCCTCCAAATAAATAGATGCATCCTGGTGAAGTTGATCTGTCTTGGACTTGGACAGCCAGACATGGAGGTCCTTGTCCTCTAATGTCACATCTCCCGGACATAAAGCCCGATCCCCTGGTAAAGTGGAAGATGGGGCCACCAGCTCGCTGCAACAAAATGCACCAAAGAATGCCAGTGTGAAAGCTGCTCTAAACAACACCCCTTCATAGGGGGACGAACAAATGGATTCAATGTTTGCAAAAGCTCTTTTGTAATGGGATGCCGGGCATCTGAGGGTTGGGGGAAAGACTGGCGCCAACCCGCAACGGCCCTACGTGTGAAAAAGGAATTAGTCGTGTCAGGAATCCCCAAGGTTTTGGAGAAAAAAGAAATGGCCGCTAGATGGACTTTGATTGTCCACATAGCCAACCCCCTGTCCTTCAAATTGGCAAAATAGCTAAGGAGGAGACTTTCTGATATCCCATTCTGTGATTCCAATCCCAAAGGAGCCGCGAATGCTAGAAAAGAAGCCACTGCCCCTTTGTATGAACGTCGCGTGGCAGGGACTAAGGATTGTAAGACGCCATCTGCTATTGTGTGCTGCCAAGTAGCCACAGTTCCTCTGGGAATGGGTCTGGCTGAAGGTTGGCTTCGGGGGCAAGGGTCCAAAAGTGGTCCACCTGGCGACGAGATAAGGCGTTGGCAATGTTGTTAGTGACACCTGGGAGAAAAACAGTCTTAAAAGAGATGTTATTAGCCAGGCATAACAGTACCATCTCCTGCACCAACCGCATGACCCGTTCTGAGCGGCTGGATTGCCTATTAACAACCCTTACCACCGCCTGATTGTCACACCAGAATTGGACCACCCAATTTTGAAAGATGCTCTTCCAGATATGCACAGCTACCAATCAAGGGAATAACTCTAAAAATGTCATATCCCTGAGTATACCCGATTCAGCCCATCCAGCCAGCCACACTCCCCAACACCAACGGCCACTGTGTGCACCTGGAAGTCTTTGCCCAAAGGCAATTCTGACTGCCATAGTGACACCCATTACATTCCTCCAGAAAACGCAGCCATACTTCCAGATCCTGCCTCAAACCTGCTGTAATCCGAATGTAATGATGAGGTTCTCGGCCTCCTGACAGGGACCTTGCCAGGTGAGCACAAAAAGCCTGACCTGGCCGTACTACCCAGCAAGCAAAGTTAAGATGCCCTAATAAGGACTGAATGTCCCATAGCTTACATTCCCATTTCTGTATGGTAATTACTATTAATGATCGAAGCGTCATCAATTTGTCCAACGGGAGGGATGATGTGCCAACCTCAGTGTCTAGTTTAATTCCCAAGTAAGTCAGGCGCACTGTGGGACCTTCGGTCTTTTCGGAGGCCAGAGGGACACCTAATTCAGCTGCTAAAACCTGGAAGGAGGCAAGGGTTGCAGCACAATCCCCAGAATCTCGTGCGCCTTTGAATAAAAAAATCATCTAAATAGTGAGTGACTAAGGCCCCTGTCATTCTGTCACGTATTGCCCATTCGAAGAATGTACGCAAGGTTTCAAAGGCTGCACATGCTATAGAACAGCCCATGGGCATGGCCTTGTCCACATACCAAGAGCCCTGGAAGCCAGTCAATTTCAACAAATAAAAAAAATGACTAACAATCAAATGCAAGGGTTTCATTTGACTAAGAGGCGCTTGTTTTTAACTTCTATATTAAGGGATCTCTTCTCATTTCCAGGAACAGGTGTTTAAGTTTGTGCATAATTTCTATTTCTATGTAATTAATTTTTTAAATATTAACTCAAATTTAAAGACAACTTCAATCTTGTGTGCATGTCTGTGTGTGATGCACACACTTGAGTTTAACTTTAAATTCAAACATTAAAAAGCAAATTCCCCCGTTAGATGGTACGACAAACCAATGCTGTAGTGATATTGGAAGGTCACAGTTCTATCTGAAGCCATTATTTATAAGGCTTTTTTTGTTACTGGGGATGGTCATCAAAAGGCTTGTGCTTTGATATCATTCATATGTGAAAAAAAAAATCAAAATTCAGTCACATCCCTACACTCATAACAGTCGGTCCAGTAGAGTCATTTCTTATGTGAGATGGCCAAGGCAATTTTGCAGAAAGAAAACATTATACACTCTTTAAGGATCCTCCTGAGGTAACATTTCTAAGGAAATTTAAAGACTCTACCAAAAAAAATCAGTAGGGCTAGGGGGGAAAAATGACAGGTATGCCATACATCTTTCTATTGTTTGCTGTTAGGTTTCATCTAAAGAAATATTTGAAGATGATTTAAAGGATTATTGTTTTCTAGCAGTGCAATCATTAAATTGATCTGGTTAGGATTCTGAGTAGAACTGCTTTAAGATTTAGGACTTGCTATAAATACTGACCTCTGGTATCTGACTTACCAGGTTGTCATCTCCCACCATTGATAGGATTCAGAAAAGCAGCTTCCCTAGGGGAATTGTTAGTCAAAGCAGATGTTAAATATACTTTCAGAATACCTCCACTTATCAAGGGACATTTCAGATGTGATCATTGCTCCGTATGTAAGATCACTTAGGAATGCAAATAAATTTTTGAACATCAGGGTTACAAAAAACAGTTAAACTTTTTCAGTAATTGTAACTCCTCATGAGTAATTAACATAATTCAATGTCCTTGCAAATATTTATATGTAGGAAAAACATCATGCCCATTATGCACACACATTTTGGAACACTGTTCACATCTCAGAAATATGAATTTAGATGCTCCAATTGTTGAACATTTCATTAAGAATGGTCATATGATGATATGAGGGTTATTGTTGTAGACCATGTTGACAACATTGGCTCTAAAGAACAAATTGATATTAAACTTAGGAGACTTGAAATCAAGTACTGTCTGGAGTTAGCAACTACTACTCCAAGGGGACTTAATCAATCCATAGATTTTGCAGTTTTCTCGTAACACCTGTGTTTAATTACATGAGAATGATATAGTTAAAAGTATTTACAAAACAGAGAATAACTATCTGTATTATTCTCTGTCTCCTACTTCAATATCCCATATGAAGATTGTGAGAGCTTATGCTATGAGAGAAGGGTATGTACATTGTATTTCTGTTTCAAAAAATATTATTTTTATTTTAAAAACTTTGATTGTAATTTTGCAAAGCTTAAAAGAGGTCCTAAAAATTGACCCTTCAGAAATTTAGATTTTCTTTATTAAAATTAATTGAATATTACTTTTGGAATATTTACAAAACATCTGCCAATTCATTTTGCTTATGGATTTTTTTGGGATATATTATTATTTATTTGCAGACCAAAGAGAGGTCCTTATATCCTGAAAGGAATCATTTTTACTTCTGTTATTTAGTAAGTAATGATACACATATTGTCAATAATAATTTCTAATTAATGATGTACACTCATTAACTCTACTGCATTATATTATGTTATAGTTTGTCAAACCTGATGAAGAACATTTAAATGCTATGTCAATCTGGAGGTGGCATCTTTGACTATAAGTTATGGATGTTTCATTGAGCATTGCTTTCTCTTTACTTCTGTCTACTTTTGTGTAAAGCTTATATGCTCTAAAAAGATTACTTTTGATGTTTAAGAAAAATAGTCGTTACATTATCGTAAGTAAAGATTTTCTTAAGTTGATTTTCTGAATAGAACCACACAGTTACTGCCCTATTGGGTAAGGTAAGTCCTGCGTGTAAATTCTTATTATACTTAGTCTCAAGCATTCTTCCTCCTTTCCATTGCAATAAGATGGTAACAAAGTGGGAATTTAAAAAAAAAACTGATGAACAAGCAAATGTAGCTTCAAATCATAGAGATGAAGCATTTTGTTCTGTTTCAAATTGTGGAGATGAAGCATTTTGTTTTATCACTTACATATTATTTGTTAAGAAAGGACCATGAGTACCAGTCGTGCTTCACTGTTTCTAGTGTCATTAAAATGTTGCCTGAGATGGAAGCATGCTACAGTCCTTTGAAATGTGAAGCAAATCTCTGATATTGAACCTTGAACAAATGTGGGAATTAGTGAACAATCTCTGTGTTTCCTGCAATGTTAGGATGTCATTCAGGGAAATTAAGGAATAAAAGCCCATCTTTTACTTCAGATCTTTTGCATCAGAATGATTGAAAGCAGCTGCCTTTTTGAGATTTAAAATTAAATTAGAAGAAATAATTGCTATAATCCCTCTGCCTAAAACAATTTTCACAATTTACAGAAGGTTTTGAACACAGTTTGCATAATATATTGCTACTGCTACCCCTGCCAGTTTCTTCTGTCATAATCCAATCAACTAGTAGAAAAACATGCTAATATTTTTTTTAATCCCATTTGGAATGAACATCAGGGGTCCAAGATATCAATTGTGTAGTAGCAGAATGTAAAGCTGAGTTGACTTCAGAAGTAGTCTAATTGAATCTACAGTTAATACATGAGGTCCCCCCCCCCCCATTCTTTGGTGAATTTCTTCCAATTGTTGTATTGGAATAACAAAAATTATAATATGGTGCATCACAGAAAAAAAATACAGTCATGATTTCCTACATAATGAGGTTTTCCTTCCAACTGCAAGACTAATACAGAAATCCTAATCAAATTAAGTCTGGATAAATGTGAAATAACCACTTGTTCTCACTTACTTTGATGAGACTTACTACTAAATAAATGTACTTAAGATTTTAGCCTAAATTCTCAAATACTCTGGATTAAGGAGGAGGTTTTCTAGTGTGGATGACTCACTAACAGACTTTGGCAACAGAATCTTGCTTGCTTGCTTGCTTTCCTCTTCCAAAGTGTTATGTGTCTTCAATCATTAGTTCTATTATCATCATTAATACAATGTTATTACAGTAACAGTTACTGGAGTACAGTAACAAAGATACTTCAAGTTCTGGTTAGCAATTTTTATTGGTATACAAGTCCTTTGAGAGAGAGAGAACCCCTAGAGAATAAAATCTATTTATGGGAATCCTTGCAATGGGATGTTGTATGTACATATAGTTTGGGTGCTGTGTGGTTTCCGGGCTGTATGGCCGGGTTCTAGCAATGCCAATCCTCTGAAGATGCCAGCCACAGATGCAGGCGAAACGTCAGGAGAGAATGCTGCTAGAACACGGCCATACAGCCCGGAAACCACACAGCACCCAAGTGATTCCGGCCGTGAAAGCCTTTGACAATACATATAGTTTGTTTTTCTTCAGATTTTTATGACCACCTTTAGTGTTACCTTTTTTCTGCTTGCCTTTATTTCCCTGATATTTATGCTAGTTTTAAAAGGTATTTTCCGTCTATGTGCATATGTCAATTCTGCAATTATAAATTAGTTTCTTTGAATTATTTATTACATGGTGATTCGTTAACAGTCATATGATCTGAAATAAAGGAAAATATTTGGAAATAACATATTTTAAAAGCTTTAAAATTAAGGCTTTAGTACTGATAAATGAATTTCAGATCCACAAACTATCAGTATAACTAATGGTTCATGATCTAGTCCTTCATGACTAGACATAGAGGTCAAAATTTGAACTGACAACTATCTACTCCTACTTTGAATATTTTCAAAGTGATCTTATTACTTTTTCCCTCAGTGTTTTCCTTTTAATAGGTATAATCCTCATCCATAAATACTGATAAGGATTTCATCATTGGTTTTGTGAAGGCTAGTAAACCAAGGAGCCATAGTATAATTCCTAGAGTATAGTCATACTTGATAAAAACCCTCCATCATTCAGTGCAGGTTTAGGATTATGAACATCAAAATAGATGAGTTGCTTGATGATTTTCTACACCTAGTCTGTAGATGGTCCAGACTCAGCTGTAGTCTGTCTCAGAGAAAGATGTTAGTAGGATTGTAGATTACTTCACCACAAAACTCTACATGCCAGACCTTCTTTGTTGTAGAACAGGGGTCTGCAACCTGCGGCTCTCCAGATGTTCATGAACTACAATGCCCATCAGCCCCTGCCAGCATGGCCAATTGGCCATGCTGGCAGAGGCTGATGGTATCTGTAGTCCATGAACATCTAGAGAGCCGCAGGTTGCAGACCCCTGTTGTAGAATGTTCCTCCTGAGTCCTAGTGCCTACATAGCCCTCCCCAAGGATGTAGGTAAGGGGGGTTCTCGGGTTCAACCCCCCCCATTACATATCCGAAGCTCTACCCCCACTTTGTGGGTTTTGTATTTTTAATGTTTTTAGTGCAGCAGGTGCATTTTGTAGGCTAGCAACACCACAATTTCAGGGATTTGTTGGGAGACTCTCCTGATGATACTAGCCATATTTGGTGAGGTTTGTTTTGGGGGGTCCAAAGTTATGGAATCCCAAAGTGGGTGCCCCATCCCCCATTGTTTTCAATGGGAGCTAATAGAAGATGGGGGCTACACCCTTGGAACCCCTGAACGAAACTTTGCCAAACCTGGATGGTATCATCAAGAAAGTATCTTACCAATACCACCCAGGTTTTGTGAAATTTGGTCCAGGGTGTCCAAAGCTATGAACTCCCAAAGGGGGTGACCCCATCCCCCATTGTTTCCAACAGGAGCTAATAGAAGATAGGACTACACCTTTGAGGGTCCATAACTTTGGACCCCCTGAACCAAACTTCTCCAAACCTGGGTAGTATCATTAGGAGAGTTTCCTAAAGATACCTTGAAAGTTTGGTGCTGCTAGCTTAACAATTGCACACCTGACAGCAGGCACCCCCAAATTTCCCCAAATTTCCCCAGATTCTCCTTTTAAATCCACCCCCTTTGGCATAGATTTAAAGGGAGAATCTGAGGTCCCCAGTTTAAAAATTGAAAGTGATGCTGTTTCAGGGTGAGGGACAATCCACCACAAAACAGCATCACTTTCAATGCTTTTTTAACTGTGGACTCCAGATTCTCCCTTTAAGGTGGATTTAAAAGGAGAATCTGAGCTCCCTAGTTTAAACACCATTGAAAGTGATGCTGCTTGGGGGTGGATTCCTTGTACCAACAGGCTACAATGAAGACTTCAAAAATTAGTTCTCCCACTGGAGTAGCAATTTACTTTTAAGTAACCAAAATAAATTTATAATTTTACAAAACAGTAACCAAATGTTTTGGAAAAATTGTTATCATTCTCCCATTGGAGTAATATATATAAACATAAGTTAGAACGGCACGGCAATGTAATCTCAATGTAAATATAACAGCTAGCCAGATTCTAGATAATTAACCAACTGGCCTCGTTAAACTTCACGGCTGTTAAAGGCAGGTCAGGGTTTTTCAAAATACAATAATGGTTACAATCAGGGAGGACAACACTCTGCAATTGGTTTGTTCTTCTCGAAATGTCTGCCTGATCACCTGCCCAGAACTGCGACCCTCTGTCTGCCCGTTCAAGAGCTCAGTTCCCAAAAATCAAACAGCTCCTTCTCTCACAAAACCTTTTTTACTTCTCCCCTTTTGACAGGCTGTTCCCTGTTTTTATAGTCCCTAGCTCCCCCTACCTGTGGCTCTAGGTAACTGCGACTCTGCCAGCCAATCAGGAGGTATCTCCATTTACATTAAGTGTTGCTAAGGCCAGCTTTTCTGCACCTTCTAAAAATTAACCCTTTTACCTGGACCTAATCCTTCACAGTGTCCATTCCCCATAATACAGTAATCAAAAGATAATTAATCTGTACTTTGTATTTCAGTTTGGTATAAATCAGAACAAGGAGGAAACAGTTTTGGATCATCTAGAAGAAGAAAATGGAACCTGGGCCCAAAAAGATATAAAGATCCAGGATTTACAAGCAGAGGTATGTTTCATTTCTGAATACTGGGCTTACTAAATCCAACTAAAAAATTAGAGACCATAGCATTGCCTTTAAACATTGTTGTGTATGTATGACAGCCACATGGTATTCTAATATTATATGCCTGAAAGTAAGTTCTTTTATATTCAATGAAAGTTTCTTCCTGGTAGATTTTCTGATCCTTGATCGATGCATGTTCTGCTCTGAGTAGTGTAAACAAATGTTCTGCTCTGAGTAGTGTAAACAAAGAAAAAGACAAAATGAACATAACAATTTGTAGGTTTCACTAAATGAAAAGAAAATCCCATTAAATAAGAATATTCACAGTTTTATATATTGGAAAATTTAGCATGTTAAATTTCTTTCAAATCCACTAGCCACATGTCTGAACACAAGAATTATGCATCCCACGCTCTATGGCGCCACAGTGGCACAAAAAGGTGATTAAAAATGCAGATCCTCATGGATTCTCCTGATTTTCCACTTGGTCACTCCAAAATCACCATCACATCGCAGCTCATGCCCCTGGCAACATGTCTAAACACAACAACCATGCATCCCATGTTCCATGGCACCACAGTGGTGCAAAAACCTGCTTAAAAACATGAATCCTTGTGGATCTTCATGATTTTTGCACTAAGTCACCCCCAAACCACCATCACATCACAGCCCGAGCCCTTAGCCACATGTCTGAACACAACAATCATGCATCCCATTCTCTGTGGCGCCGCAGTGGTGCAAAAAGCAGTGGGAGGTATGGGATGGGGTGAGGCTTGCTGTTATGGCCAGCTGGCTCTGTGGTAGAGATGTCAATGGGGGTTCTGCTGGGGGTCCTGCACTGGGTAGGGACACCAAATTTCCCACAGGGCTGCTGGTGAGTCTCCTGAAAGGAACCAGCCAACTTTGCTGAAGTTTGCATGGGTGGGGCAAGTACTGAGGGCCTAATTGAAGGTGAAGCTGATGCCCACAGAATGACTGTCCAGTCATCTACGCTTCAGCAAAGTTGGGTGGTTTCTTTGAGATGACTCTTCAGCAGCCCTGCAGGAAATTTGGTGCCCCTACCCAGAATAAAACCCCCACCAGAGGCCCCAATAAAATCTGCAGCACAGAGCCAAGTGGGCACAACAGCAGGTCCCACTGAAGTCTATGTTGAGAAAAAATCTTTCCCACCATAGAACTTGCTGAAGAGCTGGGATATTCTGTGCTCTGAAGTGGCTCCATTGCAGCCAGTGAGCAATTTCTGGGCATCTTATGTGGGGTGTACATTTTTAAAGGTAGATGCACCAAAATTTCAGGGTATCTTCAGGAGATTCTCCTGATAACACCAGCCAGATTTGGTTCATGAGGTGCAAAGTTATGGACCCTCAAATGGGTAGCCCCCATCTTTTGTTAGCTCCCACTGGAAACAATGGGGGGTCCTTTGGGGGTCCATAACTTTTAACCCCCTGAACCAATCTTCACCTGTCCTGGGTGATATCATCAGGAGAGTCTCCAAAAGATAACCTGAAGTTTTGGTGTTACTAACTTAAAAATGTGTCCCCTACTAACTTAAAAATGTGTCCCCTACAGACCGAAAAAGGGAAAATGTGTCCCCTACAGACCGAAAAAGGGAAAATGACAAAAAATGCTAACAAACCCGTTTTTTTCGGTATACCCGAATATATTGGGGATTTGGCTACTTCGGCCATACTGATAATTGTTTCAGATTAATCAAGCCAAATCCGAATTTTCCCAATTTTTTTCAATATTGATCTCCAAGGTCAATGCCTTGGACTATGTTTTCAAGTTATAGTGATCATTTTAACAACATACCCATGAGCCTTTGCTAAATATGCAAATATATTTTAGTAGCAATGGCTCATGGGCATGTTGTTAAAATGATCACTATAACTTGAAAACATAGTCCAAGGTACTGACCTTGGAGATCAGGAACATGTCCCTGTCTCCCTGTCTTTAGCAGTTCCAGTTTTGCCTTGGAATATCCTTTCAAGTTATTTTTAAAATGCTCACCATAACTTGAAACAATAGTTCAAGGCAGGACCAGGCCTGCTAAAAGACAAGGCTATGGTTTGGATCTCCAGGCGGCAGTGGCGGTGGGGGGGCTCTGCACATGGGGTGGGACTGGGCATTCTTAGCTCCCTTTAACAAGGAGGGGGCGCCTGGAGGAGGCTTGTAAAAAATAGATTCACAGCTTGCTCTGGCAAAGCTGTTGCTTGCTGAAGCTGCTTTTTTTTCAGGACCACCTGGCAGATATGCTTCCGGTTCTATTCTATATGTATTGTTAACTCTTGAGCAAACTGGACATGTAATGCGGGGGGGGGGTGTTGAACCCATTAACCCACCCACCCTTACATACGTCCTTGGTCAGAGGAGTCCGGCATTGCTTACTTGCCAGGCCACACATATGACAAAGGTTATATAGGTAACTTTGTCTCTTTTGTGTCTGTGTGCTTGTGCCTCTGCCTGTGTGCAGATGAAGTTGTACACCATGTGATAGTTAGCAGCAGCTAGCTTATATAGCTAGCCAATTAGTAAGTAATGTGTTGTTTTAATTCCAGGTTACCCTTCCCTTATAGTTAGTAAACTTTTTCTTTACAAAAGCAACTGACTCTGCTCCTTATTTGTGTAACTCTGCAAACTTACCAAGTTTTTCTATAAGATTTACAACAGATTTGCTATCAAGAACTTTGTTGTTTTTTCTTCGTCCTTTTTTAATGGACATGGAATTTGGAACTATATTAAGATGCTAGTAGGAAAGTATTAAGGAGGAAAAGTGAATCAAGTCCACAGCATGATTTACCTAGTTTATGTAACAGAGGGGGAGAGCCAAATTGTGTCAGGGCAGCATGGATGTTATGTACCTTGTGCTACCTCCTGTCATTGTATTAGCAATGTGATCTCAAAAAGTATTCCAACATTTTGATTTCTAAATGACATTCCATTACAGAGTGCCCACAATGCTCATTTGAAACCTGAACAACTATAACACAGCTCTTCTAAACGCTAATAGTCTTGTATCGATTTTATCTTTTCCTTGTTGAACTCCTGAAATTTAAAACAGGTGTCCTGCCAGTAGTTGAGTGAGATAGCCTGAGGCATCTTTCTGTTGTATTTAACTAGGATTCATGACCCCTGGAATAATGTCATGTTAAGGTTCCTTGTTTATGAAGAAGTATCACATTAAAAAATGAATATTTTGCTGAGGATTACCAAATTTAAGATTCCTGAGAAGCGTGCAGATTGATGACTGTGCCTGACTGTGCTGGGTATAATTTAAATGAAACAAAAGTAGCTACATGATTGTGCTGCAGTAAACAGTCTTAATACAACAAACCTACAAATGGTTATTACTGTCATTCAGATTGTATATTATGACAGCAGCCCTGTTTATTTATCTGTTTCCCTTTTATCCTGGAATTCAGGATACACAGTTCTCCCACTGCCCATTTTAACTCCATAACAACTCATTGAGAGACACTGATTGGTTTACGTTCATCCAATAAGCTTGATACCTAATTATTTCAACCCAAATTTCCTGAATCTTAGCTTGATTATTTTGCCACATTGATTGTTCACTATTTAAACCTGGATCTTTTTTAATCATAAATAGAGTACTGGTTGAGGTCTAAGTGCAAAGGTATACATGAAGATAGCTGAATGTTCTCAATATCTGCCACTTACTTCTGCCCTGGACACCATTTTGTTGTGGTACAAGTGACCCTCTCAGGGAGAGAAGTTATACTGAAGAAGGAGAAGGAGCAGAAGAAGAGTTTGGATTTATATCAGAGGTGGATCCAACCAGTTCTCACCACTTCTCTAGAAGTGATTACTAATTTTTTCTGAGTGCTGAGAAGGGGTTACTAAAGCAATCTCCCTGCCCAATAGGGACTGGAGGTGCGTGTGTGCAGCAATGCCACTGTTTGAATCCCACCAACATCGGAACCTGTTATTAAATTTTTTGGATCCCGCCACTGATTCATATCACCCCTTTCTCTCCTGTAAGGAGACTCAAAGAGGCTTAAAATCTTCCCCTCCCCACAACAAGCATCCTGTGAGGTGGGTGGGGCTGAGAGAGCTCCAAAGAACTGTGACTATCCCAAGGTCACCCAGCTGGCATGTGTTGGAGTGCAAGTAAGTAGAGAATGGCCACTGACACACTCCTTTAGTAATTACAATCAAAATAATAATCTCTGTGCTTTCATTTTTTTACATAATTAGAACAGCCCCATGTTTAAACAAACAGGCCTATCATGTTTCATCATGCTGTTTGAGCCTTTTCAATGAATCAATAAAAAAAACTTGAGATACGACTTCTATGATCTTTTAACTTTCCTATTTATGAAGGAGAAAACAAGGAGAAACTATCTTAAAAGACAATGGTCACAACTTTTGCTTGGGCATTTCCCATCCAGTAGTGCCTGTTTGGCCTGTTTGTTTGTATAGATCTTATAAACAGCAATAAGAAAGGAGAATGTTGTAAGGATTCGTTCCATTTCATAAGTATTTGCAGGTCACATAGGCATCAAGGATATATGACACCTATGTTGCATACATTCATTTTTACATTATTTCTCAATAGTAATCATTCCACATCTAGGTTGGCTTGTGCACACAGGAAAATCCAGTTGGGAATTATTGCTATTACAGCACAATATCCAGTAATGTGGACAGAGCTGTATGTGGTAGCCTAATGTTCCGTACTGGGTCAGGGAAGAAAAGTGGAAACCCCATCTAAACTTGCTAGCACATTTCAGGGGCATTTTCCTTCTATATGAGACTTTTGGTATACATCTTACCTTGCTTCTGGTCTACACACAGTGCCAAAGAAATGCAGTTAGTCAATCAGTCCATGGTAATTAATTTGGGTTGAGGCTGGTTAGCTTCACTTGCTTGTGATGTGAGCATGATTGGGAAATGGTACAAGCCCTGGCTGGGAGGATATTTAAATTTTGCAAGGGTCATCTGCACAGCAAAAAAACAAAACAAGCAAAAGATGGTGCCTATTTCCTTACTTCATATCTGTTTATTTATTGCATTTATTTAAAACATTTATTAACTAACTTTCTCCTTTATGAAACTCATAGCAGCTTACAATGTAAAACATTATAAAAGACACAATAAAAATGAACAAGTATGCAAACCAGTAAAAGTCACCAATTTAAAAGCTCCAGCTAGGACTGTCAATAATGAAAACTATATCAGTCAAATGCATTCCTAAATACAGGTTTCTTCAGCTGCCTCCTGAAGAGGGGCAAAGACTAGCTGTACCTCCTTGGGAAGGTTGTTCCATGACACAGAAAAGGGCCTCTTTCATGAACCCACTAAATAAGCACTGTTAATTGGTAGAATTGTCAGGAGGACTTATTTCTACACTCTCAATTCCCCAGCAGGAACTCATGGGAGAAGGCAGTCCTTCAAATAGCCTGGTTCCAAGCCATGTAGGGCTTTAAAAGACAAAATTAATACCTTGAATTGGGCTTGGGAGTGAATTGGTAACCAGGGTAATTGTCACAGTATCGAGAACATATGCTCCCAGCAGCCAACCCCAATGAGTAAACTAGCCACAGCCTTCTACAATAGCTGCATCTTCCAAAAACCCTTCAAAGATAGCCCCAAGCAGAACACATTGCAATAATCCAGTCCAGATATAACCAAGACATGGATCACAATAGCTAATGATGTACCACCTGGAGTGCCCAAATGCATTCTGAGCCACAGCAGCTGCCTGGTTTTCTAAGGTGACTGCTGAGTCAAGCAGTATGTCCTAGATGTGATTCTAACTTTTCCAGGAGAGTTTAACTCCATATATATTGGGTAGATCTGAAGTCCACGTTCTGCCTTTTTACCAGTCCAAAGATCCCCTGTCATGTCAGGATTAAATTGTAGCCTGTTACTGACTTCAAAAGCTACTCAACAGCATCCTATAAGATGGGTGGAAGAGGTTGAGCTGGGAATCATCTGCAGAATGGGCAACACCACAGTACAAACTTCCTGGGGAATAAAAACAATCCAGAATCCAGAATAAGAACAAGCAGACTCCAAAGGTCAACAACCATGGTGCAGAATATGAATTCCCCAGCATCACCTTTAAGACCATCCCTAGAGAGGACTCAAACCATTGTAATATGTGGTGACCTTTTGTCCAAGGGCGAAGATGCATCTCAATATGGAGGCTGTGGCTGATAGTATCAAAGGCAAGGTCACAGTCCCCCTGTCCAGTTCTTGATGGAGGATATCACACAAAGCAACTGAAGCAATCTCTGTTCCAAATCCTGGCCTGAAGCCTGACTAAAATGGGTCCAGCAAATCAGTCTCTTCAAAGAGCCCGAGGAGCTGAGAGGCAAGGCAACAACCCACTTCAGCATCTTGCCAGGAATAGAGGATTGGGGACTGGCCAGAATTTTTTTTAACATACTAGGACTCAGATAAATTCTCTCCATCTGAAACAGCTCCAATCACAGCTTCCTTGAGCACTGAACAACAGAAGTGAAAGATACCTTAGCTAAATAAACAAGAATCTTGACTTCAAGCATTACTATAGGAGGGGGGAAATAGTGAAAATTGGTCACTCTCTTCCTCTCCTTCCATGTAGAGATCTTTCTAATCTACAGGATCTAATCTCGCATGTGTTACTCTTTGACTATTCAAATCACTGATTATCGTGGTTCATGCTGTGTAGGCTTGCATCTTGGAAATACATGATTTAATCCCTGCTAAAATTTGTAAATGCCCACGTTCAAGCCACTATCTCGATTTTATCTTTCCAACTATACAGTTAAATTTTGGACCCAAGAGCATCATGTAATATAAAAGCCTATTTCTGTTTCCTTATTATTTATTTACTTCTACATTTAATTTTTCCTTTAGCAAGCCTCCCCCATAATCAATCTGTTTGGTGAAACTTGAAATAGCTTGCACATTTCTGTGATTTTAAAGGCTTCTTCACAGGATATTTATTACATTTTTCAACTGTAGCAGTTTGTCAAGTAATGTCATAGAACTACTGGATTTCCATATGTTTGCAAGCAAAAATATTGTATACAGAACCACACGTCTATTTTTACTTTTTATTGACAATTGTTTTATGCCTATATTCTGCTGAATATTAGACAAAAAAAGAAGAAAATGGTTCCGTTCCCTGCTGCTATCATTAAGCTGGCAACTCTATGAGTTATGAAAGGAGACAGCTCTGAAACACAAAAAAGAAACTTGGCAGAATTTATGCCAAGCTGTCTTTTCATCTTTCCATCAACTATTGATCCCAAACCTAGAAAATTCCCTTCGTTAACTGTATGGTTTCCAAGTGAAATTAGACCGCAAAATTCTTCTTTTGCTACATACCATTTTTTAAGACAACTTTGCCTTTTTATTAATAAATTAACTTCTCATGTCATGTTATTCCTCAGTAGTATTTACTTTTCTTTTCCAATAATGATTTATGCAAATATCTGAAGAGTGCAAAATGGTATGCAATGTTGAGACTAAAAAGCAAATGGAAGCATTTCTCTCACAGCCCACTGGAAGTATCAGATGCTTGACCTGTGTAATATACTAGATTCAACTTCCCTATACAGATGTTATAGTTACAGTGTTGAGAAAGAATACCCACATCCTCTCCATATAGTTCTGTGTTTGTTTTCTCAATGAGGTTTTAAAATATGCAGCAGCTGGTATAACTGCAGTTTAAAGGAAAAACTGTGGACCGGGCAGAAGAAGGGCGAGTCAATTATTTTACTTCATACTGCTTTCTTGAAAATAAGCAACACACAACAGGAATAGTCACTTTTTGTGGGGCAATAGAAAAAAGGAGTTAAATACCCTCTTGAAACCCCCATTGCTTTAAACTGAAGCTCCAGTGGATAATCCCTGTTGTTCAAAAGGTCCCAGAGAAAAAGAATTATGGTTCTGGTGGGTAATGTGTAGTTTGATCTTAATTCTAAAATATATTGGCAGCTGCTTACATACATTCTTTCACATGTTCTCAATGGAAAATATAGCAGGTGTGGTTGGATGTGAATCGCATAAACACAGATATTTGTATCAAAAGGTGACCAAAAACAGAAGTGAAACTGACTGGCTCTTTGCTTTCCTTTGTCACCAAGTTCTGTAGCTAGTTCCGAGAAGACTCTGTACTGCAGGCATGTAGTTAGCAAAGAAGACTCAACCCCATAGTTTAACCTGCACAGTGAAAGGGCATTTCCACTTGATATAGAGCTGGAGGATGAGAGGGCTGTTCAGTTCCATTGTTGCTCTCAGTCTTTTTGTATATGCTTATCAAGCTTAGCCAAGTGTTCAGCTTAAATAATGCCTTCCAAAATGGTGGAAGTAAGGCATTAATTAAAGTGAACATCCTTTCTTCTCTCTGTTGTTGGGTGCTTTTTGGCAATAGATTCCAGCATAACCCATGCATTCTGTTCTCTTCTTGTGGTTTTCTCTTTGCAATTGCCTAATTTGCTCTTAAAATGCAGTTGTGATTTGTTGATACCAATGTTTCATTTTAGCAAACTTGCAAAACTGAAAAAAAAAATTTTTTGCAAAAGTATATTCTGTCTTTTTCATTTTCTCCACTGTAATTGAACTGATAACTTAATCGTTCCTTTGGATGTTTCCTCTGATTTCAGTATCGGTTGTTTAAAATTTAGTGAGGAAAAAGTTCATTTTGCAGGAGAGTTTAAGATGGCAGTACAATCAAGAAATAGCAAGGTATTACTAATATCATCACCGTGACCTATGCCATATACATCAATAATACTTTGCAGTTCTACTCTGTATAAGCTAGTGCTGTATTTCTACTCAAAGTTTATAACCACCTCTACAGTATGATCCCCTCACCTCCTCTAATTGAAGATGATTAAAAGTATTTATGATCATTTATTCTGCAAACTGTGTTAGTGAATAATGCAAGAGAACATAGTCCAGAAATGTTGGCAATGTTGAGGATCCAAGCTCGCTAAAGACCTGACTATTTTTGCTGTGCTTAAAAAGAATAATGTTAAAGTTTTGATATGGGATACAGGCTTTGGAGGGTACTCACACTCTTGGAAGATCTCTTGGAATGAGGTTTTAGCCTAAAAATCAAATCATTGGTACCTTGACTGTTTCCTGAAATCTGGGGACCAATTTTTCGCAACCTTGACATAACCTTCTATACACCCTTAAAGCAGATGCATTCACTCCTCAGAACCTCATTCCTTAAAACTTATTTATTGGCTTTTTGTTGGTGATTTGCTTTTGTCAGTTGTGCACTGTTTAACATTCCGAAGCTGTGCCAAACTGGAAAATTAAAGAAGTGTCATGTTCTAATTTAGATTCCTGAAGTCTGCTCTTATCCCAGACATAATTATTGCTAAACCAGGAAACGATTACTTGCTTCAAGTCTTCAGTTTTTGCCTATGCATAATAGTAAACAACTAGCGTGGCCCGGCCACGCTTTGCTGTGGCTTATTGTGGTGAAATGGGAAAGGAACAGTAGCAGCGAATCAATTGCAGAGGCCAGCAGTACGTGCTCATGCAAACATGCAGCCTGATACTGTGCGATGTCAGTGATGTGTGTGCCCGAATTCCTTGGGGGGGGGGAATGGAAAGGCACCCCTCCCACACATCTAGGCTGGCTGGTCATGATCCTTTACCTGGGAGTAAGTTTGGTTGGTGGCAATGGGTGTTGCTTCTGAGGAAACCCTCTGAGGGGCGCGACGCAGCCGTTCAAAGTATGTCACGGTTGCTGTACCGAGCTTACGGCTAATGTGTGCCTGATTTCTTAACTATAACTGCAGTATTCAGGGAATCTAGGGTGCCTGGCCCCTCCCTCCCATCCCTTGCATGTCGCCCCTCACTCTCTTCCCTCCCTCACTTCTCTTCCCTTGCATGCCACTCCTCCCCCTCCTTCCCTTCCCTTTTCCTCCGCTAGGGTGGGTGGGTCATATCAAGATGCTGGGCCCCCTGCCTCCCTTCCCTTGCATGCCACCCCTCACTCTCTCCCCTCTCTCACTTCTCTTCCCTTGCATGCCTCCCCCTCCGTCCCTTTCCTCTCCCTCCCTCTCTTCCCTTGCATGCTACCCCTCCCTCTCCCTCCCTTCCCTCTCCCTCGTGTGTATGTGTGTGTATGTGTTTCACTTCCACTCGAGTTACTGCCTATGTACTGTTTCCACTGCTCATATCTGGCCATCTGAGTGAACATTCTAATCAGCATGAACATTCTAAGGGTGACAGTTACACACAGGCAGCTGCATGTCCTTCACCAGGGAGCACCAGGAAAAAGGCGGTTTACCTGGGCCAGGTGTGAAATGTCAGGAATGTGAACATCTAAAAACACTCTTGCCTGGCTGACTATAGTGGCTGGGAATTTTCAGAGGAATTGGCCCAGCAGTTACTGAGGTATACTATCATCAACAAAAACACTGTTAGCTTTTTATATATATAGATAAATTATAACAATGACCCTCCCAAAAGCTTTCAGTGCATCTGCAGAAGTGTTTCTGTTATGCCACACAGGATCCATGGAATAAGAGATACAAAGTAGGTTTTAAAAGCACTAACGCTGGACAGAAACACTCACATTTCTTATAGAAGCTACAAAAGTCCACATCTGTCTTCTAATGTATGGGAGCAATATAGAGAAGGTAAAGCATGTATCTTTTTCTGAGACAAGGCATATAATTTAAGGCACAGAACTAAGAGCACTTCCATTAATTGTGGCTTTATAATTATGTTATACACTTTAAGATTTATTTGCCTGTCACATCTAATATTACATGGGAAGTCTTCTCGTTTGTTTAAACTAGCTTTGTTCTCCTTGAAAGGGAGCAAAAGTGTTGTGATGCTGTTCAATGGGATTTGCCTGATGCAGACTGAGCACCTCATAATTTTGTCCCTGGCAACCAGGGAACCCTCATGAATGGAGAGAAGGGATTTGACAAAAATCAGTCTCCTTCCCCAGTGGAAGGGTACTTTTTGCTACTATAAATGCCATTATGTTGATTGAAGAGTAGCATTGGAGCCAAACCTTTGTCATTTTTCTGTTTGTAAGATGGTGTAGCTGATGACTGTGGTGCATGGTCTAGTTACGACTAAATTAGATTCTCTATGCTACATAGGAAAATGCTCTTGAAAAGTGTTTGTAAATTTCAGTTGGTACAAAATGTGGCAGCCTGGATGCTGACTGAAGAGGGTCATGTCAATCCAGCTTTGGCTCATTTGCACAGGCACAATTCAAGGTGCTGGTGTTGACCTTTAAAGACCTACAAGGCTAGGCATCAGCGTATCTGAAAAACAACCTTGTCCAGGGATGGGGCTGCCTGCCATCACCAGACAGTCTGTTCCACCTTCCTCCCCATCATAGATGCCCACCCAGGGACTGCAGGACACCTCACAACCAGCAGCCCCACCCTCAGATTCACCAGCAAGAGCAGGGACCAGCTGGCACAACCCCAACCAGGCTGAATTCAAGGGGAAGGGACAGGAAAACGGAAGGGCCAATTCCTGACTGACAGGGCTCTATAGACAGCCCACTGGCCACTAGTAGGCTGGAACAGGAGCTCCCAGAAGGGAGGGACCCTTCTGAGAGGGATAAAAGGGAGGCAGTTCACACACAAAAAAACTGTGGAGTCAGACTAAAAAGGGGTGCTCACAAACCTATCACATTAGGAACTATGTCAATTCTGCAGGGACTGCAAGACATGGTTGTTCCACCAGGGCCTTTTCCAACTAGCCAGCTGGATTGTCTGAACTTATTATAACATCCTTTTGGTCTCCGGAAGGAGGAGGGAAGGAGGGACAACGGGAAAGATAAACCATATTACTACCATCATAGCACTATTTTAAATTGTTTTAGATTGTTTAAAATGTTGATTTTAGATGTGGATTTATATTTTTAAATTGTAGAATATCTGAATTGTGTTGTGACCCTCCCAGAGCCCTTCAGAGATGGGGCGGGATATACATCCAAAGTAAATAAATAAAATCTATGTGCTACAGTCATCTTCCAAAGCCCTTCTTCAGGTACCAGCACCTTCTAAGATTAGCCACCACCTTCTAAGATTAGCCAAGTGGCTAACAAAAGATGGCCTTCTCAGTTGTGGCACCAAAACACTAGAACTTTCTCTTCAGAAAGACTCACTTGTACCCTTCTGCTGCCATCTTCTGCCAGTGGATGAATACTTTTTTGTTTCTTTAGCAATTCTCTCAGAGATCCTCCTTCCTTTGTTGTCCTTAAGTGTTCTTAAGTATGTATGTATATTGCATTGTACCACATGTGTGCTTTAACTTGCTTTTAATTGATTGAATTATGTAATTTTGTTGGTTTTTAAGATATGTTTTTATTATGTATGCTTTTAATCTGTCAGCCACTTTGATGACAGTAGAAAGGAGGAGTATTAAGTTTGTAAACAAATAAATTTAATTTTCAGATAGCGAGACTTCAGTCTGAGAATGCCTCAGAGTGGGGAAGAAGAAAAATGCTTGAAACAGAAAATGAAGATTTGGACAGAGAAAACAGAAAACTGAAGATCCATGTGAAAGATCTTCAATATCTCCTTGACAGAAAACTGTCTGCAATTAATTTGTGTGAAGATCCCCAGGCAACACAAACTGAACCTCTGGGAAAAAACAAGGTATGATTCTTAACAGCATAGCACAACCATTGTATACACACCCAGCTTTTTTTTTTAATGCATCACAGTTTTGTAGTAATTCCAAATGCTCTCAAATTTCTTTTGGTATAAAGAATTAGATACACAGTATTTGTGTTTTAATATATTTTAGTGTATGTTAATGTATAAATCATTGATAATGTATATATCACTGCATTCTAGTCTCTCAGTGTGTCAGCCTCTCCCAACTACTGCTTCCCATGACCTGAAATCAGACACTGAAGTATCAGAATAACCATCAGATCAGAACAATCATCAAGTTTATGGCAATTCCAAAATATAGCAAATTTTTGTTTGGATATGAAACATTTTTGCTATTCACAGAAGAATAAATATCTAAAATAAAAGAGCTGCCAGCTTTAGCTAATTTATTAGTGTGACCTTCAAATGTTCTCCCCTTGAGCGTTCTCTCTACATAACCTTGCCCCTCTTTACATGAGCAATTTATGCTTTCTAGGTGTGCCGGCTAGGTTTGGGCAGAGCTTTGGTTGTACATGGCAGGGCTGTGTCAACTACCTATGTGTGTGTATGGAAAAAATAAAAGTGCCTATTCCTTGCATTCCCATTGATAGGTAGCAGGCCCACCCTTCAGAGGGTAAAAGACACAAATATATTTTCTGACAGAGTTTCATAGACAGAATAGATGTAAATATCTAAGCTCTGTTGCCCAAGCAATAGCCAGTCCCCCTGCTGGGGTTGCCAAGCTCCAAAGATTAGTTCACCTAGGTTTATTTCGCATGGGCCAAAAACAGTGGTGTGAAAATGGTGTGAAAATGGTATAAAAGGGTTTGTAAGGCCCTTTCTTCACGGGCCTTTTACAGTGCCCTAGGGACGGCAAAAACGCCATCCCTAGGGAGCTGTTCGCATGGGGGGCGCAGCTGCTTTGCAGCCGCGCCACCCTCGCTCCTCCCCAGCGGCGCAAAGCCACCATTTTCCCACCTCGCTCACCAAGCGAGGTTTTTGGAAAACGACAGCTTCCAGCCACTACCGTGCGAATGGCAGCAGCTGGAAGGTGCCATCCCGCCCCCCTTTCCCGATCGACTTACCTTCCCTGCAACCGTCCGGTGCATCGCTGAGGCCTGGGGACACGCCCCCCTGCCCTGCGACTCCGGAGCAGTTGTGCAGGGCGGGGGCGTGTTCCCTGGCCTCGGCGATGCACCAGACGGTCGCAGGGAAGATACGTTGATCGAGTGACGGCGCTCCGCAGCGCCGTCTTCCCTGTCGTTCCCAGGACCATTCGTGCAAACGGTCCCAGTGGGGTTGGATTGGCGTACCCCCAGCGTGGCAGTGCGGAAGTGGCCTAACAGTGTAAAAGGGTTTATACCATTTTCACACCGTTTTCACACCACTATTTTTGGCCCATGTGGAATCAGCCCTAGAGAAACTGACTGCTTTGGAAGGCAAAATCTATGGCTTTATACCCCCATTAAAGTCACTCCTAAAACCCCATCTTCCTCAGTCTCCTTCCCTAAAATCTCCAGGTATTTCCCAATCTGCAGCTGGCAACCCTAGCACCTGCCCAGGAGGGCATGACATTTCACTTGCAGTAGCTGGCTGACAGACAGGCAGGAATATATGGGTGGTGGGGAAATAAAGACTAGAGCAAATTTAACATCTTCTCACACTATTTTCACTTTGATTTTAAAAGGATGAAAAACTCAGGAAAGAAGGAAAAGCCAGCACTTTAGTGTTCCTGCTCTGAAAGTGAGGATAGTTAGCAGAGAGGACCCCTTTGGGTGAGGGATGCCATTCCTGAATGGTTCATCCCAACAGGAAGGGAGCAGGAGAGAATTACAGCAGAAATGTGTTTCTTGAGAAACTCATAGAAGCAAATAAAAAAGAAGGAAAATGAAACCCAGGTATAAATGTAGTAAAAATGAACAAATGAACCAAACATACCTGAATAAAATGTCTGTGCATTCTTCTGGTACATGCATGTATCTTCAAATTTTTTAATAGATACCTTTGAGGAAGTCATATGCTTGCAGTTCTCCTGAGCTATATAAACATCTTGACTTTGGAGTGAATGGGAAGGTAAAGTTATATTTGAATTGGGATCAACAGTGTGTTTTGCATCCTTAGAGAGACTTCAGTTACATGAGACTCTCAGATCACACTGACAACAAATACTTTTTCACAAGGCCTTTATCTTGACCCTCTTACTATGAAAGAATAATACATTATTGCTTTTCTACCTTTCCATCTACAGTTCTGTGACTGGTATATATCATATTTCCCTTCGGTTCTACTGCCAGGTTCTTCAGACAGCTGCCTTGCTTATATGAAAGATGTCAAATCTAAGCTTATATCAAAAATAATCTTCACTGTACTCAAAACTTTTAAAGAAATGCCACCATGTTATTTCTTCCAAATGCATTATAAAAGGCTGTAGAAAGTGGAGCATTTACTATATTTTACTAGAGATATAAAACACGGGAATCAAAATGTTTTATGTGGCCCATACAAGTTTTATGAACTCAGCTTTCAAATATTCCTTTGACAGTTTGAAAGCAGGCCTGGGAAGGAAGGGAATATATTGTCTGAGTCGTGTCTGTGTTCAAAAACATATCCTGAAATGGTATTTGCAGTCATGGCACTTCTTAGATTATTTCTAAATGCATTCATTGTTTGCTAGATTTTTCATGTCAAGAATAAAAAAATAACAGGAACTTTACTTTAGATTTAGGTAAATCGTTGGAGAAATAATAGTCTAGGCTAGAATTATTCAGTACCCTTTAGTTAATCTGCCAGTGAGGAAATAACCAGTTTATTTATTATATTTTTCTTTATACAAACTTTCTACCAAGGGAGACCAGGACTGTATACAGCATAGGTGTCGAACTCGTGACCCTCCAGATGTTATGGACTACAGTTCCCATCATCCCCTGCCAGCATCATGCTGGCAGGGGATAATTGGAACTGTAGTCCATAACATCTGGAGGGCTGCGAGTTTGACACGTATGGTATACAGGGTTGTCCACATCTCCCTTTTACATTCACATCAAATTTTTAAGTTAGAAGAAGAAGAGTTTGAATTTATACCCCACTTTCCTCCCCTGTAATGAGACTCAAGATAGCTTAGGTGAGACTGAGGCCCTTTCCACACAGCAAATGTATAACTGGTTGTTGTTGGGATAAATGAACTAGGGTTGAGCAATACTGAAACTGTTTGGTAAAATTCAGATTCAGCTTTATTCGGGTGTAAAATAATCTGTATACCTAAATCAGCTGAATTTCATATGGAGTATACCCGAATATATTCAGGTATCCCAAATAATTTGAGTCCATCTGATTTTGGGGGATATTTTTGTGTTTTTTTCTGGTTTTGGCCTGCAGGGGGCACATATCTTTTTTATTTCCTACCCATGCATAGCTACCTACCCCCACAGCCATGCTGATGTCTCATGATATGACCATCTGAACCTGCGTAGCAATACAGATGTAAGCCGCAAAATAAAGAAAAGGGAAATGGAGGCAAATAAAGCACCATCTGCCCCGCCGTTCGTTCGTTCATGGTTCCAACCAGGATTTTTGAAAAGACTCTCAAATAGTGTGATTTTCAAAAAAACAGTTCTGAGGAAATAACATGGGGTAGACTCGTTTTAGGGGCAGGATTTGTGCAAAGTCCCCCCCCCAATGGTTTTTTACTGTCCTACATTCATGTTTATTGGCCCATGAAGACGGGGCCTGAGAGAGTTCTGAAGAACTGTGAGTAGCCCAAGGTTACCCTGCAGGAATATAGGAGTGGGGAAACAAGTCTGCTTCACCAGATAAGAGGCTACCACTCCTGTGGAGGAGTGGGGAATCAAACTCAGTTCTCCAGTTTAGAGTCCACCACTACATCGTGCAGGCTCTCAGTAACAGTGTAATCTCAAGGAGGGTTACTCCAGTCTAAACTCATTCATTTCAATGGCTTTTGAGAGTAACTGGATTGCACTGTTAGAATGACAGGCCCAAAGTTGCCTAGCAAGTTTTATAGTTAGCAGGGATTTGAACCAGGTTCTCCTCACTATTGGGGCTCAGACTGAAAAGACAAAGATCACCTCACATGTATTTCTGCTGTAAATCTCAGTTGTGATTATTATATCACATAAATGTAGAAGTTGCACAAATAAAGAAGTAAAGGCAGCTGCTTTCAGTAAACAATGTTTACTAACTATAAAAGTAGGAAAGGGGAAACTTCACATCCTGCATGTGAGCTCCCAAAGGCATCTGGTGGGCCACTGTGAGTAGCAGAGTGCTGGACTCGATGGACTCTGGTCTGTTCCAGCAGGCTCGTTCTTATGTTCTTAAACTTGGGCTGATTCCGCATGGGCCAAAAACAGCGGTGAGAAAACGGTGTGAAAACAGTATAAACCCTTTCACACCATTTCCACACCGTTTTCACACTGCTGTTTTTGGCCCATGCAGAATCAGCCTTGGATATAAAACAAGAAAATATCTTTCTAACTGGTTAGCTCCATTAGCTAGCTTCTGCTTGGCTATCACATGGCTAATAAGCTACTAGAGAGCATGTGCAGAGAGTGAACAAAGGACATATACAAAGGAAAGGAAATCTCCTACATGTGGACCAACATGTATCTCATGCCAGCCTGACTGACTAATAGGGGTCAATTACCTGGTCACTTACTTCTGATTTCACTAATTAGCATGCACAACATTAACTCCTTCATTACTGGATTGTGTGACTGGCACTTGTCAAATACCAACAAATTGTCAGGTACAAATTTCTGGTTCATGTAGTCCCAATTTGCTTCAGGGCTTTGCAGGTTAGGGAGGGAAGATTTAACTCTTCAGCTTCAGCTCACTTCCTTTATTTAAAACTGGCTCCCCTGCTCTGCTATTAACATTTCAATGGAGAAAATACCCATGAAATGACACACTTCTCTCCTTTAAAATGCTTGAAGCACAGTAGGGAAGACAGTGTCAAATAATGAAATGGAGTGGATTGTTCTGAGTTTGAAATTTGAGCTGAATGGTCCTTTTTTAACTCCCATGGGCCCTGGACATTGTCCCTTTTTTGCTTCTGCTGGCATCAACCAGAGGAGTCAGTCATTTCTTTATTTTTGCCATTAACCAATCAAAAATGAAAAAGATGGAGATGGAAGAAGAATTGACTGAAAGTGATACACACTTAGGAAACAGACAGATTAATTACAATTAGATTGTAATTGTCAAACATTTGGACAAATGGATAACAGATTCATTTGCTAGTAATTATACTAAATGCATTTATACATTATTCCACACTTTATATTCATTTTACCACAGCCTTATGTTTTGCCATGGCAAAAATGTTTTATGCACCCAATTGTCATAATTGCGGTGTCATTTACTTGAGTGTTTGTGATTAAATCAGTTAAGGGAAACTATGGAAATATCAATTTTAGTAGCTGAATGAACCTTTTAGAATGCCTATTTCAAGAACTTCAGAAGAAATTTCATTTCGGGATGGCCCCATTACATTTACATTTAAATCTTCTGAAATATATATATATAGAGAGAGAATATTTTAATTTTAAAAGCCTTTTAGACATGAAAATGAGATTGTACTTTATAAATGACATTTATATTCTAGAGATTGGGACACGGATATTCAGAAGGATGCTGAGGGCATTCTGATAATTAATTAATATGTTCTGTTGAAAATGTTAAAGCCATGCTTATTTTCCATGTTTTGAGATTTCTTGGACATAAGTATGATTGCCTATATTTATACAAATGGCTTTTTAATAGAGACAAACCAGGCTTGATCCAAAATCAGATCGAGAACTGATCAATGGTCATTCATTCACCTTTCCCCCCATGTGTTTCATTAGTTCACTGTAGCAAGACCTGTAAAGTCTCCCCCACAAATGGATTATGTAGAATCCTACACCCATTATATTTGCCCTGTGCAGAATCCACCAATATTCAACTAAGAGGATTCTTAACTCCACAAATGTGAATGAAAAATTTACATTGTGTCCAATTTCACCTTTGCAGTGTACACTTTTCTACACAATTCCATTTCAGATTTTAATCAGATTGTGCTAGCATTTATTCTTAGAACATATTGACCTGAAGTATTAATAGGTCAAATGGAAATTGTACAATAACCACAAACTAATACCCATGCAGGAAGCAAAAGGAGGCTATATTAAATAAGAAAGGCAAGATAAGAGAGTAGGAACAAGCGAGAAGTTCGAAAGCAATAGAGTGGGAGATTACTGAGGCAAGGATTATCTAGAAGGCAAAAGGAGTAAACATGTTTTGTTGCATGATACAAAATATATCCAGTAGCAGAAGCCAAACAGTTCAAAGAGAAGTTATTTGGCTGTGAGCCCCCTCAAGCCCTGCTGTGGACTTTCTACCATCTGTCATTCTGTTTGGGGTCAGTCAGGCCACCTCCTGAGGCCTCAGAATGAAAATAAGGGATTATACCCCCCAAATTCTCCTTCTTCCCAAGACAGACTTCCTCTTGGCTCCTTATCTCTCAGCTGCCTCTGTAGGTTGGCCCTTTCTTTCCTCCTCAGCCCATTGTGGTACCTTCTCTTTTATGGGATTTTCTGGCCCCACCTCCACTTGACCTGTATTTAATTCCATTCCACCTGTTCCACCTGGGGGGCTATAAAGGGAAAGGGACTAATTCCTTGCCTATTTTCTCTGCTGCTTGTCTCCCTTTCTTGCTATTTCACTGGTTCTTCAGGGTTACCTCCCATCCTCATCTTAAAGGTAAAGGTATTCAATTTGCAGCATAGCTGCTTGTGCCTCTGCTTACACAAAACCCTGAGTTTCATAAAAATTGGGTTGGGGGCCAATTACATTTGGAGGAAAAGATGGGGGCCAATAACATTTGACCCCCAAACAAATGTTTTTATTCTCTCCTGTATACGCTAGTACTGTTTTTCATGTCCATAAGTGAGTTAATATTTTCTGGTGTATAAATATATCCTGCAGGAAGCAATCCAAAGCAGATCTGCTCAATACTAAGTTCCCTTTTACTCAATGGTCTTAATCCCAAGAAAGTGATTTTTGGGTTATACTCTTAAAGTGCTATTCAAAGTGGGGAGGCAATGCTGCATTGGAAGTGGCATGACCCCAGCATCATGCTTTGTGTTTGCATGGCACTAGTGGCATCGATGCCAACACCAAGGGACACAGGCCAGTACAGGGTAGTGGTGCAGCAGTGCAGCACCCAGACCCAGAAGTCAGGCTGGACACTGCCATTTCTGCACCATTCAGGCCTGCACCCAAAACCAAGAGGGCATACTGGAGGTGTTTCCAAAGGCAAAACCAACTTTAGTCAGCACCCAGTTTCAGCACAAGAACACCCCCTTTTGCAGCACAGACTTAGCATGCAGAAAGCATGGCATAAGTCATTCAGGAGAGTGGACTACCTGGGGAGAGGTGAGTATTTTCTCCCTCTTCTCAGACACTCACACCACCAGTTCCCCCTTTGGAGATGGCGCTGCAGTACTCCTGCTGCAGTACTCCCTGTCTTTGACCTGCCTGTAATATAAACAGAAGCCTAATGGCACTGTAAAGACTAATTGCAGAGGATCATCATGTTAGTCTGCAGTCAAACAACTACTAGACTCAAATCTAGCCATAAAGACTAACTAAACTTTGTTTTGTTTGTCCTACAAAAATCTGTAAAAGTTTGTGCAGCACTAAAATGCTGTCAGCCTGCTAGATTCCTGTGGGGTATTTTTTGTTTTGTTTTGCTGCAGCTGACATGGTTATCCCTCTGGACTTATTAATTCAGTGGTGTGTGCCTTCTGCAGGTTTCTCTCAAGAACTGTATTGAAGAAAATTAAATATAATTAAAATCTCTAAAATTCTATAAATTATAATGTTTGTATAGATAACATAAGGATGTAATTTTGTAGATACATTGTGATGTAATTTTGCCACATGAGTTCTTTTTTGTACAGCTGACTGTCTGTGTTGCCTGTTGATGGAGCTCAGGAGTCCCCAGTATTGCACCCATGGGTGTCATGACACCCATGAGTACCTTTATTAGCATCCACCAAATGTTTTTTTTAAAGAAAATTAGCAGGGCCAGGTGGGGCTTTCGCCCAGCAAAATTTCTGATTGGCCACTAGAGATCTGATTGGCTATTCACTTTTTAAAAAATTGCTTTAGCAGCATCTGGCACAACAGTAAAGGAGCTTCACTGAGAGAGTGAAGGTAAACTGAATGTATACAGATTTATTTTAAAACAATACATTCTATTTAAAAGCATCCGGCTAAGTACAGCTTCATTCTAGAATGCAGAAGAATTACTATTAGAGTCATGTATCATCTCACTGCTCAACATTTTTGGTTTGTTCCCTCCCCTCCCCTCCCCTCCCTTGCATGCCACCCCTCACTCCCTCCACTTTCCCTCGCATGCTACCCCTCCCTCCCCTCTCCCTCCCTTTGCTAGGGTGGGCCAGGTCCAGATGCTGGGTCCCCTCCCTTTTTCTCCCCTCCTTTGCATGCCACCCCTCACTCCCTCCCCTTCCCTTGCATGCCACCCCTCTCTCCCCTCTCCCTCCGCTAGGGTGGGTGGGCCAGGTTCAGATGCCGGGTCCCCTCCCCTTTCCTCCCCTCCCTTGCATGCCACCCCTCACTCACTCCCCTTCCCTTGCATGTCACCCCTCCCTCCCCTCTCCCTCCGTCCCTAGGTTTGGTTCCACTTTCTACGTCAGTCATTTTGTGGTTGGGTTCATCATCCTCTTTCAGAATTTCAAAGGTATCTTCAGGCTTTAAAAGGCTGAGAAAGACTCCTGACATAGCTTCTTACACCAAAGTGACACTTTAGCTTGTGCTTTGTCTGCCTCGTACGCCCAATATAAATCCCTCTTGTGGACTAAAAAACGTAACAGAGAATGAAAGCACAGTATTCCTCAGAAGCCTCCCCAGTTTCTCTGGTTTACATGCAGCTTCTTTTCTCTCCAACACAGAAGCCTTTAAGGGCATCACTCACTACTTGCTTCTGATGGTGAGGTTGCCTTATGACAAACATGTATAACTAATAAATACAAGGTGATACATTCCTAACTTCAAACTTCTACATTCATTAGATTTAAACCATTGAGTGGTTGTGTAGGCGAAGCCTGCTAATTCATGTTCATTTTGTAATCGGAGAGGATGTAAAATCATAGGAATCCAGAACGTTCCAGTATGTCTGAATTTTGATCAAGGAACTGCATAATATTAGCTACTAATATGCAAGTATCTCCCAGAAATCCTATACATTTTTCCTTCTTCATTCATTAGCATCCTTTCCCTGTGACAGGTAAAATCTTTGTCTTTCTAAGACAAAAGAGAAAGTGATTTCTGGTATTTCAGTTTTAAAAAATGCTGCAGTCATTTTGTGTGAGATTTCCCAAATTTATGGCAAGCATAGCAAAAAATTCACTCCATTTTTCTGTGTGACAGATGAAACCTCTTCTACAGATGACTCTGTCATTATGCACAGTCTGTTTCTTTACATTAATGGGCCGCAGTGTATGCAGGGAAAATTAATCTTGGGAGAGCCAACATTATTTCATGCTTCATTACATGAAATGCCTCCTAACTCTTTGATTATATATAAATTTGCCCCTCAAAAATCTCTGAAAACTAGCCTGTGATGTACAAACTAATGAATTCTCATTAGGAAAGATACAATTTCTCATTATTTAAATTTTTCATTACCAAAAATTCTGTGAGGACCAAAGCTTTAACTACGGTTTCATTCGAGAGTTCACTTTAATGTACTTAAGTGAAATCTTACCCATAATTCTGATCTTTGATGTAACCTCAGTAATGGGTTATATTCTTACAAGTCTTTTATTAACAAATGTAGGTTTTATAATATGTGAAGTACTGAACAGCTAAGCAAAAGAAAGTTTTTTTTAAAAAAAATGGGATTCATATAATTTTAGTAAGACACTGTGGGTGATAACCCACCGGGCAGCTGCCATACACTGGCAGCTGGAGTGTATCAGACAAGAAATCTTTCCTGACAAGCTTTCTTCCGGGCACACACTGGGAGTGGAAGCATCTGGGGGGGGGATCTTGTCCCAACATTTTTCCTCCCTGTGGTGTGCTGATAGAGGAAGCGCATCAGGGCAAGAAGCAGCAGTGGTGTAGTGGTTAAGAGCAGGTGCATTCTAGTCTGGATGAACCCGGTTTGATTCTCCGCTTTGCCGCTTGAGCTGTGGAGGCTTATATGGGGAATTCAGATTAGCCTGTGCACTCCCACACATGCCAGCTGGGTGACCTTGGGCTAGTCACAGCTTTTCAGAGCTCTCTAAGCCCTACCCACCTCACAGGGTGTTTGTTGTGAGGGGGGAAGGGCAAGGAGATTGTAAGCCCCTTTGAGTCTCCTACAAGAAAGAAAGGGGGGATATAAATCCAAACTCCTCCTCCTACTCCTCCTCCTCCTCCTCCTCCTACTCCTCTCCTCCTCCTCCTCCTCTTCTTCTTCTTCTTCTTCTTCTTCTTCTTCTTCTTCTTCTTCTTCTTCTTCTTCTTCTTCTTCTTCTTCTTCTTTCTTCTTCTTTCTTCTTCTCTTGTCCTGCCTGCATTTCTTGCTTTTCCTGCAGAAAGAGAGAGCACTCCTTGTGCGACTTCTGCATTAGAGTGGGGCAAGGGCAAGGCAGAATCTGCCATGGGGAATCTGACTGTGAATCACACAATATTGAACAAAAAATGTGTTCACAGTCTGTTTAAGATGCACAATTGAAAAAGAAAATATAACAAAGAACACATACATTTAATACTCATTTATACTTCTAATGCAAAGGAACCTATATTTTAAGAATTTCTTAAACATTTTACTGCAGTCAAAATAACCTACCTCAGCTAATCTGGATGACAGCAACCAAGGAAGACAGGGGTGGTAGGCAATAACAACCTTTCTTCTTGTCTCTTGCCTGGACACTCTGTGGATGGGGGGTCACCATGAGTCAGTAGTAACTCAATGTCATATTGTTCTTCTAACAGTAACAAAATGCTATACCTGGGCTACAATCCCTATTCATAAATTCATGAGTGCCAACTATATCCATATACTTTTTATTGTAACATCCTATCTATAATCATCAGTATCGTGACAAAAATACCAAATCTTTATATATGAGTAGGCTCAAAAATAATTATGAAATTATGAATAGACATATTATAAATAGGATGTTACAATAAAAACGTATATGCATATAGTTGGCACTCATGAGTCTATGAGTAGAGACTGTAACCTGGGTATAAGATGTCATTATTGCTGTTTGTTATTGATACTATACCTGTTATTTTGACATTGTTTTTCTAAATGTTTTACATAGTGCTCAAAGCCACATCATCATTTATTCAGCTCATGTCCCAATATTCAAAGTTGGGATAAATGCACGCTTTATAATTTGCTGAATGAGCATTTTTCATGAAGCAAATCAGGATGATGACTGTATTGCTGCAGGAATATGATTAAGAATAAAGGCGTAGATTAATATTTTCCTGTCACAGAACTTTTTAGTAGTAAAATTTCTCTCCTTCGTTCTTTTTCTGCATGTAAAGTTGATAGCTCTTGTCCACAAGTTTTCTATAAGCAAGCTTTTGTAATCTTGCAGTTAGATTACCGTAGCGTGCTGCCTACGAATGCAATCTAGAAAGTGCAACTAATTCAGGATGTGTCAATCTGATTATTGTTAGAAGTTATGTGATGGAAACATATCGACCTTAAATCAGTTGCATTGACTAACAGTTTGTTTCTAGGTTATGACCTCCAAAGCCTTTCGTGACTTGATACTCACATATTTAAAGGATTTTCTCTTCCCAGAGGTCCCATATGCCAGCTATGATCTTCAAGATGCCACGTACTGGCTTGTTCCCCTACTTAAGGTAGCATGCCTGATATCTATCAGATCATAGCTTCAACTATATGCAGTGGCTTTCCTAAAGAAGTGGTGGCACTACATCTAGGACATTTTAGGAAAGACTGCAAAACCATTTCATTTTCTAGTTTAATGTTTTTGCTTTTAATAGCATGAAAGTAGGGGCTACTGACCTTTTCTCTATTTTGCATGTTTCATATTTGGATTTTTAATTTAAATATCCACAGACTAGACCACCTTGTAAGTCAGATATATTGATGTGACTTTCAGCTGGCATTGGATGAAGGCACAATGAAATAATGCTTGGCCATTTGCTGCCTTCTGTCTGTGACTGACCCTTTGAAAACTGGAGTGAAATCTTAAAGAAAGGCACAGTTGAGTACATTACATAAGAAGAGGCAGATAATCCCAGTATTATGTGTAATTTCAAACCATGTATATTTTTATCTGAATGAAGAAAGTATCTATTGCAGTGAACAGAATGATATATCAATGGTGTGTTTCCTGTACAATTACCTTTAATGTGTTTGTTGGGAAACATTACATGTTTTTGATTTAACATTAAATATGCTTTCCTTCATAAAAGAACATTGAGAAAATGTGCCTGAGGTCAAATTCATAGCCTTCATGTTAGCAGAGAGATTTTTTAAGACAAAATAAACAAAAATGCTAAATTAGTAGAAAACAAGCAAGCAAGTAAAGAGAGCACTAAGTAGCTCTGATCCATGTATCATGGTTTTTCAAGGGCTTGAATGTAATAGATCAGAATAAAATTATTGCTAAGTGCAATATGAAGCTACTATGCATTGTATTTCTTCCATACAAATTGCCAAGGCCCCTCCAGGTCATGCTGTATTTATGATGGGAACCTTAATGCTGAATGTTGTCCATTAAAAGAAATGTAGCAACAGAAAAAGCGCACCAGGACTTACCCTGGGCGCCATTGCGGCAGGGGAGGAAGGAGCGATTAGCTCACCTCCCTGTCATCGGATCAACGGGTCACGTGACGGGGGTGGGAACCATCACGTGACGAGGGAGCCGTGCAGGCTATTTAAGCCCATGCCCAGTTCAGCCCAGCCTCCTTACAAGGCTGCCAGCAAGTGGAGCGGTTGCTCCGGCTTGCAGCTGGTTAGGCCCGAGGCATTGCTCGGGCGTGGGAACAGCACGGGTGGGCCTTGAGGAGTGGGGGGAAAGCCCCAAGCAGCAGAGCAGGGTCTCCCGGCACCCTACACAGCCAGACAACGATCGCTCAGATTGAGGCTGGTGGGGGCGGGAAGGCTCTGTTAGCGGCAGATTTGCCGCTTGTTGGCCCGCGGCATTGACCGGGGCCTTTTAAAAATCGGCAGGCCACCTCCTGGAGGTGGGTGAGTTCCCAGGGATGCAGGTCCTGGTCCAGTTCGAGGTGCGGGAGCAGGAGAAGCGGCTGCACGCCGTGGATGCCTCAGCAGCCGGGCCTGGATTTGGAAATGACTCGCGGCCAGCCGCGTTGAGTGCAATGGGATGCCTTAGCCTGGTAAAATAAGATAGGAAAAGCAAGAGCCGAATGCACAGTCCTCTTTACATTACTATGCTGTGTTTACAGTCAAATTGGTTTATAGTACAGGTAGTTGATTCCTGTTAGATAATGGTTCATAACTGATTTTAATAATATAGCTTATTGGAGCATACAATGATACAATTTTGCCTCAAGGTATTTGTCATAAATGTTGAAGAAATTCCTATAGTACAACAGAATTATGTGCTCATATAATGGTGCCCTTTCACAATAAGTATTGTATTGTATTGTAGTACATGGCCATTAATTTTTGGTGGAACATTTAGTAATTCTTGTAAAACTTTATAGAGTTTTTTCCTTAAAGTAGATGCTACTTACAGCCCAATGCAGATGTGGGGATGAATGGGCTGTGGGAGCAGCACTGGGCTGTGCTGACATGTTTGCCCTGACTGCCAGTGTAAGGGGCACCCCTGCCAATAGAGAGGGCAAAGGCACAAACAACCAGGTGCCCCTCAGCTCCATGGCTGAAAAACCCAGAAATGGATATTGCCACAGAGCTACATCTGACTGGATGCCAGCACAGGGGAAGGAACAGCTGGGGCATTCCCAAGGGCAATTTAGTTAGTATCTTCCTGGACTTTAGGGCCAGGAATGCTGCAGCCAGGACTTTGGACTTGTGCCACCCAAAAGGGCAGATTAAGCCCTATGAAGGGCTTTCAGGCAGCTTGGGGGGAGGGTGTTCTTTTAATTGCCTCCCCTGCTGTCTGGAAGCTCTCTGGAGGTGGCATGGGGTGTGGCAGCAGTGCTGTCCTTGGCCACCTCAGGCTCTGGACTGGACTGTTAAACTTGTGTTCAAGTCTGAGTATATCAGGTACAACAATAGTGTAGATGAATAAGATGTGTAGAAGAATTACAATGGAATTAGGTTGTGAACTTTTTAAAACAATGTATGATTAGCCTTAAAACTTAGCTGACTTAATTCTGCCATTTGATTCAAGAAGATTCCTGATCTATCAAGATGTGCACAGACCAACACCCATGTGAAAAGGCCATCCATTTGCTTGAGAAATCTAGGGTTTTTCCCTCCCTTTGCTTGGGATTGCAAACAGCATAAAGGGTACCAAGCTCTTAGTAGGTTTTAGTCCATTGCTTGTTATTAACTAGCTGGGTCAAACTTGTGCAAAGGATAAGAAACAAATTTTTAAAAGCTGAATAGACAAGAGCTTAGTTCTGATTTGCCTTTCCATAGGTGCAAGGATCATTGCCACATGACATGACTTTCCTCTCCTCTCTTGTAGCAGCCCCCCATCCCCATCCCTGTTCCTTGGGTTGTAGCAGCATTTGGCACTACAGTGGGAAGTAGGCTGAGAAAATATGCTGTGTGAGTAGAAATCTTTGTGCCCACAGAAGCACTAATCTAATTCCAAGTGAATGCCTGTTTTTGTATTTAAATATCTGAAGAACTACGGTTGACATTAAATATATCTTCATGATCTTTCTAATTGTGCTGTAGTATTTGTACTACTGGAACTCAGCGAAGATCCCCACACAGTTTTGCCAAACTCCTGTTTCAGATCCATGTCAATAGACATTTATGCCTTATTCAAGTTCCTCAGTCACTGAATTAAATTTTAGAGCAGGAAGTGAATTTCCCCCCACATGGCAGAGAGCCAAGGTTAGTTCTGACTACCTTGAAGATTGTTTATATAATAAATGCGGAATCATGTGTCTTTTGCATGCACACTTGGAAAAAAGTATTTCCTTCTTCCATATGTGTAAGACATTTTGAGCAGAAATAATGCATCCTAAGGATGTCTTGGGGGAAAGGCTGTGAGGAGTGCCTTCCAAGGACACCTTTTTTGCATCCTCCAGATGCTTTATTTCAGCTGTGCGGAACAGACCAATGTGTGGCTTTTCACCCATGTATGCCATCTGTTCCTTTACAAATTAGTTGAGATGTTATTGCTATCCCATACAGATCTAGCAGTTACTCACCTGTCAATCAATTTGGTTTTTTTCTAGCATTATCAATTTGTGCCTTTCCTTTTTGAAGCATAAAATATGTCTAGGATTATGATCACACTTTTGTGGTCTTTGGTAATCAGGATTAATCTAGATACCTGGGTAAAATATTTTTTCAAGAAAACAATGTAACAGTGTGCTCGATTGTTCTAAGTTGGAAATGGTTGTTCTACAGTATGCCCATTATTGTCCTGCTATTTAACTGAGTCTTGGTTATGATTCTTTCCTGACAACACAATATTATGCCCAAAGATTAGTTCTTCTAGGATTCAATGTATATCACATCAGTAAATAAACTAGAAACTCATTATAGGATCTAACCAATGAATCTGTAATGCAACATGAGAAAAAGATGGGCTTGCACACTTAGGAAGATCCATTATGATAGGCGAGAGATGTCTCATGTGGGTAAGCAGAAACAAAAAGCTAGGTAGACAAAATGTAGTTCTCTGCCTCTACAAGATTGGGGTGTACAAAAGGTTAATGTAGGAAGGCAGTCAGCTGAGACGTTTAAAATTCCAAGACTGCCTTTCACAGTTTTTGTTATTACCTACCTCAATATCAATCTCCATGGAGGTGCTTGCTATTTCTGAAATGTTACAGATCAAAAGACCCATCTTATAAATAAATTATCAAGGATTTATTACTAGTGACCCAAATATATGGTCACAGCACACAGGATGCTTGCAAGGAGACATTTCAGAGTGTATGTAAGGCTTAGCAGCATCTAAATGCAAGCAAGTGAACAACTGATGCAGCCTTAAAAAATGCATGTTGAATGAAATGCACAAGCATATTGCTGTTTTAAATTTTGTCATTTTGTAAGAGCCAATGAACCCCATGTGGAAAAATCACAGAGTGCTACATTTCAGAAAGTGGAAGATTATATGACAATCAAACAAAAGTTGAAGGGACTAGCTAAATAAAATCTTAGCCATATGGACCATCGTTTACCCTTTCACCTCCACGAGTTCAATTAGTTTTTACTTATTTATCCAAAGTGGCTGATCTAACTTGCTGCTTACTTAAACAAGCTGCCTATTTGAGAGAGAGCTGCCTTAGGCCTCCAAATGTGGATGCCTTTTGCGGAGGTCCACTCTTGCCCCAAACTTGACAATTGCTTCCAATGGCCTTGTTTATACTTGACTGTGTATGCAGTATGTGCCATTAGGTGCCAATCCTTGTGCCATAAGGCCCCCACCAGATTTGGAAAGATGCTACTCAGCACCTTTCTATCCCAGCCCACTGCACTATAAGCTGTGTGATGACCTGTTCAAGACATGACTTCCATCATGTCCACTGCCTCATCATGTTTCCCAATTATCCCCAACTACCTTCTGCAATCTGTCCTGTTTCTCCAATTAATTGTGATTTAACTAGTCTGAGGCCAGCCCTGTTTAGCTAAACAACCCTTTTTCAGGAACATTTCAGAGCAAGCAGGGAAAAAAGCCTTCACCTCAGATCTGTCTAGTGAAATCTCAAAAATTCCTTCTTGCCCCTATAAAAGCAACCAGCTAATCTTTTGATGCCCTAATGTGGGTGACCCGGGCTAGCCTGAGCTCATCAGATTTCAGAACCTAAACAGTGTCAGTCCTGGTTAGTATGTGGAGGGAAGACCACTAGAGAAGTCCAATGTTGCTACATAGAGGTAGGCAATAATAAACCACCCCTGAACACCCCTTGCTTTGAAAACCCCACATGGTTGCCAGCTGTGAATTGACAGCAAAATATCCCACAGGAGCATGGGTGGGTCAGTGGCAGCAATAAAAGTATGTGTAGGCGGAGGCATGGCTCTCTATAATGCTATTCACCATCCCCTCATTAGCTAGATAATCTTCAGCCTTAACCAGTAGTGGCCTGTGGGGCCAATGAATCCATAATATTAATACTATTAACAGCCCTGATACACAGCAAATACTTAAGAAATTAAGGTGAGAAGATCTATTGAAAAAAGAATGAAAAGTCTTCAGCTTCTGTGGTATACTGACTAGCTTGCACTGAGGACTAACAACAGAACTGAAGGCCCAAAGTGCTGTGGTTACTGGTGGAACACTCTGTTGAATGACACCTGGGCCCTACCAGATCTATCACAGCAGCACAGGGCCAGCAAGTCAGAGCCAGAGGTGGGATCCAACCAGTTCTCACCACTTCTCTAGAAGTGGTTACTAATTTTTTCTGAGTGCCGAGAAGGGGTTACTAAAGCAACCACCCTGCCCAATAGGGACTGGAGGTGCGTGTGTGCGGCGGCGCCACTGTTTGAATCCCATCACCATCGGAACCTGTTATTAAGATTTTTGGATCCCACCACTGGTCAGAGCTATTCCACCTGGCCTATAGTTGAGCTCAGTAATCATGTCCAACATGATTTGTCTCTCTTCCCATCCCCCTTTCCTTCTCTCCTTTCTCCTCCTTTCCCTCTCCCTCCTCTTCCCATTTAATTCACTCCCCTTAGTTAGTGATTATTGTGGTGGCACACTATTGATAGGAATTGGTTTGTTTTAATTATAACCTATGCTTCCAAGCTGCCCTGAGCCAGTTATAGAAAAGGGCAGCCTCTAAATCAAAATGTTAATCAAAATTAAAAAGATAAATTGGACCTCTTGACATGTAACATTTCAGAAATAACATGAAACTGCTTTTGTTTATTGTGATAACCAGGCTCCCTGGATTGTGATACTATTGTATTCTATATGTATATTTCTAACTTACCTTTCCTCCTGGAAAAAATAGAAAAATGTCCCTGAAATATATGCAAACGTATATTTCATATTATATGCATATTAAAAATAAAAAGTCACCCTATTAGAATAAGCTGTCCACTTTCCATTGTAAGTCTACATCAACTTTAAACAAAAACAGTACCCCTTTGAAGTTCTTTCTTGAAATCAGAACTCAGGCTGTACATAAACTTGGCAATGCTCTGTAGCACAAAGACCTAGATTTCAGTCCAGTAGCAGCTTAAAGTCCAACTACATGTTCAGGGTATAAGCTTTTGAGAACCAAAGTTCCCTTCACCATATATAAGTTGGAAAGGAGATTCCTTAAGCTTAATAGGTGGAATGGGTGTTGCAAAAAAAGAAGTCAGAATGCAGTGCAAAATGTAATCAATTTGATTAGAGCAGGGGAAAATGCTAGAAGCAGAAAATTAGCATCTGTAATGAGATAAGAATCCTATGAATCCTATGGCCCCATTCAGCCATGGAGGAACGAATTTGTGAAGGAACACACGTTATGAACATGGCAAACCTTCTAAAACTATGTAGCGCTAAGAACAGTGGGAACAATACAGCTGGCACACAGGACCATTTAGATATGCTAGTTAGTGTTTCAGTAGTGGGACAATGTATATAAATGTAACTGAGATGGTTGATACAAAATACAGAAATGTGCTCTTTGGAGATATAGAAATGTGTATTTTTGAAGCTGGATTTGATGTTAAATTGATAGAATGTCTCATTGTCACGCCCTGCAAAAAGCCTTGCTTTTAAAAATTTAATTACAGCCTTAACTACTGTAAACCATAATAGCTATTCTCTCCAGTTCTACGCCCCTGTTTCTCAGAAAATAAGACATCCCCTGAGAATAAGACGTAGTAGAGGTTTTGCTGAAGTGCTAAATATAAAACATCCCCCAAAAGTAAGATGTAGCAAAGTTTTTGTTTGGAAGCATGCCCGTCGAACAGAACACCAGAGCATGCAGCTGTGGAGCGGAAAAATAAGACATAGCGCAAAAATTAATATAAGACACTGTCTTATTTTCGGAGAAACACGGTAGGTTGTTGTTATAATCAGTTCGTGAGCTTTTGGTGCTCCTGCTCTGTACTCCAATCCAGTCAGGAGGAACTGCTGAAGGATCAGCCACCATTAAACCAAAGGGATAGTTCAAACCTCTGGGGATAATGCCTGTTAAGAGATAATCTTTCCAAATTTGGAAATAGGGACTGGAAAGTTGGGGAAAGTGTCAGATCATTTTTTCTCCCTTCCTCCTTCATAGACTCTGTCTATAATTTTTTGTTGAGTTCTAGGAAGAATTTTTCCTTTTGTAAAATTTATTGTCTTATGTTCTAACTTAACAGAGGGTTTGGTTTTAGACACACACACCCCAGGGCCACTTCCCAAGGTTCATGGCTTTGTCTAGATTGCATGCTTTTTTAGAATCAAAAGGTCCCAAAAATCCTGCTGGTTATTGGTATACTTTACAACATCATGGTTTCTCACACACTGTGTTTGTTTATTTGGGATTTTTTGCAGCCTGATATGTGCCATTCATATCATAACTGAGGTACTGAGCCACAACACCAAAAACATGAGGCTCTGTACATTTCTGTCATAAGCTGATTCCCAAAATTTATTTTGGGGCAAAAACATCACACATGGTACACATAGAGGCCCTTTCCGCATGGGGCGTATACAGCGCCATAGGGACCGCAAAAACGTCATCCCTAGGGAGCTGTTCACATGGGGGCACAGCTGCTTCACAGCCGCGGCACCCTCGCTCCTCCCCAGTGGCGCGAAGCCGCCATTTTCCCACCTCACTCCCTTGTGAGGTTTTTGGAAAACGGCGGCTTCCAGCTGCTGCCGTACGAACGGCAGCAGCTGAAAGGCGCCATCCCTCCCCCCTTTCTTGTTCGACTTACCTTTCCTGCGACCATCCAACGCGTCACCGAGGCCTGGGGACATGTCCTCCCTGCCCTGCAACTCTGGAATGGTCGCGCAGGGCAGGGGGGCGTGTTCCCTGGCCTCAGCGACATGTCGGACGGTCGCAGGGAAGATACGTCCATCGGGCGACAGCACTCTGCGGTGCCATCTTTCCTGTCGTTCCCGGGACCGTTCGTAGAAACGGTCCTGGGGGGGGTTGGGTCGGCGTCATGTACGCCGACCCAACCCCCAGCGTGGCCATGTGGAAGCAGCCAGAGTGTTATGAGCATTATTTTACAGAGGGATGCCTTGGTTGTTTCATTTCTTAGCTCACTGTTTGGTAATCAATAGGTAAAAATATACTGCGTTACTGAAACATATGAACCACTTTCAAGTGGCATTTACATATATTTTTCTTTGTTTAGATTTTCTGTTTAGGGAAAGCGCCTTTTTATTTCTAACATATCAGGAACATGATATTTCATAAAATATTTTTAACCAATGAAATATTTTAATGAAGGTATCATACAGGTAATTATTAACTTGCACAGTTGCCATGGTAAATATCATTTCATTATTCTATCTGCTCTGTTGCTGCCTTTCTATTTCTTTGATATTCAGGCTCATTGGTTTCCATTTATAATAAGAATACCTAGAAAATGGATTCCTGTGAACATTCTTTTGAAAAATGATTGAGCTGAAAATGTGCAAACGTGGAGATAATTAGTATGTATGTGAATGGATATGCACCAACTTGGAGCATATTAAATCAAAATGTCTTTTTTAATATTGTCATCAACAAACTAACATCTTGCAGAAAAAAAATTAGTCAGTAAGCTACTCAAAAGCAAGACTGATGGTATAGAGTTCTCTTTCTACTTTGACAATGACATTGTTTTCAAAAAGAGGACAGGTTGTTTTACTTGCTTTTGTTGGTCGACATGCCAAAGGTACTCATGCCAAACAAAGGCATTGCTTAGAAAATGTAGGTCAGATAACAGAAGCTTAGAAAGTAGTTACATTATAGAGATATAACTAATATTCTAGCTACTGAATTAGGTGGTGGTGTGCTGCTGAGGTGGGTGCCTGTTCTGAGAGGACATTTATACATGCATGACTTACCCTGCAGTTGATTTCTTCACAGTGCGATTTTCCTGTGAGGTTTTGTTTTTGTTTTTGTTTACACAGATTCTTCTCTTGCAAAGTAATCCTAGGTGATCCAATCTGCCATTTTGTCCACCTACCACTTCCTTGTTGTTTCCATGAAACCTCTATTTGGGGAAGTTGCCTGCTTTTGGGGGAGCATCTTTGGTCTAGCAGTATTTTGCTAGACTTTATCAATTGCATAGGGGTTCACAGGGTTCATTGCTCCAGCGACAGACTTTCAGTATTCAAATAATTTTAAAAATAAAGCTCTTCTGATCATTCTGAAATGGTGGCCTGAAGAGTAAGAGGAACTGCTGTGGTGTGGGTGGAGGAAGGAGGGGATGAGTGAGAAAACCTGATGCAATCTTAGCACATGGTGATCTCCTTCACTTTCCCTGTGAAGGGAGAGAAAAAGTCACACTTTAAGAGCTTTTGGAAACCCCAGGGGTTCTCTGATCTGAGGGTGGGGTGACTTCCTAAGAGGGCAAAATGTGTGTATAACCAAGAATCAAACCTGGAGGGAATGTACACTCAAAGCGAAGGAGACAACATGGGCATAAAAGCCCAGAGAAACAGGACAGATCGGCCCATGGCATCATGTGGATGCTCCAGTAAACTGCTACTGTAAGGACCCCAAGACAGGGCAAACATCTGTGTGGAGACTACCTTAGATAAATTTTTTTTAAGTTTGGAGAAGATAAAACTAAAACAGCCCTTACTATTCTGTTTTGTTGTTCTTCAGTTTCCTTCTCCAACTACCAGTTCACCTTCAAATTTTGAATATTTATAATCCATATCTCATATAGAGCTCTGCTGTTTCCTTCCAGATATAAAGTAATCATGAAATTTTTTTAGGAGTAGCAAAAAGGGCCTGAATAAATATTATAGGCATATGTCAGCACATTAAGATCTTACGATGCTGAGGGATCTTCAGAGCTCTTAAGTTCTTTGCTTAGAATCTATCTGAAGTGTGTGTGTGTGCTTGTGGCGGTGGGCGGTGGGTGGTAATATATGGAATGTCTCCGATTCACCTAATTGAAATCTGTTGCTTCTTTTTCATACTGTGTTCCTTCTTTACGACCCTGTTGATTGTAAAACTACTTCATCCATTTTGATCTCATTCAAGTTCCAAAGACTTCACTTTCCCCTGTGAGTCGATCAAAGCTTATTGCTATCAGTAAATGCTTCCTGCTAGAATATGCTGACTACACAAGCTTTAATGAAAAATGTCAGTGCAATCACATTTGCTGTGTGAGGAAATGTTTTGGCTTCTTTTTCCTTTCAGTCAATCAGAATTGCTGGAAAAAGGCTCCTGCTGTGTCCAGTTTTGCACAATTGTAAGGTTATTCATCTTGCTGTAGTTGTACCACAAAAGCTTGTTGTATTTGCTGCTGAACTGTATGTGTTGTTTAGCTTCTATAGATCAATGAGATACCTTTTTTAAGATCTGCAGAATACTGATGTATTAGTAGGGATTCAAGATAGCTCTAAACTGTTTAGGAAATAATTTCAAGCTTTCTACTTCCAAGCATTCAGATAATTTTATGATATAATAGGCACAGGATCAGTGTTGCAGAGCCAGCCAACTAGAGGGATGATCTTGAACTGAGAAGTACTCTCAGCTGGAAAATGAGCATGCACAATTCTGCCTCCCTGGCACTTCCTAGCATTTGGGTAGTGTGGAGCACAAAACATGAATATATTTACATTTTAGGGGGAAAAAAGTTTAGGGAATAAAGAGAGAATGCTGCTAGAACACGGCCATACAGCCCGGAAACCACACAGCACCCTTTAGGGAATAAAGTTTTGCCAGATCAACGCCCAGGACATCAGTGAAGATATTCCAAATGTATGTCACCATAGCATGAGTCCAGCACTCTTTCCAATAGACCACCTTGATTTCTTGTTGGACAGGAAGCCTCTATGTTAATAGACATCCCAGATCTTAATGAGATAGAGGGGTGTAGACTACTCAGTTTCCCAGACAATGGAGCAAATCTAGAAAAGGGGTGAGACTAAAGTCCAGGAGCCAAAAAGACAAAAGCAAATTATGTGAAGCAGATCTTGATTACATAAATTAAGAATGAATACATCACAGATCACTATAAAGTATTAATCAGAACAAATGCACTCTATGCACAAATTACTAGAATAATTTAGCTCTGAATGTATTTCTTCTCATTTGTGTTCTTTTGCCGAACTCATCAGCTGTAATATTAATATCCATTGCCATGTAACTGCAGGAAGAGAAGAAATATTTTATTTATCTAGGAGTCAACCACCGGACTAGATCAGAGGTATCAGTGGGTTAACTCTCCAAGTTCTCAGCCAAAAGTCTTTCACATCATCTGCTAAAGATCTTTTAAGAGGAGATGCCTGGGACTGAACCTGGAAATTTGTGCATGCCAAATCAGTGTTGTACCACCAAGTGTAGCTCCTCTGTGGAAATTTATTCTCATTGAATAATTTTTAAAAAGTTAAAGGAGATTTGGGATAAATCGAACAATTGCAGATCTGTTTACTTTTTTGAGTAATATTGATGACATTGGCTGAAGGCTATTTCTTAATGTGTGCTGCTGATTAGCTGAATTAGTTACTTTGTTCCATAGCAGATATGGTTTTAATATTGAAAATACCTTGGAAATTAAAAACACATTCATTGTCAGGGTGAGTCTGATGCATTATGAGAAGAATCATAGGCCCTTTCCGCATGGGCCAAAAACGACGGCCTGGGGGCGGTAAAAATGCCGCCCCCAGGCCGCCGTTCGCACAGGGGGCACTGCTGCAACGCAGCAGCGCCGACCTGACTGCCCTCCCCCTCCCCCAGGACGGCGTCAGGCCGCCCTAAACAACAACCCTTTAAAGGGTTGTTGTTGGGGGGAAAGCGTCTTCCCGGCGGCGCGGTGCGCACCGCGCCGCTGGGAAGACGCTGTATCTCCTGCCCCGTCCCACTACGAACCTTGTCCGTCATGGCCTGCTGGTTATCGAAGCCCCACGCTGTCCTCCGACCCTGGAGGTCAGAGGGCAGCGTGGAAGCATGGGCTTCGACGCCAGCAGGCTTGACGACACGGGACAAGGTGAGTGGGACGCGGGTAGGAAGAGGCGACCCGTGCGGAGCCGCCTGCCGTTTGCCGGCCTCTGCTGAGGCCGTCCGCATGCGTGCATGCGAACGGCCTTCGCCTCCACGCCGGCGGAATTCTCGCCGGTGTGGAGGCGACAGGGAGGCCGTGCGGAAACGGCCATAGTGTGAAATTTTGAACATTGAGCATTTATGCTGATGCTGTCCTGCTGATACAGCTGTTGGTACATTTTCTCTTAAACATTTGAATAATGTCAGCAAGTCTGAGTATTGCGGTAAAGTCATGTATAATATAGTATCAAACACGTACACCTTGAGGCAATATGGTTCAGTCATAATGGAATGAAAGCAAATTAATTCAGAATATGCTACTATAGGTTAGGTTTATACCTTTTAATTAGACTACGGTCCCTAGTATTAGTATTTAATTTCATTAAGCTAATAATTAGTATTAGTCCCTTGACCTAGATGGCACAGTCTAGCCTGATCAAATTAGATCTTGGAATAAACGAAAAGCAGGGTTAGCCCTGGTCAGTATTTGAATGGAATACCAGGTGGTTGTGCAAAGACAGGCAATGGCAAACCATTTATCAGTGTCTCTTGTCTTGAAAACTGTTAAGGGTTGACATAAGTCAGCTATGACTTAATGGCAAAAAAATCATTTTCCAGATCTACTGCTATGATTAAATGGCATCAAGCTGTGACTGTAGGGTCACAATGCAATCCAGGGTGGGGGGCATTACTAGGCCAAAAGGGCTCAGGAAGCTGACTACAACTGGCTCTGCCCTGGGAATGCCTCCTTCGGCACCGGTGTTGGCTTCTGTGGTGCAGCGGTGTTGTTTAAGTTGTCTGGGAAGATATTTATCATCTATGAGTATGTACATATTAAGTACTTCTTCTTTATCCATTTAGTCGTGTCTGACTCTTGGATACTCTAAGCCAGTCCCCTCCATGCTTCCCTGTTTGCCACAACTTCTTTCAATTGGTTGATGTTCATGCCCATGTCCCTCTTAATGATTTCCAACCAATGAGTCATTGGCCTACCCTGTTTCCGTTTACCACTAACCATTCCAAGTAGCATCTCTTTTTCCTGTGAATTTGCCCTCATTGCATGTCCAAAGTAGGTCAGCTTCTGTCTAGTCATTTTGCCCTCCAGGGACATCTCTGGGTTAATACGCTCCAGGACAGTTTTGTTGGTGACTCTAGCTGTCCATGGGATTTGTAAAAGTCTTCTCCAACACCACAGCTCAAAGGCATCCACTTTTCTTCTATCTGTTTTTGACAGTGTCCATGTCTCATAACCATATGTCATGATTGAGAACACAACGGCTGTTATCAATCTTTGGTGGTAATTGAGACATCTTTGCACTTCCATGGCTGTGCACCCAAAGGCTAAGCATTGCCTGAGCTCTGCTGTCCAGCCGCCATTAAGATGAATGAGGGATCCAAGGAAAATGAAGCTGTCAACCACTTCTATTTCTTTGTTATTGATTTTAATATGGACTTCTTTGTTGGCAGTGGTCATGATCTTGGTCTTTTTGATGTTTAGGAGAAGTCCCATATTTTTGCTTTCTTCTTCTAGTTCCAGTACCAGTTTCTTCAGGTCCTTCTCACTCTTAGGCCCTTTCCGCACATGTGCGGAAATGCAACTCCACTGGCATGAAGTATGCCGGTGGAGGCTCAGGGACCGTTCGCACGCTAGCGTGCATGCAGCCCTGACATCCCCTGCAGCTGGAGAGGCGGCTCCGTGCAGAGCCGCCTCTCAGTGGTCCCCCTCTACTCACCTTCTTGTGCAGCATCCCTCTGGAGGACTGCAGAGACCCGCCCATGCTGCCCTGCGACCTCCAGAGGTCGCAGGGCAGCGTGGGCGGGTCTCTGCAGCCCTCCAGAGGGACGCTGCACAAGAAGGTGAGTGGAGCCAACGGAGAAAGCAGTGACTTCCTGGCGGTGCGGTTCACACCACACCGCCGGGAAGACCCTGTTTATCAATAACCTCGCTCATTGAGCGAGGTTTTCAGGGGCGGCTTCATGCCATCTGGGGAAAGCCAGGACAGCGCTGCTGCACAGCAGCAATGCATCCTGTGTGAACGCTCTCCCAGGGATGGTGTTTCTGCCGTCCCTGGGACACTGTATTTGGCCCGTGCAGAAAGGGCCTTAGCCAGTAGGATTGTATCATCTGCATACCTCAGGTTGCTGATGATTCTTCCACCTATTTTCACCCCAATATTTAAGTCCAGCTTCCTCATGATGACTTCTGCATGAAGGCCAAACAGAAAAGAAGAGAGGATGCATCCATGTCTAGTCCCTTTTTGATCTGTTCACACTGGTTCACACTGGTTCACACTGTAGTTTCTTGGTTGTCATACAATGATTTGATCAACTTGATTAGGTGTGTAGGCACTCCTACCACTTTCAATGCTTCCCAGAGCTTGTTGTGTTCAACACAATCAAAAGCCTTGGTGTTGTCAATGAAGCATAAGTAGAGCTTCTTCTGGTACTTCCTTGCCTTTTCCATAATCCATCTCAGGTTTGCAACAGAAACTTGAGACCAAAAAGTATCCTACCCCCAAAATAACCAGGTAACAGGCAAGGACACCCCCCCCCTTCTGAGAAGAAGTTCCTCATCAATTCACCTTCCCCCATGTGGAGCATCTCCTCCTCTGCCTGACTGTTCAAAGATGATTTCAGTGAAGCTGTATACTTAATTTTAGTGATTTATTTTAGTGATATTGCATGTTTCTGGCATACTCAGACAATTCTACACTTGAACCTCAACAAATTTAATATCTATTGATATAATTAGGTGGCTTCAAAACTATACAAAGGTATATTATAAGTTTGTACTATTTTGTTTCTTGACCCTCTGCAAGGCAATTCTGTTCTGGATCTGTATGCTCTCTAGTTGGCATGTTTCACTGATAGGCCAGGCTGTGCACAGAGTTATATTTCTATTTTTTCTATATTTTCTATATTTCTATTTCTATATTCTGACCATATCTAAGACACTTTCTTTTAGTAGGAAGGATGGAGGAGCATTTATTTTAGTGTTCTACTTAGCATGATAGAAATAGTTATAAGTAGTTTTTCTCCAGTAGAATTCTGTATACATTATAGCAAACTTATATTCATATATTGTGATCCACATATTGGTTAGTTCAGTACCTAAGTTTCAGAAGACAGCCATTTTAACTCTAGTGGTATTACACCGATTTACTGTAACTACTTCTCCATAATGATTTCAGGCTGAGAACATTGCCATTTCAAATTACAATACTGACTATATTTATTGATTAAAGTGGTAATATTGATCTGTCTGCCTACACAAAGTTTTATAAATGAGATTGAAGCTGAGATTGAAACAGAAATGCATAAACCAGCAAAGCCAATAGCTTGTTTAAACATTGGTGCAATTATAAACCAGTATTTGCTTTCATGTAGTCAGCATCACTAATTTCTAGTATAATAATGATTTTTCAAGTGAATTGGGTTTTCAACCATCATAATATTATCTTCCCAAATAATATTTCCTAATGTAAAGAAATATATCTATACAGATTTTGATTTAACACTTTATATTCACTGACCTGGGAAGGAGACATGCACTGTGGCATAGTGCCCAGGGGACATTCTGGGAGCATTCCGGGGCATGGCCGGGGTGGATAGGGGTATGGTTAGGGGTGCAAGGCACACACATGCCCCGGTCACAGTTCCCCCTCACTATGGCTCTGGACATGCATACCAGCATAACTCTGGGGAACTGAACCAGAAAATCAGACATGAGATACTACTTTTAAATTGTCAAATAGCTGAGGTAGAAAGTTTCATGAATCATGGATAATATTTTGGCATAATTTACTTTTATGTAATTTACTTTTATTTATTAAACAAAATTTATATTGTGGCTATCTGCCCTCATAAGGGTCACCAAAGCAGCTAACAATAAAATCACATAATAAGACAACATTTAAAACCAACAAGAAACACACTGCTAAAACAATTAAAATCAGTGTTAGAACAAATACAAAAGCATTAAAAATCATCCTCTGAAGATGCCAGTCAGGAGCAAATGCTACTAAAACATGGTCATAAATCCCGGAAACCACACAACACCCCAATGATTCCAGCTGTGAAAGCCTTCAACAATACATTAAAAAGCAATTAAAATATTATACAGGAATGAGGGATCACTTAGGGAATGCCAAAAGAAACCCAAGAAGTCTTCACCAGCTGGTGGAAGATTGCAAACAAAAGGGGACAGGCAAGTCTCCCTGGAGACAGAGTTCCAGAGTTTTACTGTCATGATCACATTGTCAATTATTTAATATCAGAAAGTAGGGAAATCTAAAGCAGGCCTCCCAAGATGACTGTATTAATGTGGTAGTTCAGCGCTAGTCCTTTGAATTGTGCCAGAAAACAGACTGGGAGTCCAAATTGGGAGCCAGTGGAGATGGGCCAAGATTGAAGTAATATGATTCCACTCAATCAACATTCTGGCTGCTGAATTCTGTGCCAACTGAAGTATTCTAACACATTCCATCGGCAGGCCCATATACAGTGTATTGCAGTAATCTAATCAGGTAATCAGGGCATGTACAACAGAGGCCAGACCAAGCTGACCATTCCTTCCCTTGGAAAAATACAATTAAGCTTTTTATGTTTTTTTAATCACTCCCCCCCCCCCACAAAAAAACCTGGCTATCTGGGCAGAGCTAAACAACCAAAGCCTTAAAAAGCATTTTGGCTATCTCTTCCCCCACAGCTCAAGTCCAAACACTCCAAGCCCCAAGAAAGAAACTTTTGTGGAGAACTTTTTGTGGAGACCCAAAAGGTTTCAGAATCCTGGAGAAAAATATCTGAACAGTCATCTAGATCAGTAGGATACCCTCCCCAAAATCTGAATCTAAAAAGTACCATTTTTGTCAAGCACATATCCAAACTAACACATGTCAGTAAACTGCAAAAGATGGAACATTATCAATTCTCCCCATTTCATGTGTCTGGGTTATTTCAACTTTTCCCATCCATCTAGGAGATATTCGTAGATAAATGGCTGCCACAAGACTTGAAGAATGTGTAAAAGGCACCTAATTGAATAGCAATTTAAATAGAAGCAAATCAATTAGATTTACAGAATTGGTTTATGATTCAAGACTGCAATATTAATTATATTAAAAGATTGCTTGGATCTTTGGCATGGGTTCTACTAAATATTTTGTCCTAGTAATCATGGTAAGATTATTGATTTGAAATGTGTTACTAACTCTTTCACATCAGTTATCTTTCCCCTAATTGCAACTCAGAGGGTAGGTCATTTCAATGAATTGCTCAGGGATCTAAGGGCTTCCATAAATTGATGAAAATTTATATCAGTACAAAATGACCTCTTCAGCTGACAATGAACTAAACAGTGCATATACATATTACCAAAGACTGTTTGCTTGGATCAAAACTTGTTCATTTAATGTATTGTACATCTGTGGCGATATCAAGAAGTTAAGAGAAAATGGTTTCATACTGAACACTGTAAATAGCTTTAAGTGTCACATGGTAGCCATTAAAAAGAAGCATGTTGAAAGCTTAATAGCTCCTTTACATTTATCTTTGGAAATGGTAATTGTAATATGGCTTGGAACATATTAATACATTTAATAGGCTTGGAATAAAGTCATAAGATAGTTTGCATTATATTACTAGTAGTCTAATCCTATGTCTGACTTTTCCATTAAAATTATTAGTGCTGCACATTTAAATAGAAGTAAATTTCAATATTTATATTGTGTGTGTTATGTACCACTCAATCACTTTTGACTTATGCTGACCTTATGATTTTTTTTGCTGCCAAGTCACAGCTGATTTATGGTAACTTCATGGTGTTTCCAAGGCATGAAATGTTCACCATGCATTTAGCTATCCTCAAGTTTTCTCACTCCTCCCTGCCTCCCTCTACCAGACTATAGTAGTTCTTCCCACTCTTTGGGCTACCATTTCAGGACAATCAGAAGGGGTTCTCTTTTATTAATTGATTGATAAAGGTCTGTCACTGAGCAGTGAACCTAGTGAAATTGTAGCAAAGTAATGCTAGACCAAATACAGCAGCAACCCCCCACCCCCATAAAAGGTAGTAGGCAATCTCCCCAAATGGAGGTTGGATGGAAACAGCAAGGAGGTGGATGGGCAGGCAATATGGTGAATCAGCTTGGCTAGGGATATTTTGCTGGAAGATAACCTGTGTAAACACAAAAGCCATGGGCAAAATTAGAGAATCAGCCATGGGATAAGTAGTGCATGTATACATGTCCTTAGTCTCTTGTTTTCTTGGTTGCAAGTTTTTGTTTTATGCTTAAACCAAGGAGTAAAAATCTTTAGCAATGTCAGTTTCTTCATTGCCATCCTTAAAATTGTGTAATCTCTCCATAGTCATTACTTTTGTCATCTGTTATCTGGAGTTCAGTTGTAATTCTGGGAGATTTCCAAATTCCGCCTGGAGGTTGGCCATCCTAACTGTATATGTTACAATGACCTCTTATATCTGTTTGTCTTCAAAGCAATCTTTTTTTAATGGATTCTAGTAAGGTAAACTATGATAGTTATTCAGCAAAAAGCAGAAAAAAGGATCTTGTGGTACCTTACATACCAACTGATTTATGGAAGCACAAGCTTTTGTGAGGTTCAGCCCACTCTATTGAATACCTGAAATGAAGTCTGAGGGTTGAATCCAGTGGTGTTTGAGAGGAAAGGAAAATTCACCTTTGTGCATGCAGAAAAGATAGCAAGAAGACAATTCCTTTTACTAAGCAGGAGGAGACAGCAAGACGTGATTTTAGCTGGTCCATTTGTGCATAGATTATTTGCACACCTGAAAATCTTTGGGGGGGGGGTCCAACATGTAATCTGCATGCACAAAGGAGAAAAAAAATATTGGGTCTAAAGGCTGGGGAAAACGCAAGAGACATAACCTGTAGCATTTTTATGCAAACCTTAATACATGTGATGAACACAGTGACTATTAAAACCATAGCTGGTGATCATAAATCTTCCTAGTTCCGTTAAGCATTGAAATACCTTTAGTGGCTAAGAAAGTTGTAATCATTGGGTAAGCCCTTGTTTGTATAATTAAATGTATTGAAAATTCTAATGGAACAACTCCACATTGGAATTCTTCTGAAGTTCCATTTTCAGGTTTGCAAGAGTATCCTAATAATTGCTGGACCAGGCAGAAGATTCTGTTCTTTTCCCAGGACTGTCCTTCTGCCTTATCACAACTCCACAGTCAGTCAAGTTCTGCTGTGATGTGGATACTTATTTCTGCTATCTACAACTCAAGAAATATTTCCACTACATTGGCTAAGTGAATTGACAGGTAGCCACTATTTGCTAAGCATACAAGTGAACAGTGCACTATTAAATAGTTACCATCTTCCCAACAGTATAGCTGCAAGAATACTATACTTCTGAGGATGCAGTGGTATACTAGGTTTTATATTTTTGTCACCAAGTCTATCCTGAAGTAGCCAGCAAACAAAATTAGTTGCTACATAATCTCAGCTATGTAGAACAAGACAACATCTAAATAGTATCAAAAACAATTCTGGTATCAGAATTAGAGGGTGATAAAGAATGGTCTATCATAACCGACCTGGACAACATACAGGATACTAGTAAACAATGCTCCAATTCCACTTTTTCACAGGCAGGCCATTTTTTAGAATTCTGCATGTTTCTGGAGGAATTTGGATTGCTCTCTGAATGGCGAAATAATTTGTTTCCTATGGGCAAATTCAAACTTTTCTTTGTGCAACATGCTGGTATTAATGAAGCAATGTGGCAATGAGATAGACCTGGATGAGATGATTGATTTACCTGAATAACGGATTGAGCAAATGTGGCAGCGGTGTCATGGCGAAGAGATGAGACACTTGTATAGGACGTTTGTGAAGGCCTAGGAGAAGGCAATGAAGGAGGCTAAGAAGAAATTCTATGCCGCCTCCATTGCCTCTGTGAGCTCACACCTGGCACAATTGTTTCGGGTAAGTTGGACTCTTATGACCTCTTCTATAGGTCCAAAAATGCAGGAATTGGCTTTTAATGCCAAGGCTTTCGCAAGCTGCTTTGCTGACAAAATCTTGTCTCTCCGCTATGACCTGCCTGCCACTATTGATACAGTAAGTGAACTAGAGGCCCCTTGTTTGTCTTCTGGTCCATGTTTGGACCACGTCAGCCTGCTTGATTCCACTAAAGTTGACAGGATACTGACTGCAGTTTGAGCAACCACTTGTTCTCTTGATCCATGTCCCTCCTGACTGGTGAAAGTGAGCAGGGATGTGATATGGGACCTCCTGTTGAAAATTATACGTCTCTTCCTTGAGCAAGGAGTATTTCTAGGGTGGCTGAAAGAGGCAGTGGTCCACCTGCTCTTGAAAAGACCAACTTTGGATCAATCTGATCTGGCCAATTACTGCCTGATTTTGAATCTTTTGTTTTTGGGAAAGGTAATTGAGAGAGTGGTTGTGGAGCAGCTTCAGTCTTTCCTGGATGAAGCTAAAGTGTAATCCAGCTTCTGTGCTGGTCACCATTGTGGATGAGCTCTTCCTCCAGTTTGATCGGGGTAGGGCGGAGCTGCTGGTGTTGTTAGATCATACTGCTGCGTTAGATATGGTGGACCATGAGTTGCTGGTCCACAGCCTCACTAATGCGGGAGTTCGAAGGACAGCCTTGAGCTGGATGACCTTGTGTCTTCAAGACCATGGGCAACATGTTGTGTTGGGGAGGAGGTCTCTGGGTGGTGCCCCATTCTATGTGGGGTGCCATAGGGGGCTGTCATTTCCCCAATGTTGTTTACTACCTACATGCAGCTCTTGACCCAGTTGGTGTGGAGCTTTGGGTTGAGTTGCCATCAATATGCAGATGACAACTCATTCTGACAATGGAGAGCCAAGGATGTTTGGCTGGCTTTGACATGGATCATGGCTTCCACTGCTCTGGCCTCGGCCTGGTGGAACACTCTTCCTGTGGAGTCTGTTTCAGTTCTTCAGGGCCTGTAAAACAGAATTGTTCCACCAGGCCTTCTCTGCCAAACGGGCTGGACATCCCTTTTCTTACTAAATCATCTCCGGTCCTCGTTTAGTTACAGTGCATGCATCCTTTCCTTTCTGTGCTACCTCGTTAGACTCCATTTTCATGCCATCTTTTTTGTAATTGTTGTTTTAAATTATATTATTTATGATGTTTTATATATTTATTATAATTATTATGTATGCTTGTTGTGAGCCGCCTTGAGTCTTTATAGATATGGCTGGATACAAATTTAAACAATAAATAAATAAAAGGCAGAGATTTGTGACTCTGGCATTGCTTTTGATTAGGTTTCCAGAGAAGTCTACATTGTGAGGTAGATTCCTGGATAGTCCCAGAAAGTCCTGTGAGTATCAGTCCTCAGGAAAATTGGTTATTTCCTTATGCAGCATCATCTTGGTAGCATAGCTGTTTTAAAGGTTTTAGTTATTTACCTATATTAATATTTTATACTGTACACCGCCCAGAGCCCTTTGGGGATGGGGCGGTATAAAAGTCCAAACAATCAATCAATCAATCAATCAATCAATCAATCAATCAATCAATCAATCAATCAATCAATAAACAAACAAACAAACAAACAAACAAACAAACAAACAAACAAACATAATCTAAACTTAATGCCTCTGCTTTAATATGAAACCCTGGCTCTCCTGCAATCCCAGACACCCCAAAGCTCAAGAATTCAGAAGGGTTCTTAAAACTATGGCCCATTATGCATGGAATGTTTACCTTGGGGCTCTTAGCTGCACAGTGGGGCTGCAGTGGGTCCTCTTCACATTTCTCTGTTTACACATTAGGAAACACTCACTGCTTACTCCAAAGCTTACTTGCTGAATTCTCTCCAGCCTCTGCTTTCCCTGGTTCTCTTAACTCCACCCATCAATTCACTCTTAAATCTCATCACACCCAGTAGTTGCAAGATTGCTGGATTTGCTAATGCCCTTTAAATTGCAGTTATACTGATATTGTAGCCCTTTTCTGAAAATAACCCCCCCCCCCAAAAAAAACCCAAAGAGACAAAGCAATTCCCTGGACCACATTCTGCTGAAGAAGGGGACCATTTCCTAGAACTGGTATTCTCCTCCTGCCCCCCCCCCCACACACACTTTCTTGCTGCTGCTCATGGGCAGAGAGGCTTGTTATTAAATGGTTATTTCACCATTTGTAATTCATCCTACAGACAGGCCCCCTGCCAGCTGTTGTTAGCTGCAATGGCTCTGGAAGTGAGAGAGCAAAGAAAATCCACCATTTGTAGGTTTTAAATGCAATAAAACAGAGATATGATGTTTGGCAAAGTGTATTTTTATCCTCAAGTGCCCTTTTAAGTTCCCTTCATTTTTGGAGAAAAAAATGGAGAATAAAATATATTGTTTTCTGTTTTATTATGTCAGTTTTGGAATGCCACTTGATGCTAATTCCAGTAGTCTTGGCTACATATCTTCCATCTGTCAGCCCAAGTACCCACAGAAAATTACAGGGTCATCCCATGCATAGCATTTCTTCCACAGTGTTTCCTGTTTACATGTTGCTGTTGTTGCTTAAGAGAATGGAGAGGGTAGATGGGGCAGAAATTGATGACTTGAGCTACTTTTCTTTTTGAAATAAATAGATTGAATTATAGTGTCAATAAATAGTGTACTCAAGTCAACTTGTTTCCATGTAAGAATAACTGTTCTTCTGAGTGGCCCTATTAAATGCAGCTGGAATTTAACAAGACTTAGCAGCATGAGGCAATCAAACAGTTTCCAGTTATAGCAACGTAGTTGTTCTATCGCCTTCACTGAACTGTGGACTATTATTTGTCTTCTGACTGTGTGTTGCCTTTGTAAAAACAGTACAATTAACACTGATTGTAACTACAGAGGGAGCTGCAGCAATTATGGCTCAATGAATATTGCTGAAGAAATTTTTAGAGCAAAAATGAACTCATCTTTTAAAGAGTTTTCATACCAAAAGCAGACAGATTCCATATATATATATATTTAATTCCCTTCCAATCAGCTGTTTGTTTTGATTGAATGAAAGTTTTGTGTGAACTTTTTAATTGCCCTGTTTCAGCCTTTTGTTTTCAAATACAGAGTTCCAGGGAATTTTCTGTAACATGAGCAAACTTTTGTAGACCCTCAATTGAACAATGATTCTCCCATTTGGAGCAGCTCTGTGCTGCATTCACAGGGTAGAAATAATGGATGAGCCATAGTGTCATGCAGTTTCCAGCTGGCAATTACAATGGATAAAAAATGTCTGCTGTGTTCAGAAATTGTCACCAGGAAGCTGCAGTCCCCTCAGCTCATATATTACTCCTCCTACTGCTATGGCTTAGAATTGCTCCACATGGAGAATTTTAGTTTGTATGAACCAGGTCACTGAGCCCAATTCAAAACAAACGCATTTTTTTCATTCTTTCTCTGGCTCTTATATTTCATGGCCATGTGAAGTCTTATTTTCCAGCTGTAAAACAGTGACGTATGCTCTAGCCTAGGAATCTGTACCATAAACGATCAAAGTTTCTTGGGAATATCACCTAGTAGAATGGTACAATAATATTTTCAGAGTACAGGACAGAGAGACATGCAAAAATGGTCCAAACTAAAAAAAAACCCCAACTATTTCTAACATAAAAATGAATGTACTGCAAACATTATTTTTAAAACATTTCAAATGTTACCAACTCTTATACAAGAAAAAAAAAACCCTGAAGGAATGGCTGAGACAGATAAACAAATTTATATAGAAGGGCAAAAAAGCCAAGAATTATATTTAAAGTTTTACCAGGTGAGAAAAAGAGAGGAGGGCTAGCAATACCTAATATTAACAGTCCAATCCAAATCCCTCAGGTGGCTGGGGAGGCAGCCAAAAGAGAAAAAAAAGCCCACTGCCTAGAATCTCTCCATACAGCTTAATAGAGTTATGCCACCCTTTTGGGTGGTGTAATTCTGAGCCCCACCCCCACCCCTATGAATTTCCTGTTCCCGCCCCCCAAGCTGGCATTTGATCAGATACCACCATTACTCTCTGGTGGCCCCAACTTCTGGATTCCATCACCATGGAGCTGAGGGCTGCCCAGCCACCAGTGCCTTTAGCCTCTCTGCTGGCAGCACTGCCTTGCGCTGGCAGAGGTGGCAAATGCATTAGTGCTGCCCTCTGCTGATCCCACAGCCCATTCAGCAGCACCCCATCTGGATTGGACAGCCCATTATACTATCAAGCAATTTCTCTGGTTTGTAGAGTATATAGCTATGAAGTAATTTAAAAGATAGTATATCTGTTATATTACATTATCATCTAGAGAAAAAGTGACATGCTCATAATCATACTATGTCTGCAATCCTGAGAGAACTTTCCTGGGAGTAATTCCCAATGAAATAAATGAGACTTAACTCAGTAAATCTGCTGATGAGTCTTTTCTTCTGTTTGAGTCTTTTGTTCATTTAATTGGTGAGTCTGTATTATTTCGATAGAAGTTGCAGGACAAAGACTGAGGTAGGATTCTAAACTGTGTTGGAGAAGCTGATGAAGAAAATGTCAATTAATTAATGTTTTCATTACTCAAATGGAAAAATCCTTATATTTTCCTGCAAATCGTTGTCTTCAATCTAGAAATGTATTCTCTAATACTACTACTAGGTTATGTGAACTGAGACAGGGAAAAAACACATGAGCAGTATGTTTATGATCTTCACATTCGGAACAGAAATTATTCCTGAATCTAAACTATTTCAATCTTCTAAAATATCTTATTTTCTGTAGTGGGAAGTGGTAGAGTCAAAGACTGTCTAGATATTATGCTTCCACGGTGCTTCGATCTTTTGCAGGGATTCATTTTTTGTAGTAAGAAGTTCTGGATTTAACCCTGCCCGAGCATAATATCTCCTTTTCAAGAAACTGAGACAAAAAAAGAGACTGGAGTCCAGTAGCACCTTAGAGACCAACAAAATTTCTGGAGTACAGGCTTTCAGGAATCAAAGTTTCCTTCTTCAAACTGTTGTCATGGTAGACACAAACTGTGTGCATAATTCTGAGGCTTTTTGCAAAAAAAAGGATAGAGTTTTACATTAAAAAATGAAGCCTGAGGATTCAGAAAGGGGGCATGATATTTTTCTAAGGGGTATTTTTCATTTAATTCCCCTGTAGCTATAGGCCTGAACATCTTTCTATCTGGGAATAGTTTCCTATCTGAGTCAGATGTTACAAAGCAATATTCAAATTTTAGGGCAAATACATCCAACTTTTTTTTTCTACAGGGATGGGAATACTGACTTAGTGAACTTGTCCTGTGACTATTTGGATATCTTTTAAGGTCACCTTCTATCTGTCTTTGTCCCACCCTTGATCTTTGCAGCTCATCTTGAATAGCCCTCCAGCACCTTGTTATGAGCTATCTCAACTGTGCATTAACGTTCAAGTCCTTCTGTTTCTTGTAAGAACTACATCCATCAGTCCTCCAGCCAACATATTCACTGTTTCCTTGAGTAGGCTTCTACCTGAATCACAGGAGCAACTACGACCCATTAGAAATAGGTCACTGTTGAATTCCAGTAGTATGGAAATGTTCTACAGCCTATTTAACTGAAACCTCCACAGGAGACAACCATAGAAAGCACCTTTTTTAAAGGGTAGAAGAAAGAGGTAAATGATTCAGCATTTTTTCCTGCTTTTGCTGTGATTTCACTCCCATATTAATTTGCTTTATAGGAATTTGCATGACCTACAATCTAACATATGGGTTTTAGAACTATGCTGTTTGCTTTGCCCTATGCTAGGGCTCCAAGCCTTTTTTTAGCCTGTAGGAACCTGTAGTATACTGACACAGAACAGTGGGTGCAACACAAAATGATTGTCACAGGAGACAAAGCCAGCCATAAAATGTCAGGGAGTGAGGTTATATATAATTATAATAGTAAATATTCAACATTTCAGGAATATGTTCTGCCTAATAGAAAGCCTTATTAAATGAACATATTCTTTACAAAACATTTTCTTGCTTACACATAGCTTGCCTTCAGTCACAAACCAAAGATCCTTGTGTTGAAGCAGCAGCAGCTGCCACTAAAGGTTTTTTTTTTTTCAAAAATCTTCCAGCCAGTCAGAAGTCCTAAAGCCCCACTTGGCCCTGCCCATGTTCTAACCCCCCCCCCCCTCTTGGTAGGACTTCTCATGCTATCCTAATTGTTACCTTGTAAATCCTTGAGGCTGGTTTTCAATTAGTGGGCTAATCCTGGATCTGTAATGGGAGCTCTCGTGACCTCCTTGTGCAGTCATTCCTTAAAATGGAAGCCACAGTGGAGACAGCACATTTATGGACAGTTGTTCATTTTGCCCATTTGTAGGTTGGCACCCTCTGCTGAAGTAAGTGAATCTGTCATGGTGAAACACAGGAAAAGCAGCAGTTTCATAGCCAAGGGGGACCTAGGCCATGAGGGCTTAGTATGTGATAGCCAATACCTTGAACTGAGTTTAGTAACAAATAAGCAGCCAATGAAGAGTCTGCAGAATGGGAGAAATGAGCATTCTCAATTTAGTTCCTGATAATATCTGAGCTGTAGATTCTGTACCAGTTGGATTTCCCAAATTGATTTTGAGAGGAAACCAGTATACAGGACATTACAGTGATATAATCTTGATGTTACTGCGACATGGATCCAAGTGGCCAGATTAGTTATATCAAAGTAAGATGTTATCTAACAGGCTAGGCTGAATTGGTAGAAAGTGTTTTTTTTTTTGCAGTGGAATTAACTTTCTTTTCTAGTATTAAAGTTGGATTCAGTATAACCCCAAAGCTTTAAAAAGAGCCAGCAAGGGACAGTTAAACCCAACCATGTCCTTCAAGACATTCCCCATCCCAACCAGCGTTACCTCTGTCTTTTCAGAGTTTAGTTTCAACTTGTTCACTTTTAGCATCTAACCATAGCATCCAGGAAGCTACTCAGCACCTTTACCACCTCACCAGTGGATTTGGATAAAGGTATGCGAGGCCCTTGTCTACATTCAGATAGAGGTCATTAACTAAAGCTAGTAGTGCCGTGTCTGAAACGAGACAAACAAAGCTCTAGAGCAGATAAGTTATCAAAGAAAGCTTGGATCTCTAAATGGTTGGCAATGGTTCTCTAAAATTTTGCCAGAAAATATAGAGACTGGATGATAATTGCCACGTCATTTTTCTGTAGGAATTTTTTTTAAGCAGCTGATGGAGTGACTAAGGGAAGATTATTTAGTTGGTGACTGATTTATTGTAGGTACTAAGGGTTTGTTGATGTGGTTCTTACATGATTTTAGCAGCCAGGATGAGCAAGGATCCAGAGTACAAGTAGTAGCTTCATGGATCCCAGAATCTTGTCAACATCCATCACAGAAACTGGAACAAAAAAACAGATGGTGTATTACAACTTTCTTCTAGTGTTTCTGTGTTACAATTGACATTCAGCTCAGAGTTATAATTTGGGAGCAACTATAGGCAGTCAAAGAAGCTATAGAATCCTGGGCTAGCCCTGGCAAGGTATCTGAGGAACAAATATTGAAGTCCCCCAGCATGATAAGTCTAGGGGCGTTTTTGCATTCTTTTTCCTTATCTCCAAGTTCCTGTTTCAATGAGGTTTTTGTTTTTAAAAAAAGTTCCATAAGTGTTTTGCTTCCACTAGTGGACAATTCAATATCTCACCTGATTTTATCAAGAGTAAAGTGCTGCTACTTAAATCAGCAGGAAAATAAACTAGACTTGATTTTCTGCTATATGATAAAATTGTTATTAATAGAAAATATTTTACTTAAATGAGCAGTTGGCTAAAGAAACCAATGTGCACTGATTTCCATGTAGTGAAATGTTCTAGAAGCAGAAATAAAGCAGTTGTGTTTGTCTTGAAACAAGAAATGCATGAACTGAAAGAGTCTCCAGTTTAACTAAAACAGGTCTTAAGACTCTTGTTTAAAATGTCATTTAATTTTCCACAGCTGTACTCCTGACATTATCATACATGACTCTGACATTTCCCTACAGACTATACATCAATGGAGCTATTTTCTTTCTAACCATCAGAACTACCCCAATGCCAAGATAAAGTATCATGATATTTTCCTTCACAAGGGTTCTCTTCAAGAACCATACTTCTGAATAGTCCATAAGTAATGATTCCATGTTTCATCTCAAGTAGGAACGTGAAGCACCACTATCCCCTTCAAAAACTTAATTAGTATTTTTTTAAAAAAAAAAATAGCATCCCTAGAAATTCTTTGGATATTTTGCTAGAGGAGGAGAATTCACTTTGATTTTTTTTCTTGCAGTAAAATACCACATTTATTAAAAGATGTCCCTTAAGAGATTTCATTTGTTTTATTAAACTATTTTATTTTCCCTCAAAACAGATGTTTAAACTGAAGAATCCCAAATTTATTTTTGGTGAAATTTCAGTGGCACTCTTATCATCAAGTGTGTGTACATAGCTAAATGTGGAAATGGTACTTTTAAATAATGTGAGTGTTGCAAATATGTGGCAAGTCACTGAATGCAATGGATCACTGTGATTTTGAGATGATTTTTATAATTCTACCAAAATCTTCCCTTTAAGATATACTTCAACATGCAATGAAATCTCTCCGTCCCCATGCTGTAAACAATTTTAGAGAGAGAGAGACTTCCCATGTGTTAGCAGCTGTCATATTGCATCACAGGTGACTGTATACTGTTTTAATTTCATACTAATTGTACATGATTGTTGCTTTAATAGGATCTGTTGGTTTGTTAAAAGGACTTTATGGATCTGCAACTCAGTGACAGTGTAGTCTACAAGCAAGAGCAAGATATATTGGCAGAACTTGTGCACACAAGAAAGAGGGTAGAACAGCATAAGGCAGAAGCAAAGGAGCTGAGCATTAGAGTTGAAGATCTGAGAAGAAAATTAAAGCAAGTAGAAGACAAGGTACTTGGGTTATAATTGACAAATGCTTTTATGGTTGGAAATAAATGCTGATATTGTTATCGGATATACATTTGATCAATGTTACTAAACAAGTAGGCACTTGTTTACTGAGCTCCAGTAATCAAATATGTACAAGCTGTAGCTCCAAAACATCTAAGCATTGATTCTGACAGCTCAATCTAGAGACCCAGGCAGGTTGGGACAGCACTGCTGCTGTGCCACCCTGCTGCCTCCAAAGGGCTTTTCAGTGGCAACACAAGACAAAAAATTAAAAAACCCTGCCACTGAAAAGCCCTCCATATGGCTCCATGGACTGAAAAGGGTCCCATCCAAAAGGGTGGCATAGTTCAGAGCCTAGGGCTGTGGTGTATCCTGAGGCAAAGCCAGGATGGGAGCCGACTAATGTCAGTTCTGCCCCTGGCCACACCTCTGGAGTACCTCTGCTACTGTGGGTCACTGACACAAACCTCAGTGCCTTGTCTGGGTGTTCTGGGGGTCACAGCAGCTACTTGTCAGCAGATTTGCCCCTCCACTGGAATAAAGGCCCCATCGTTCCTCCTGCACGGAGCTACATCTGTTTTCCTTTGCCAAGGGAGCTTCTTAATTCACCAAAATATTCCAGGAAAGCAGATAAGGTAGTCACTTTCAACTAGAAGTGCCTCCAATGAAAGCTTATTTTTAACTAGTATTTATTTTTTACTCAAACAACTCCCATCAGAAGACTTTATTAGGACTCAACAGCCAGACAGGGTAAATGTGAAGTGTTTCAAACAGGGACGTAGGTATAGATTTTTTATGGGGGGGTTCGAGTGGGGCCACACCCCCACCTGCCCCTAGGGCATGGCCACACCTCCCCAAGCCCCACCCCTGGCCTAGCGCTTATAAAAGCAGCTCTCCGAGGTCGGGGATGGCAGACTTCTCTGCCCTGCCCTCCCCTGCCCCTCCTCTCTGGGCAGAGGCATTGAGGGAAAATGGAGCCTGGTGCAAAATCTGAGTTTTGCACACACACACACACACACACACACCCCCGGGCAGCCACTGTGATGCTGGAATCCACCCCCAAACAGCATCACTTTCAATGGTGTTTAAACTAGAGGGCCCAAATTCTCCTTTTAAATCTACCTTAAAGGGAGAATCTGGGGTCCCTAGTTAAACAACATTGAAAGTGATGCTGTTTTGGGGTGGATTATCCCCCACTGTGAAACAGCATCACTTTCAATGTGGCATAGTGGTTAAGAGCAGGTGCATTCTAATCTGAAGGAACCGGGTTTGATTCCCTGCTCTGCCACTTGAGCTGTGGAGGCTTATCTGGAGAATTCAGATTAGCCTGTGCACTCCCACACCAGCTGGGTGACCTTGGGCTAGTCACAGCTTTTCGGAGCTCTCTCAGCCCCACCCACCTCACAGGGTGTTTGTTGTGAGGGAGCAAGGGCAAGGAGATTGTAAGCCCCTTTGAATCTTCTACAGGAGAGAAAGGGGGAATATAAATCCAAACTCTTCTTCTTCTTCTAAACTGAGGACCTCAGATTCTCCCTTTAAATCCATGCCGAAGGGGGTGGATTTAAAAGGAGAATCTGGGGAAATTTTGGGGGGTGCCTGCTGTCAGGGGTGCAATTGTTAAGCTAGCAGCACCAAACTTTCAGGAGTCTCTCCTAATGATACCAATGATACTCAAAAGTGTAGCCCCCATCTCCTATTAGCTCCCATTGGAAACAATGGGGGATGGGGGCACCCCCTTTGGGAGTCCATAACTTTGGACCCCCGGATCAAACTTCACAAAACCTGGGTGGTGTCAATAAGAGACTCTTCTTATAGTACATCCCAGGTTTGGTGAAGTTTGGTTCAGGATGTCAAAAGTTATGGACCCTCAAAGGTGTAGCCCCCATCTTCTATTAGCTCCCATAGGAAACAATGGAGGATGGGGGCACCCCCTTTGGGAGTCCATAACTTTGGACCCCCTGAACCAAACCTCACCAAACCTGGGTAGTATCATCTGGAGAGTTCCCCCAAAAATCGCTGAAAGTTTGGTACTGCTAGCCTAAACAATGCACCCCCTGCAGGCCACAAACTGAAAAAGCACTAAAATGTTTTTAAAACCCACAAACGGAGGGGCGGAGCTTTGGACATGAATGGGGGGTTCAAACCCGAGAAGCCTCCCCTTACCTACGTCCATGGTTTCAAATGAAGCTGTGTGATATTTCAAAGCCATTGGGATGAAAAGATGTATAAGTTCAAGCAAAAACCATTTGTGTACCTTTGGTCATGTTTCTTCCCTTTGAAACATACATCTTACACAAGAACCAGAAGTGCTACTTATGTTTCTTGACCTCCAAAACATGCAAACTCATGCAGCTGTCAAACAGAGAGATCCTCTGAAGACTGGCCTGGAGACATGAGAGGGTCTTTTGACAGAATGTTTCAGCAGCTCAAAGCGCCATGCTCAAGACCCCTTAATGGGCATTACTTTCTCTGGGGTGGGGTGGCAGTACCTGAGTCTTTAAGACTTTAATCTTAGTTTGTCAAGTTTGGAGCTGTCTTGAGATCCTGCTGCTTGAGTCCAGCCAAACTGATTGTGACAATCCCCTGGCTACCATCTTCTATCCTGCTCCACAAGAACTTTGCTTTGTCCCAGGAGTCTTGGCAACAGATGGGAAGCTTTCCCATCACTGCTTCTTAGAGCCAGAAAAGCCTTTCCTATTGCATTTCTGACAGTTAAGCAGCTTTAAAACACAAAGCCTTCCAGAAAAAAAAGTGGCAGTCCTTCTTGAATCTCCCTTATGATTACACATTCATTTTTATCCTGAAAGACTTTAAACATTCCAATCTGTGCAGTATATAAATCCCATCAAACGCAACAACAACATTAGCAAAATCTCTTTGAAGTGAGACTACTGTCTTCTAGAAACCCTATTTTCTGCTAAACTTGTTGCAGTTCCTTTTAAATGGATTGTTGGAGTGACCAGGACTTTATATAACTCACATACTTCCAAGCTGAGAGTAAAATTGTTTTGGGGCTTTCTATAGCTTACAACTTGGCATGCCTCAGAACTTGTTTTTTTTTAAGGAACTCATTTAAAGCTCATTAATTCTGTTTTGTTGGCCTGTGGGCACAGTCTGCATCTTCACTTAAATTGGTTTTCAAAGGGGGAAAATAGGTAATGGTTTATGGTCAAGCTAGGTAGCCCTAGAATCCCCAAAGCCTTCAAAATCTATACAGCTAATAGCAAGACCAATATATAAGATAATTAGAGGTACTTGAATTTTTTGTTGCTGTCCCAATTAGATATGGCAGTAAATTACCAGTACAATTTTATAACTGGAGGCACTAAAGATATATATACTTGGGAAATTGCATGGGTGGCACTTAGTAGTGCATTACCAAGAAATAAAATAACTACTGACAAGTTATTTCATTGAAAATGTCATAAGCATAATTATATAACCCCTTCCTCCCTTTCAGTGGAGGAACGAAAAAATGGGTTAGGATTTTACAATAAAGCATCACTCTGAAGTAAAAAAATGTTGCTCTTTGTTCATCTTAAGAAAAGTAGGTTCCATGATTTCTGTCAATTTCAGTTTCATTCACTCAGAACTGAAATGAATGGGAGTTAAATGGAGTTGGACAGGATTGTACTCTATAATACCAATGGAAAAAAACCAGTTAAACCACTGGTATACCAATAAAGTTCTGTTCCATGGCAGCATGAAGGGCCATAAAAAGAAAGTCAGGCAATTGGTATTTGGCCAGTAGGGCAGGACATATATTTGAGTATAAAGATTCTTGTTTCTTTGAATTTAGAAAAATTGGAAGCAATTCTATAGTGGTCAGCTTTTGAAGATAATATATTGATTGTTTTTTATAATGTGAAGTGCATTAATATGTCTTTGGATGGTACACAAAACTGAGGTCCTGACCACTCTTAGCTATTAAATCCCATGGTATTAAAGGTTTGACCAACCTCTTGCCAAATTCTGTCCATTCATTTTAATGGGGGTCATACTGTTTTAATTGAGGGCAGAATCTTGCTTAATTTCAACCTGGGTAATTTAATTCTGGGAGCTGCGTGGCATAGTGGTTAAGTGTTTGCACTGCCACTCACACGGTCAGGAGTTCGAGCCCCCTGTGGGTCAGATATCCTGGGAGCTGGCTCATGGTCAACTCAGCAATCCATCCATTTCTTGGTCGGTAAATGAGTACCTAGCTCAGGGGTCTTCAAACTATGGCCCTCCAGATGTTCATGGACTACAATTCCCATCAACCCCTGCCAGCATGGCCAAGTGGTAGGGCTCATGGGAATTGTAGTCTATGACCATCTGGAGGGCCATAGTTTGAAGACCCCTGACCTAGCTCATAGCTAGGGGGTAAAGAATAGCCAGGGAAAGCAATGGCAAACTACCCCACAAAGAGGTTTACCTATAAAATCACTGCTCGCAGTGGTACCCCACGGTCGAACACAACTGAAGGGAAAACTTTACCTTTTAAAATTTAATTCTGCTAATTTTATCAAACATTTTAATTCAGTCCAATCCTATTTTGTACTTTTGTAGGCACACAGATGGATGACAAATATTTTCTAGAACACTCTGTGAGGTAGTCCTCCCCTTTTACTTACCATAATCAATTTTTGGTTAAACTACCACAGACAAAGGGTTGGGTTAGCTCAACATGAATACCCTTTATCTTTTACAGCTAGAAAGAGGAGACTTTTTTTCAGGTATAGTGATCTGTAATTACACAGTGTTTGCACAGGGAACTTCTTTTACCTTTACAGTGAAAAACTAACTTGCATAGTTTTTTGCTTCATGAGTCCACTATCAACTATTACACAGTCTACTATCCCTACTATTACACAGTCACAATCTACTATCAACTATTACTATCAACTATTAACTGATCGTAAAATCAGTTAAAACTACAAATAAAAACATGTATCATTCATTACTTCCTTGGATCAGCAGAATAAAACACAAAAGTAAAGCATGTATAAAAATCTTTACTTTAGCTTGATAGTCTTAAGCTTCCAAGATAAGCAAGGAAGATTCAGACAAATAAGTGGGGTTTCCTTTTACTTCCTGGCCCTCTCTTGCAGAACTGTGAGTAATCCACTAATTGAGACACAATATGTGACTGATGGGATTGCCATAACCCTTCTCTGATGAAGTCCAAAAAATTGTTCCCAGTGGAAGGAATAGCCCAAATCATCTATCATTACACATGTACAAATCCTTATGTGATTACACAGGAAAACCACTCAAAAAGCAACAATAGATAACAAAAAATCAAGGCACCTCATGCCTCTTGCATTTTTAATAGATCTCCATTTTGACTTTCCTAGCTGTCTACAAATCCATGGGATAGGGCGGTATAAAAATCTAAATAATAAATAAATAATAAATAAATAAATAATAACATAATCCATTTAAAACAGTGTTCTATGAGATTCATGTGTGCTAAAGTTTAAGATATGCATTAAGTCTGATCATACTGTTTTAATGCAAACTTAAATGGTTAGACATTGAAAGATCCTGTCATCATACCAAATCACATTCTGTTGTATTATTAGACTTTATAAATTAAGAAATATTTGACTTTACAAATAGCTTAGATGTGATCTGTTCAAGCTGATCAATCATCCAATGAATCCGATTATTTTCAGGCTGCTGACTTTCTTTAAAATTTTATTGTTAAATTCATATATGGCTAGAAGACACCGGCATAATAGATGTCTCAAAACAAGTCTTTGTACCCAATACACTAAATTGAAATCAACAATACTCCTTTAAATGTATAAATCTATTAATGTTCTTTTTTGTTGACTAATTGTGAAGCTTGAACTCAGAACATTCATAGGATTTTTGTATAGAATCCTTGGCTGTTTCCACACAGGCGGAATACAGCGCCCCAGGGACGCTAAAAACTGCATCCCTGGGGAGGAGTTCGCATGGCTGGTGCTGCTGCATCGCAGCAGCGCTGGTCTCGCCACCCCCAAGCGGCACGAAGACACGCCTTTTGAACCTCGCTCCCTGAGCGAGGTTTTTCAAAAGCACTGTCTTCCACCTGCTGCCATGCTAAAGGCAGCGGGTGGAATCCACCATTTACGCCAAATGGCTCCTTATCATCTGCTGTCTTCCAGCGCTCTGTGGAGGAGACGGGACACACCTCCTGCCTCCATCGCTGCAGCCATTGCTCTGGCTATGGGGCGTGTCCCCTGGCCTCCACAGAGTTTTGGAGGACAGCAGAAGGTGAGGAGCTGTTTGGGGACAGCGCAGTTTGTGCGAACGGTCCCAGGGGGTGTGCCAGCATGAACTATGCTGACACGCCCCTGCTCAGTGCCCGTGCGGAAAGGGCCCTTATTTTTACTCAACTGTGGCCAAGCCATGCTTTATGAATATATTTCCATAGAAATGAATGCTGGAATTATCCTTTCCATGTGATATTTTAGATTAAATTGAATGGGGTTATGGATGCATATCTAAAAGCAGAATCTCTCCCTCTGCCATTTAGACATACATCCTCAATAAATTCTTTCCATAACCTGAGGGATTGGAGAGGTCACAAACAGGAAAGGTAGTGTGCCCATTGGCAGTTCTGTTAATTATTTCACTTTGTAGAGCTCTACTCTCTCAGCTCCTTTAGTGTGACTGAGCCATCTGGCTGAGGAATGTTTTATTATTTCTTAGGGACTCTACTAACAATGCTGTATTTTTCTAAGCTTTTGTGACCGTAAACTTGTTAAAATGGTAGCTAATGAGATTCGCCACAGGTCTGCTGCTATTTCCCTCCAAACTAGTCAAATATATGTGACAATACAGAAAATATATGAGAAAATACAGAGATCTACAAGCCAACAGAATCGTTTTAGGTTATGCTGTGTACAGGTAATTTTTTCAACAATATGAAAACAGTATCATAGAATCATTATTGGTTTGTGCTTTCTTCCTTCTTTTCTTTGTTTTGTTTAAGTGAGTTTGTGGTTGCAGGGGTGGGGTAGAACTATAGGATCTACAAGATGTGTTGGACCATAAACTATGACTGCACCCACACATCATTGTCATAAGAACATAAGAACAAGCCAGCTGGATCAGACCAGAGTCCATCTAGTCCAGCTCTCTGCTACTCGCAGTGGCCCACCAGGTGCCATTGGGAGCTCACATGCAGGATATGAGTGCAATGGCCTTCTGTGGCTGTTACTCCCGAGCACCTGGTCTGGTAAGGCATTTGCAATCTCAGATCAAAGAGGATCAAGATTGGTAGCCATAAATCGTCTTCTCCTCCATAAATCTGTCCAACCCCCTTTTAAAGCTATCCAGGTTAGTGGCCATCACCACCTTCTGTGGCAGCATATTCCAAACACCAATCACACATTGCGTGAAGAAGTGTTTCCTTTTATTAGTCTTAATTCTTCCCCCCAGCATTTTCAATGTATGCCCCCTGGTTCTAGTATTGTGAGAAAGAGAGAAAAAATTCTCTCTGTCAACATTTTCTACCCCATGCATAATTTTATAGACTTCAATCATATCCCCCCTCAGATGTCTCCTCTGCAAACTAAAGAGTCCCAAACTCTGCAGCCTCTCCTCATAAGGAAGGTGCTCCAGTCCCTCAATCGTCCTCGTTGCCCTTCTCTGCACTTTTTCTATCTCTTCGATATCCTTTTTGAGATGTGGCGACCAGAACCGAACACAGTACTCCAAGTGCAGTCGCACCACTGCTTTATATAAGGGCATGACAATCTTTGCAGTTTTATTATCAATTCCTTTCCTAATTATCCCCAGCATAGAGTTTGCCTTTTTCAAAGCTGCCATGCATTGAGTTGACATTCCCATGGAACTATCAACTAAGACGCCCAAATCCCTTTCCTGGTCTGTGACTGATAGCACTGACCCCTTAAGTGTGATGTTCTGCAGCAGTCATTAGTTAACTGGATGTTCGTTTGTTTAAAGAGTTCTGGAAGTAAATGACTAGTATAGTAATATGATAGCACAATATCCAATACTACAACAGAAAAAATGCATATATTGCAGGCTCCAACAGCAGTCTTGTACTACTTTTAAACAATCATCTGTTTGCAGCCATAAATGTATTTTGGAAGATGACTGAATATCTCATGAGCTAAATAACCTCATTAAATTCCTATCTGTTTAACTGTGTTTTACATTGAGCTGTTCATCATTTTAGAAACTTCATCCAGAGAAAATGATTCTGTGCTCCAGCTCTTTAAAAATGTCCAAAAGATATGGGGTATTTTAATATCTGGAATTATGTCCTTATGAGAATTTTCTTCTACTATTCAAGCAGAATAGCTTGACAATGAAGAGGGTAAGAACATACTTTCACTAATAAACGACATTTGGCATAACTGGGAAAGAAGTCAAATCAAGCTGTTAAGTACAGACCTTTTCCACATAAATCACCTAACATGTTTGTAAAATGTTTTCAACCCCCTCCCCCACCTTTACCACAATGTATGTCTGCACTCACCCCCTTGAAATGATTCATGGCTGCCATAACATTTTTTTAGTTAATCATTGAATCGATTCTTCAGCATTTCATAGTTTTGATTCTCTGCACCCTGTATAATTGATGTTTCGAAGATTAAGCCCCCCAAAATTAAAAAAAACAAATAGAAATATTGAAAATAAACAGAAGAGGGGCGAGGTCAGCACAGCTCAGCACGGTGCTGAGGAGGAAATTCAGGACAGCACAGAGGCATGGGAAATGTAGTAAAAAGATTGCACAAGTGAATCAGTTTTGAAAACGTTTCAACCAAATACTTGTTTTAAAAAGGGGATTCACTGAAAAGATTTTGAGGTTGGAAATGAAATGTTTTCAGAACCAAAGGAAGAATGCAGAAATCCATGGAGAAAACATTTTATTTCCTGCCTCAAAACATTTTAAAAGGTTTGTGCAGAAAGGACCATTGTTCATTACTTTTTGAGGCTCCCAGAAAAAAAACTATTCTAGTCAGGGAAGGCAAAGGAAAGTCCTAAGCAATCACTCTAATGCAAGCTTGCACAATTTGTGACCCATGAAACTGAATGCCGCCATGATTATTTCTGTTGGGACGTTTGTTAAAATGTATTTACTATCGTTAGATACCACTCCATGTTTTTATAGTTGAAGGGCTTTTAATTCATGATGAGATCATTGCTTTTCTAATTATTTGCCTTGTACTTTGCCAATGGAGCCCCAGGGCCATTTGCACGCTGAAGTGTGAGCGGCCCCAGAGCAGCTGCTGCCCAAGGAGGCACCTCCATTTCCTTTCCCCACACTCACCTTTTCTTCTTGCAGAGCTCCACAGTGATGGGGAGCCACACCCATGCTGCCCACCGATCCCTGGCAGTTGCAGGGCAGGGTAGGCATGCCTCCCCATCACTGCAGAGCTCAGCAAGGAGAGAAGGTGAGTGTGGGGGAAAATGGAGGCGCCGAAAACTGGCGCCTCCATTCCAGTGCTGTTTGCATGGTGCCAGGAGGGGAAAGCACAGTGCTGCCTCAATTCAGAAGTGGCAACGGTGCAAACAGCACACCTGGAATGGTGTTTTTACTGTTCCAAGGTCACTGTTTTTCGACCATGCAGAATCTGCCTAAGTGAAGAATCTGACACCTTGTAGTTGCATTTCACTGTATTCCGTGCTGTTTGATGCCTTTGTCTAAAGGTCTAGAAGCATATTCCTTCTGTGATACATGTATGGATCTCTTCCATAGCAATATTCACTTCAAAAGCATGTGCATTTACATACTCTTAAACACAAGGCACACTGCAGCATATCAGAGATCCAGCATCCCAAAGAGATGATAGTATTGGGGCTGTTTATTAAGAGTTTTTTCTGAGTAGCTTACAGTGTAATCCTGTGGTGGGGGCAGAACTGCTCTTGAGGTTGCATAACCCTAGTGCTAGCAAATTTGCCACTTGCACCACAGAGGCACTAGTGTTGAAGGGCTGTGAAGCAGTGTAATACCCAGGCACCAGAACAGCCATGCTCCTCTCGCATAGGAGCCCACACTGGCTTTGAGAAGGTGTTCCTGGGGTGGGACCAGCTTTTGTCAACCTCCTGAGCCCTTTCAGCCCAGGAATGCTTCCATTTGCCAATGCAAGCAAAATGAGTGGCCCAAACCATTGAGCTGATAGACCACTTAGAGAAGGGGCAGCACCATTTTAGGCTTGCTGTCCATGGTGCAGCAAGCCTCTTTGAAGGTGGTGTGACTGTGCCATGACTGTCCAGCCACGGCCCAACTACTTCTCTTTAGGGTTATGCTATTATATATGTTTTATTTTTAAAATTGTTTACCTATGAAGCTTGGCAATCATCTTTTTTAACAGACATGCAATTTTTGAATCTCTTTTCATTTTTGAAACAGCTCCTAGGCATAATTTGTTGGTGTCACACTTCATGGAACATTTGCATTGTACTTAACTTCCATAAATCCCTGAGACTGAACTATTTTTCTTGTGTTCCTAACCAGGAGCTTTTCAATGGATGTACCAGGGAGTGAATTTGGGGCCATTTTCATGCAGAGGTAGAGCTCTACAACAGCATGAGTGGTAGACCTCCCAGTCATTGTGTAGTTCAAAATCATTCTGTAAGCAATGGAAGCCATTAGGGAACATGCTTGAAATCCTTCGAGAATTAGCTTCCCTTTACATGATCTTGAATTGTAATTAACAATGTTTATTGTGAGACAAAATGTTATATTGGAGTCCCATTGTCTCCAGTAATGCATTTGATGAGGTACTGGTGGACTATCTCCATAAAATTCAAGTGCTTGCTTTTAAATGTAAAATTTATTCTGATAAACCTAATGGCATGCTCTTGGCAGTAATGGATATTTCATACACTACACTGTGAAAGGCCAGAAAAATCTCATTGTGTCATGGCAATATAAGCATTTTCATTAGATAATAAAACCAGCAGCTGCCCTTCTCATTCTAAACTCAACTACACAAAAATATCCAAATATAAGAGAAAGCAGGTATGCAGGAGAAAAATGATGGCAATTCTGTAACAATTTCTAAAATTATTGTTAGGTTTTCCATAAAGCAGAGAAGCAAAATCAGACATTTAGTCATTAAAAGCTACAAAAGGCATACTTTCAATAATGCCTACACTGACATCACGGTAAAAATGTTGTAGGATTAAGTACAATAGACTCTGAAGTATTGTACTCCTGCTTTTGCCAGAATTTTCCAGCTGGAGTTGAAGCATGCAGCCATATTACTGATCAAATTCTAATTTATTAGTTTTCATGCACCAACAATGGCCCATTATACCAGTCATATGCATTCAACCCCTGGGAGACCAGCTTGCCAAAAATCAGCTCCAGAAAAATACAGTATCTCTTGTTACTAATCAGTTGAAAGAGAACTTAGCAGTTGGGAGGTTTACAGCTCTTCTGATGGTCAAGATTGTTGAGAAAAGCTGTTATGAATATAAATGACATTTGCTACAGTTATTTTCTTTGTCACTTTTAATGACCAAAGTAATATTTGTGCAGGATGAACATTTTGAGAGATATGTGATTTCGATATTCGTACTTAGTATACAGGCCCACTTAACAATCATTAGAATGACCAGTAGTGGTGAACTGAGATACAGAAGTTCTTTAAGAATGTGGTTTATACATAGTGTTGATGTGTGAGATAATGCCTCTCCCTTCCCTTAAGTATACTTTTACTCAGTCACAGGCATAAACAGCTTTAAAGGGGGATTAGACAGATTCATGGAGGATATATCTATAAGTGCCTACTAATCCTGGTGACCTAACCAACACATTCAGAGGCTCAATACCAGTGCCAGGAAGCAACCTCAGGAAAGCTATATGTCCTGTTGTTGGTCATCCAGAGTTACTGGTTGCTAAACTAGATGAACCACTGATTTGATCCAGCAGGGTAGTTCTTATGTTCTTCAGTGTGAAAACTAAAGTTGTGCTTTGATTGATTTGCAGCCTGATCCACAGACAGTACTCTTTTACCTTCTGTCAGAAGCACATACCCCTGCAGATATAAAAATGGATGTGACTCCAGAAAAACTAAGTTCGCATTAGTGTTCAACCTTGTGCTTTATGGAGTCTTAAAAACTAATCATTTGGTTCCCCCATAACATAATAGGAATATTAATGGCCTGTTGTACAAGGTCCTACTTATTATAATTTTTCCCATCCTTCCTCTCAAAAGCTGAGAGTACCAGTCATGCTTTTCCTATATTTTATCCTGACAACAACTCTGTAAGATAGGATGGACTGATAAAGAGTGAATGACCCAAATTTACCCCAAAACTTGTGATTGTGCCATACTGATCTGTAATGAACCAAGGGGACCCTGTTTAAAAGGCAGTGGCATCTCTACCCTACTCAGCAGACCCTTGAGGGAACCTAGCAGTGAAGTGCCAAAATGGGGAGCCCATTCCATGCATTGACTCACTGCATTCTAAGGAGAAAGAACAATAGATTTGTCTCCTTCCAAACTGGCTTCCACAATGATTCTCTCACACCCTTCCTGAATGGGTTAAGTGAACATAAAGACCTCACTCTGGAGAGAGTTCTCATCTTCAGCACTGGACCACACACCTCGGTGAAGACTGTGGATGTGTTAATGTGCTTACCTGCCCAGTATTGCACTAACTAATGTTTCTTCCTCTGACTAATCCCTTTAACAACCACCTCATTTACATTGTCATTGTTTTGACAGCTGTAATTTCATCAGCTAGCTTCCCCCTTGGAGACACTTCTGAGCCTGGAACATCAGACTGATGTCTCAACTCATTAGATCAATGACTCAACCATTAAGGTTGATGTCTGTCTCCTGTTTTTCCCCAGAAAGGCAGGAAATCTCTTTGTCTTGGGAGATTCAGGATCACTCTGTATAACCCTGAGGGTCCATTTTTCCCTATAAGTAGCCATCTATCCCAATAGTCAGTGTTCAATATATCTGGACACCTCTCTGTCTGTGATATTGTTCCACAGTGTGCTGTTCCTCCAGAACTAATCATGGGTCATTTAGTTCCGTTCATAAGACCATTCCACTCCAAGATCAGATGACTATAACTCTTATTACCCCCTTGGCAGTATTTCTCATCTATTACTGACCTATCCCTTCACAACTGATTATATCCCAGGACTGTGTGTGTGCGTTCTACTGCTTTGATTTTTATTGTGTGCTTGTGTACCCCCATTAATAAAAATTGTTAAACTTTATTGACTCTCCTTTGAGTTTCTTGTGAAATCCGACTCTCATATACATAGACAATCAAGGACTTGCAATGCCCATCCTCTAGCTAAAGCCAACAGTTTGCTCCTGCTAATTCCTCAGTCTAAAAGGGAGAGACTTCCCACCACTGTAGGTAACACAGGTTTGAACTAGAGTCTTTTCCATGTTAGTCTAGCACACTAACACTACAATAATAGAGTTTTATTATTTTGAGACCACATAAAAATAAATGGTTTTGTGAACTAAAAATGGAATGAAAATACATTTCAAAGGGAAGACTCATTAATACAATAGCTATAATTTATAGCACACATACTATATATTGCTATACTGTAATTGACTTGACTGTGCTGACATTACTATTTCTATCTTCCCATCTCATTGTATGCCATATTTTCTCATTTAGTTTTTTTCTTTTGTTATAGTCAAAAAACTAAATTACTGGCTAATCATACCTTGTTTTTTTTCCCCATAGGTATAAAAGGTAGAAACCAACTTTGCCTTCATCATGCTGCTCAAGACTATGTGGGCAATATGAACTGTGTAGCATTGCCTGATAGTCTCCAAGTGTCACAGCTTTTACTCTTTTGAACCTGATAAAGCATACTCAATTGTATTATCATATCTTGTACCATAAATATACTCTGTGCTCACTTATATGTTATTTTGATATCCTTACTAGACAAGGCCTCATGTACATTAAAGAAAGAAATCTTACAAACTTCTCCCTCCTCACTCAAGAATCTTACAAACTTCCCCTTCTCACTCAACATTGTTGAATCTACTATCATTTTAACAAGGCACAGCATACCTTATTTTTTACTAATAATTAATGAAGGTAATATTTATAAACCATGAGACTTTTTCAATGTCGGCATATATATGGAACAATTCTTGTCGCTCTTCAAAATATGAGAATATTCTTTGTATATTGTCACTGCTGTATATATGATAATCTTCAGTGTAACTAGGTTGCTTGCTTCTGAATATATTTGGGTAGATGACTACAGCTATTGGTACTATAAATACCATCTTACATTCCATATGCCTGTTACCAAGGGAAAATGATTCTGAAGTTATTTTGAGCGCCAATGTTTTTGGCTAGGTTTAACTGCCTACCTTTGCTAAGCAGTGGGTATTCACTTGTGATTTGTTTGTTGGAAATACTGTGCTTTTGCCATCTGTACATTGCAGCAAATGATTAGGAGCATAAGAATATATTATGAAACCAAACAGTCTTGAGAAAACTTGCCTAATCGTGTCTGCGCAACTGTACAAAGCAGCTTTTCCAACAGAAGTTGCTGCATAGCTGCCAAAGTTAACAGCAATCTGAACAAGACAAGCAGGGACTTTAGAAACTGCAGCCATAATACAGAGAAAATAATGTGTGAAATGGTCCATGGAAGCATTTTCAGAATACTAAATAGTTGCCCTTTCACTTATTTCTAGTGCATGTGCTAGCAGAAAATAAACATTCAGAATGTTATGTGGCTAGAACAGTTTACAAAATTGGATAGGCAGAAAGTAGCACTGGATTTCTTCACTTAGCATAAATATCAGCTGCTCTTGTGGCTCACTTCTGCACAGATTTAGGGAACTTCCATGCAGTTCCCTACCACAGTTAAAGGGAACATTGCTTTACAGCCTTCCCCACCTTACTACATCCCATATTAAAATATGAGGAGGGAAGGATGCATAAAGACTAAGAAATTGGAAAAAAAACTTCTGATTTTCTAATGTTATGGCTGTAAATGATTTACATTACACAAAACTCAAAAATATATGTAAGAATAAAGGAAATATCTAATGACACTGAAAGGGAGTTCACAGGTAAATCATGTTTGGCATATCCTCTTCTGAACAGGCTTTAAAGATACGGAAAAGTGCTTAATCAACTGTTATAAATGCCTAGAATTTTCTGGTAGCAAAAGAATTACTGGAATTGGGAAGAAAAACAAAATTTCAAAGTATATTTATTTTCTCATCTACGATACATACTTCTTTTTTGCTCCATTCATGTGAAGAAATCAGGTTAAACTAAAGCAAAACCTAATGCTTCAATAATGGATTATCAAAGAATGATGTGTATCTTCTATGTTCTTTACCAAATCATATAAACTGTATTTCATGGTAAAGAAATAAGTTCGCTAAAATTAAACATGCTGTTATCTGATCATTCTCTGTAAAATGACATATACCAAATATTGTGTGTGTTCATGTATCAACAGCATAGATTACTTATGGCGTGAATGATGTGTCCAGTCTGCATTGGTAAGCAAGGACAATATTGTTGGTTAAGCACTGTCCAGTAAAGAAGGCTGACAGATCATAAACAAGTTATTCTTTGTCATTTACAAGTTTGCTTCACATGCCTGTTGCTCTTCTGACATATCTCTGCAAGGTCAGCAAGTGGCTTGCTTATCTCCCTGGGCATTTTATCTCACTTCAGAAAGGACATAGACCATAAATCATCCTAAATCCTTGCCAGTTCATTTTCTCTTTAAGGTAGTGTTCTGCCAGCTAGCCTGACATTTGTATAATAACCAAACATTTATTTATTTTTTGGAAGTGGTCTTTGGAGTATTAGTCTTCCTTTAACTCAGGACCATAGTACAAAATAATAATAAAAAACTGCTGGCATGCATGGCTCAGACAGGAAACAAAGGGTTGTATCAGGGACAATAATATTCCAGCAACTAACCATGGGTCAGTGGGAGAACTTGCTTAAACAGCAAGTATTTGAATTTAACTGGATTGCAGCTCAAGCTCTCCATAAGCCTAAAAATTTGTCATGATCTAAATAATATAAAGGTAAAATAAACATTTCCTGTTTAGAATAAAACACAGTAGGTTTCTTTATTTTGTTTTGTTGCAGATCATTGAAAATTGATTTCTTTTGGCACAAATTCTAGGATGACTTAAATATATAAGAACTGGCCATGTTCCTCAAGCGAATATTTTTGTTGTTTTGGGGAGTGTTTTCCCAGATCCATTTCCATGTGCACCATTTTATTGTACAGTCCATCTGGCTTCTTCCCTATCTGCCATTATATAAACTCACCTGAGTATGATGTCATGCATTGAGCTACCTGTCCTGACTTACCATCCATGCAGTGGAGCTAGCAGGAAAAATGACAGACAGTGCATTACAAGAATTGTGGTACACACATTTTTTTCCCTGTTTATCTTCAAGGGCCAGTGAAAAAGTACAAGTCGGGAGTGCTGTCTTTGGCTTTCTTTCCCAAGGGAGTAGTTAAGTATGCAGCTGTCTCCTCTGCAGGGAGTCAGTGAAGAGAGAAACAGAAGTCTAGTTGATTGTCAGTCTTTCCCAGGCTTCATACCAGACAAGATGCTGAAAGATTTGTAATCAGGTCTCTGTCTCAGGTTTACAGTAACAGATCCCCCTAATTTGAATCAGACCTGTGGCACGGGGAGAATGTAATTGCCTCTGCACCAGTTTCCAGTCTGTAACACCTCTGTAGCTGCTATTTGCCTTACAGAGTAAAACATACAAACATTGGGGCAAACAGTTGCTCACTGGCCATATGATTCAGGGAAAGTTGCATGGGGAAAACAGAAAAACCACACTGTTACCAAATGGAGACCCATATCAGGATATACTTGTGTAAATGTAAACATGATGCACTGGAGACTCAATCATTTGATTTGTTTCTCAGTGTCCAAAGATTCATATGTATTTTTAAAATAGCAGTTCCAAAGATTTCCAGAACAGTTATTTGGCACAAAATTTCTGTTTAAATTTATACTCACAACACCACCAATTCAGCATACATTTTCCCAGTCCTGTATTATTCTAATTGCTGCTATATGTAATTGGTGGAGCGGTGTAGTCTTACAGCAATGGAGACAGCATGTCGTTTTGGCAAGTGAGAGATGCAGGGGGCAACTCTGCTGTCCCGTTTCTCCCCAAGCCCTTTTATTGACAGTTTACAAGAGGAAAAACAAACAAGGCAGGTAGGGGTTGGATACAAGACAATGAACAGAGCAAAGGGCGCAGGGGGATTTGGGCCGGGGATTTGGAAGTTGCACGTACACATTGGAGCTAGGAGGTCTTGCAACCTCAGCGGTTTCTCCGAATCCACATTTTGGAAGGAGAGGTCAGTCGGGGGAGTGTGGAATACCCTTTTCTGGGGGTGTGCCCCCGTACTCGAGCATCTCCCAGGCACTCATGCGCTCCAACAGAGCGGCTAATAAATACCAGAAAAGGAATGGCCACTAGATGAAGGTTGAATAATGATTTTTTTATTATAGCCTATTGACCATTTTAGGCAGCTTTGGATGCAATTATTTTGGACAACTTAAAAATTGGACATTATTCCAAGGTCACCATTCCACATCATTGCTGAAGTATCAATCCATGCAATGACAAAATAACTCCAATTTTCATTGCTCAAGTTATTTGATACTAAATTGTAGATAAACTTTCAATGATCTGCTGCTCAAGTCCTTCATGTCATAAAAGAATTTAAATTAATCAAGTCTCGTGAATGTGCAAGGAGTCTGAACATTAACTCTTAATTGCCCCCCCCCCTCTTAAATTGTAATGAAATATTTTAGAATTGGTGTTGCTGTGACTTAGGTCTTACATTGGCATGACCCATGAGGATAATTAGAATACTGGTGAAATGCTGCTAATATGGTTAACAAATACACTTTTCATCTGCTTTACTGTTTTCATATTTTAGATATCTGCAATTTTGCTGCATGCTATTTTAGAAATGAACTTTGTGGCTAGGATCATAGTATTTCTAAATTAAATACATTTTTGTGATTGCCATAGGATTGATTCATATGTTTGTGGGTTTAGAATTTACTATTAGTAATAGTTCAGACTGGAGTGTGATCCAACCCTAAATCTCTCTATGATAACATAAGGACTTGGAAAACTGAGCAGGTCACTTTTCCATCTCCCTTTGTTTTCTTGAGATTTTCTTTAAAAGACTCTTGTCTGTTGTCAGCATTCCAAGGTCAATATGCTTAGTCATCATCAGGTTTTATTGGGTGGGGGAAGAATCTTATTAATTTACAAACCAATTGATTTTGCAGCACCTGGAGAATCTCCAGAGTATGCAGAAATACACACCTTGCCTGCAAGTGGCTCCTTTTGCTGCAACTGTGAAGCACACAGTAAGATTAAGAGGTTAAGAGCCAGCATGGTATAGTAGTTAAGAGCAGGAGACTCTGATCTGGAGAACTGGGTTCAGTTCCCCATTCTTCCACATGAAGACTGCTGGAGGACCTTGGGCTAGTGACACTTTTCTCAGAACTCTTTCAGCCCACATGGAGGCAGGTAATGGCAAACCACCTATAAATGTCTCTTGCCTTGAAAACTGTACAGGGTTGCCATAAATCAACTGCAACTTATGTGACTTATGACCCAAAAAACTGCAGGCCAGTCAGTCTTACCTCTGTCCCAGGGAAGATATTGGAGTAGATTTTAAAGGCATTTGAACATTGTATTTGTAATCTTATCTTAAACTGTATAATTGACTAAGGGTTTGGAACATTCGACCATGAACCCTCAACCAATGGATGCATAGGACTCCTGCTAACCCATTGGTTCAGTTTCTGCCATTGGTCATCCCCCCGCTTGTGCACACTCCCTCTCCCCACCACGAGACCAAGCAACCACCTTCCCCAGCATGCCCTACCCTCTCCCAAACAAAGAACCAGCCTACCAATGAAAAGACTCTCCAATCCCCATGTGGACTCCATTTCCCAACCTCAATGCCAAGCAACCACATTCCCAACCCCCCAGCACACCCTACCCCCTCCCAAACAAAAACATCCTGGCATGTTGATGAAAAGCTTCTCCAATCCCCCATGTGCAGTCCCCTCTCCAAACCCAAAACAATCATCCCTTTAACTGCAAACACGCCCCACCCCCTCCCAAACCAAAAAAACCTGACCTGCTGATGAAAAGCACCTCAATCTCCCATGCACATTCTCCTTCCCAACCTCCAGACCAAGCAACCACCCTCCTGAACTCCCAGCATGCCCTATCCCTTCCCAAACAAAAGAAAACCCAGGCCCCCAACAAAAAGCCTCCCCAAACCCCCGTGGACACTCTCCCTCCCAAATCCCAAAACAAATGATCACCTTCCCAAACCCCCAGCACATCCTACCCCCTCCCAAACAAAAAACTGAGCCCACCAACCAAAAGCACCCCAATCCCCACACACAGTCCCTGCTCCCCCAAAGAACAAGCAGACAAAAAAATTACAACGACACTTACAACACACTTCTCAATGACTTCTCAAAGAACTAGGAAATATTCTGAAGTGTAACTATATGTCTCTGGTAACCAAGATGTAGATAAATCATGCTATAGTATTTCCCATTGCCCAGGCACATAGCTGCAATAGGGACATCTGGGGTGGCTTGTCCAAGGCGGTGACATTGCAGTAACATGGGGAGGCAAAGACAGGGACATGTTGGGGGTGTTTTGAGGCAGGGTGGGGTATTTGGGGGCATTTTGGGGGTGGGCAGGCGAATGCGAGCAGTTCATGCCCTGGGCGCAGTTCCCCCTCCCTTCGTCACTGCCATTACCATTTATGGTTGTGAAAGCTGGACAGTAAAGCTGATAAGAACAGAGTTGATTAATTTGAAATGAGGTGTTGGAGGAGATTTTTACAGATACTGTAGGTTGCTAAAAACAAAGAAGTGGGTTCTATATAAGATCAACGATGAAATCTCTTGAGAAGGCAGCAGGAAAAGAGGAAGTCACAGTCCTCAGTTTGCAAGACTGTTAATTATTTGATGTTTTGGAGATCATTAATTGATGCATCACCATAAGTTAGAAGTGACTTGATGGCACTTCATACACACACACACACACACACACACACACACACACACACACACATACAGAGAGAGAGAGAAAGAAAGAAAGAAAGAAAGAGAGAGAATTTGGATCCTTGGTATGACAATAGCATCTGCCACTTACTGAGACACTAATTGCCTATATGAGGCCGTTTCCGCACGAAGGCGGAAACAGCCGGGTCGGTGTTTATGACGCCGACCCGAAGACGCTGGGACCATCCGCATGGACGGTCCTGGGAACAGCCAGGCAGCCGGCGCCGCCCTCGCACTGGCGCCCGGCCGACCCGGCATGTCCCCGGGCCTCCGGCGCATCGCCGAGGCCTGGGGACATGCCCCCCTGGCCCTGCGCGCCTCGGCAGCGGCAGCGGCAGCGGCTTCACTGCGGCGTTTCCCCAAAAAGAGCGCTGGGAAGTGCTCTGGGGAAACGCCGGCTTCAGGCTGGGCGGGCGGCGCGAGGGCGGCGCGGCTGCGCTGCAGCTGCGCCCCCCGTGTGAATGGCGGCCTGGAGACGGCATTTTTACCGTCTCCAGGCCATCATTTTCTCCCCTTGCGGAAACGGCCTGAGCTTCAATTCTCCCCCAAAATAAGCATTAGGAGTAATTGGAAACATGAAGAATCAGCTCTTGCTCAGACATCATTGATGCAAACAAGAAAGAAATATCACTAGAAGTAGTAAAAGGTATGTACCTACACATGCACACACATATGCATAAAAGGAATCTATTTTGTTTTTTACAAGTGGAAACCTAGAAGAAGAAGAAAAAGAGCTGACTTTTATACCCACTTTTCTCTACCTTAAGGAGTCTCAAAGTGGCTTACAATCACAATCCCTTCCTGTTTCCCCAATAGGCACCTTGGGAAGTAGATGGGTTGACAGAGTTCTGAGAAAACTCTGACTGTCATCCAGCAGGCTTCATGTGGAAGTTGACGTAACAACCCCTGTTCTCCAGATTAGAGTACATTGCTGTTAACCACTTCACCCTGTTGGTAGGGGGACCTCTCACTTTCCCCTCTCCCAATGTTTCCTTTCTCTTCCCTGAAAGCTCCCATATCCTCTTGCTCCCTTCTGTCCTTTCCACTTAATAGCAACCTATCTTTACCTGCTCTTTTGTCTTCAGTTCTTCCCTCAGCAGTCTCTACTTAGGACAGTTATGACCCAGTTGTGAATCCTCAAGGACGTGTGGGGGCACATCATATGCCCCCACAACATCATATGCTCTTCATAGCAAACCTTCCAGGAAGGGTCGGCTGAACGTATGTGACTTGGCCAAAATCACCATGTGATGGAAATTTGAACGTGGGTCTCCCAGACTCTGCTATGAAGCTCTAACTGTAAAACCCCAGAATAGGTTTTTTAAAAGATTTCAGATTATTATTATTATTTGCAAACATGAGGGATCCCCCAGTTTGCAGGAAATCTGTTTAATATAAGTGTGGTCCCCAATTCAAAGTTTTAGATATCCATAGATGGGGGGGAGCACACCTTTATGCTACCTTTCCACCCAACTTTAACCCCAAGGAATAAAGGAATAAATGATAAAGGGTAAAACATAAAGTGCCCCTTTTGTCCACAAGCTGCAACAACAGGTCAATAATACCTATGGAAACAAGAAAATATCAGTGAAAGATCTGGAAAGGAAAGGTAATGGATTGTAATAGTGGATGACAGTCTTCAAAGTAGAAGAATGTCTAATGACAGAAGACTGATGTGTTGCCTAGTTACCTTAATACATTAGCGAGTGCTGTCAGTTAAAATGCATTATACCGGGAAAATGATGGAATTAGGAAAGCTGGCAGAAGCTTACACAATCTGGCTCTGTGGTAGCATCTGAAGAAAACATTGTTCGCTTGACACTTAACAGCTGTTTTTCAAGGGGTAATAACTCCCAGCTACTGTCTTATGAGCTGTCCCTGTTCATTGTATGTAAGGAAGCCCACAGAAGGATCAGAAAGAATGTTCCAAACCAAATATTCACAGCAGTAAACATTGCCAAACATGAAACCTGTGGGATATGTCTCCCTGAGGATTTAGATACAAACATGCATTTTCATTACTCCATTTTCCCAGATGGTTCTTAGTACACAAGCAAGATTTGGCTCCAGTAGCACCTTAAGACAAACAAGATGTCCAGGTTTCATCAGATGAAAGAACGTTGACTTTCAAAAGCTTCTACCCAGAAATCTTGTTGGTCTTTTACTGGACTTTAATCTTGCTCTTCATTTATTTATTTATTCAAATGTGTGCCCTGCCCTACATTTGTGTGTATGTGGGTGTGTGGGTGGGTGTACTGACAGTCAAGCGTGCATTGCACCTGGGATATTGGAAGGATGACATTTAACCGATATTAATTTAATCTGTGATACTTATGATGATAATGCTGAAGAACTTAGGATCAGCAATATTGATGACATTCATATATGTAACACTCTAGGCCCTTTCAGTTCTCCACCTAGAAGTGCTTACAATCTAAAATTTTATGTGAGAAAATAACAAAAGAAAGGGAGGAAAATCCCAGCAGAGATAAACATGGAGAACAATATGCAATCATCCTCATTGATAATTGGCTTACTTACAGTGGGGAAGGGTAATTAAAAGGCTGTGTCAAAAGCGTTGTGGAAAATTTAACTAGTGGTGGTTTATTTGTATGTACAAGCTCCTATGCAATGAGGTGGAGTGTGGAAATCAGTGCTAATCATCAAGGCTTATAACCTGCCCTCTGGCCTTCTTTTTTAAGCTGGCAAGCCATCTTATTAGTTGCAGCCATTGGCATTATTGGCATTATTTTACCACTTCCTTGGCTGCATCTTTTTGCAATCACAATTCACACATAATAATTAGTACTGGTGAATGAGACTAGACAGTACAACTGCCTCTGCAAATGAAAAGTGCTTCTACTTCATTGTACTTTTTACTGTCACTTTCTAATGACAAGCTATTCCCTTAATTAAATTATTGTTTACTTCAGTTGCTGATGCGAAGTGGCTTTCATCTACCCTCAGGTCTGCCTGTGAAGCCCACCTTGGTTTTGCCATCTGATCTTTTCATGTGGTCATAAAAGATCATTTGTGAAATTTTATTTCCTGTATGACCTTTCAAGGAATGAACTCCTAATAGTACTCCCTAAGAAAATCTTTGGCTTTCTACAAGTCCAAGTATGTATTTTTTTCCTCCCCTTTCTCAGCTGCATTGGAAATTTTCTTTCATGCAGCTCTCTTCATTAATCATTTTTATTATTAATAAGCTGTCACATTCATAGCAGCAAAAAAATAGAATGTTAATGATTTCTTAGTAAAAGTAACAAGTAAGGTATGCAGTGAAGCCCATCTCATTTTTATTATACTTTTTATTATACTTGGGGACTCTTAACATTTTACCTGTTATATTGACCCGATAAAGGAAAAGCCAGATTAGATCCATCCACTTCACATTCACTATCAGCAACTTTGCATCTAGGACAAGCCCAGTGAATCTATGCAACAACCTAATGCCACAGCATGAGTGAGATGTTCACATACAACAACTCTCTTCTATCCCGTGAGAGGCAGTGGGTTGGGTCAGAAAGGTAGGAAAACTGCAATATGGGGGCAGGGGGAAGCCACCTTGTCTTCTCCTTCAGCCTTGATCTATATGTTCCAATCAACCTGTCTATGATGATCACTGAGGCAGGAGATTATTTCCAAATTATAGCTTCAGTCCAATCAAACAGACTGAAGTGAAGGAGTCCAAGAACGGCTATCCTTGCAATCTGCTGCTTATGTAGATAAACCTAAATATTTTCCTCTAAAGGATCATGACTCCAGTCCACATGCATATGTGGATTATGTGAGTTTCCCTAGTCATTTGTTTTTTGTGCCCACAGCTCTTTTGCTCTCTGAACTGAATGGGGTAGACTTTGCAAGGAAAAGGAAGAGGATCAAATGGAAACCGTGACTGGATCTAAATTTCCACCAACAGAAGCTTAGCTCCAGAGCAGCTGTGCTTTCATCATAGGGAACAAAAAAAATTCTCCATTTCCACTTCTTTCTGATGTTCTCAAATGTTAATCATAAAGGTCACCCAGCATTCTGCAGTAATTGGGAGGGGCACAATGAGTTGCTAAGGGAAATGGGAGGTCTGGGAAAATTCACTTACATGAACTCTTTTGGTTCATGTAAGTTTGGATTTATCCACATATTTTTACAATACTTCGTTATTTTCATAAGTTCTAGTGTTCTCTACCTATAGAAATGTGTTAATTCTCAAAGGAATAGCTATTTTTCTTCCTTGATGCTTATCCTGTTATTCTATCCAATTCCTTCATTCCAATGAAAAGCAATTACTTCAACCCATTTGCTTTTACTCCCAATCTCAATCTTGATGCTGAATAAAACTAGCACTATTTTTCACTCATTTTCAGTGTATCATAATAAAAATAGAATAGCACAAGTATCAAATCATACATATATTTCTAGACTGAGTGAACTTCAAAACCAAAGTGTTTTTCCTCTTCGATGGCTTTTTTCATTATTTAAAGCATAGTTAGGAAACTATTGCATTTTAAGATTGACATTAAAATTGCAATAAACTATGAGAAAATTGAAGGTGTCTAATAGTCTTTTATAGAGACAAATCTAGTTCAAAATTAATTTCAAGAGAGGGAAAAGCTAATATTTTTCTGTTAGGCCATACATTTCCATTTAACAATTATATTTTAAGAAATATTCACATTTTATTAATATGACTAATCAACTCACTGTACAGCTGTGCTAATAGCAAAGGAAGTATAGTAATTGAATACTGATAGCGATAGATTTTCATAAAAGGAAAAAGTTAAATAAGGATGAGTTTCCCATTTTTTAAAAGAGTAATTTAAATGCAAATATGTAATAAAGAGACGAGGAATTGTGGAAGATGTTCATTTAAGCAAAGCACATGTAAGAGGGGAAAGACATTTGTGATGGATTTAACCTGAGACTGATTTGACTTGGGAAATGAAGGAGGTTTTTAAGAGGCAAAACACCTATTGACCAGTTTTTCAAGCAAGCTAACTTGAGAATCAGTAGGAGAAAATATTGATTTTTAAAATAAAATAAAAACATCATAACACACACACGATTTGACATGAAGGGCTGGAGACCACATTAGGGTTGTTATGGATATGCTGCCAGGAATAGCCTCCCTATGCCAAATCATCTTCACTCCCAGCAAAGGTTAACAGCACACACTACACGGATCAGACCATTACATTGTGAATCTTCAGATCCTTCTCAACAGCTAACTGTAATATGAAACAATAGTTTCAAATGCTCACCATGGGGGAGCTGTCTTACATATTTTGGTCAAACTGTCATCCTTTGCCAGTCTAGCCTCTAATAATTGTACCAGGTCTCAGCCATTGTGGTTGAAAAGGAGCTATTATTTAAAGCAGATAGATAGATGGAAAGATTTGTGTATCTATTCTGGATGGGAAAGCACAGCAGAACATTTTGCCTTACTGAGTGGGGAATAGAAGGAGCTGCACCAGGGCAAAACAAAGTCAAGGAAACAAATGTTGCTGACACTGCTGAGAGAAATGAATGAAACGAGCCCTACATGTATTGTATGCAGCTTTGTCAGGGGGAATTTTTCAGATTTTTTTAGGGGTGTCCTCATGCATGCAGCATGTGACCAGTAACATAGTGACAATGCCAGTATGGCATAATGCAAATGAATAGTTCATCTTATTAATCAAAACCATAATAGGCAAGAGTTGTGCCCATTATGCTCCATGCAAATTAGGAGATAGGCTGTAAAACCCACTTTAACAGTTTGATAAGCTGTTGTCACTTGGACACAAAGAATCGGACCCCCACCCAAACTTCACCAACCTTGGGTGGTTCCTATGAGGAGAATCCCCAGCAGCTGTGTGGCAAACTTGGTGTCCCCACCTGGTACAACATTTTCACCCAAGCCACCACAAAATGTTCAACACAATGCATTTAAAGCACAATAGCAAGCCCCATGTAAGCATATGGTGAGAAAATTGGGAACCTTTTGTCATGTGAAAATTGGGAACTTTTAGCTCCATTGTAGCCTACAGGGAATATTTATCAAGGTAGAAAGACCAAACTTGCAGGGTGGCTTTGGGAGACTCCTGAGAAGAGCACCCAGGTTTGGTGACTTTTGGTTCAGGGGGTCCAATGATATCTGCCTTCCAAAGGAGGTCACCATCTCTCATTCTTTCTACTTATTTCTGAACCAGACTTCACCAAATTTGACTTGTTTTTCTCAGGATAATTTTCCGAAGCCAGCCTGAAAGTTTGATACTTCTACCTTGAAAAATACTCCTCTATGGATAGAAACCCCTCCTCATTGGGCCTTGCCTGGGACTTCCTCCTGATGTCCACTGCCAACGAGGTTCTTTACCAATTAAAAAATAAATTATTTGATCAGGAATTTCAATACCTTTTGAGCAAGGCACAACGTCCACCCTTGTACTTCGGGATCACTCCTCGAAAGCTCTGTGTTGCCCACTATCTGAACCAAATCCCAAACCATAAACTTAGATGGGCACTTTCAAGAGCAAGATGCAATTCCTTTCCATCATCTTTAGTTCAAGGTCGGTTCTCAAACATCCCTTGACATGATAGACATTATTCTTTCTGCCTTTCCTATACTGATTCCCTTGAACACATCTTGCTCTTCTGCCAAGTATAACAGCTTTAGGCCTGACTTCTCTGCCTTAACCTCGACTGGGTTCTCAGATCTCTCTACCAATGCAAAGATGATTCTTCTGTTCAATAATCCTGAGGGTGAAATAATGGAAATTGTAGTCAGATTTTTGCTGTGCACTATGAACTAGGTTCCCTTGGCTTCTGTTCACATTATTTTTCACTGTTCCCCATTAGATTTGCTTTTTCCTTTTTCCTTTTGTCCTCATGTTGTATATGCCTAATAAAGGTCTCTAAATCTAAAAGAAACTCCCCAAATTTCCCATAACACAAAATGGACATGTATTAGTTCAGGTTTACTGATACAGGTATTGGGGGTGGCTTTACTGATAATTTCAAGCTGGGAAAAAAAACATAGGCTGATTCCGCATGGGCTAAAAACAGCAGTGTGAAAATGGTGTGAAAATGGTGTAAAAGTGTTTAACATGGTGTTAAAGGGTTTTCACACCATTTTCGCACCGCTTTTTTTGGCCCATGCAGAATTAGCCCCAGATTTTACTGATTTTTTTTCCTCAAGACTAATATGTAGGCACTTATTTTATATTTTACTGAAAGGCAACTTAATTATATACCCTAACAATTCCAGAAAAAAAACAATGCTGATAAGATGTGAACTGAGTTAAATGGGATAAATATTTTCTTGATCTCTTATTAGATTCTTTTAATGGCCTTCTTACTGATTAATGTTTTTGCTGCCTTTGTCTGCTGTGCCCTATTTCTTCACTATCTTGCCCAGTTGAATGCAACTTTAGTAGCTGCTCAACAAGGGATGCCACTTGAGACCTCATATTTCTTCCATTTTTCCTTCCACTCTCTTCACTATGCCTGACTGCTGGCAAGCCACCTAAGTCCAATAAGACTTCCAAAACTCTCATAATATGTCTCAAGAGTTCTGGCCATGCACACTGTATTTAGAGATATCAGGGAACAAGAATGGGGAAAGCTTTAGTGAGTTTGTTTTCAGCTAGAGAAGGATGAAGTGAAAGTAGTGAAGTAGAGAAGGGTGAAGTGGAAGTAGTGGGGTGGCAAAGCAGCAGTAATAAAAGCAATGGACATCTGCTGATATTGACTACTTGAATGAAGAGGGGTCTCCCTTCAGCCTCAAGATGACCATAACACAGTCATCTCCTAATGTTTCACAGGCAGACTCTGTAGTCCATCCTGAACAACTAAACCTGGTCTCCATCCCTAGGGTTTTAACTGCCCAGAAAAAAACCCTGAGGAAATCTGCACCTCCTTGGCACCTCTGGCCAACCCAGAGCACTACAGGAACCCAGATGGGTCTCTGTTTGCCCAGAATCTCGCTCAGTGGGAATGGAGATGGGAGCAGAAAGGGAAGTTAATGATCACTATTGGGAATATGCCAAACAAACAAAAAAGTCTTCATTCACTAGTGAAAGATACCAGCACTGAGAGGGAGGGTCAAAGTTTTGGTGCTTTCAACCAAGAAGGCCCTTTCTTGGGTCACCATTTATCTAGCCCAGGGGTCTGTAAGCTGCGGCTCTGGAGCCGAATGTGTCTCTTTCGTCCTTGCACTGCAGCTCTGTGTGGCTTGGGCAGCCTCCTTCGGAGAATTGCCCTAAGGGTGATTGGGAAAGAGTCCCCATTCCTAGAGTGGCACAGCCCAAGATGGCTATCCCAAGCCACTTCCGGCTTCCCTGTCCCAGCTGCCTGGTTGGCTGATGCCAGTGATGCTGGTGCGGTGCAAGGGCAGAGCACCGCTGGTGGATCCTCTTGAACAGGTGAGCAGCGAAGGGCAGGAAATGGGAGGGAGTTGCAGGAGCACAGATTTTCAGCGCAATCCTAACCTCAGTCCTGCCCCCCTTGAATGGGGGGGTCAGGGGTCAACTCTGCTTTGGGTGGCCTCATTTCCCCCTCCCCTGGGTCCTTCTTGGGGGCCCAACTTGGGTTGCAGACCCACCAGCAGCCCCACTGAGCTCCAGGGGCTTTCCTGGCAGATGGCAGCCTGGCTGTGTCCAGGTGAGAAATACTATGTCAACTTTTAAAAAGGAGATATTACCTGCAGCCCTGCAAGGTTGCACTCATTGGGGCTGTTTGATGGGGAGGTGGGGGTGGGTGGGAATTGTTTGCTTCTGCATTGCCAAGGAGGGCAGGAGCGCATGGGGAAAGCCTGGCATGTGGATCTTGGAAAGTTTACTTCAGAGTAAGCCAGGGGAGGGTAAGATTGTAGATCATGGAAGGGAGGAAGGTCAGGATCATCCTCAGCCATGGTTGTCATGGGTTGCCAACTCCCGGTGGGCAAATCCCAGGACATTTGAGGGTAGATTCTCAGAAGCTGTGGCTTTTGGGACCAGGGCGGGGGCCATGCTCAGTGAGGAATATGGCTGTCGAGTCCACCCTTATCTTTAAGAGTGCAATGTCAACATTAGCCCAAATAAACTCAAAAATACACACATTGCACTCTGGCTGTGTCTAATCTTATATATATTGACAACCCCATTAAAGGCACCAGTTTTGATCCACCATCCAAGTGGAATTTGAGGGGGGTTCTTTGGGGGGCATAATCAGTGTCTTTCAACACAAGAAAAGAGAAATGTGTGAAATGGGGGTTCTATTGCTGGTCATTTGAATCATGTACAAAACAACAGGCTCCCCCCCCTTTTTTTTCTTGCTTTGATGGGTAAAAATGGGCCCCAAAGAAGGGAACTGCTCCCTGCATGAGAATATATACAGTGTTATCTTCATTTTAGATGTCAAAAAGTATTTGCAGCTACAAGTGTTTTTTTTCCCGTGGAAAATGGGTCCAAATGGATCTTTGGGTGTTAAAGGTTGCCGACCCCTGATCTAGCCTCATATGGCAGGGTCAGCCTAAGCAGGGCCTCCAAAGATGACTGGAGTGAATGGGTAGGTCATACAGGAGAAGATGGTCCTTAAGTTAAGTTGGTCCCAGGTCATAGATAAATGAAACAAGACTGGAATGATATGATCTCAATCAATACTTTGACTGTAGCATTTTTTACCAACTGCAGCTTCTGGGCAACCTTCAGGGGCAGTCCCAGGTAAAGCACATTGCAGTAATCTAATGTAAATGTTACCAGGGCATATGCCAAAGTAGTAAGCCCTTTTCTGCTCATGAAGGGACACAGCTGGTGCACCAGCCAAAGCTGGTGAAAGACACCCCTGATAACTGCAGCTACCTGTTTACCCAACAGAAGGCTTGGATCCAGGAATACCCATAAACTGTGAACCTGCTCCTCCTGCAACCTCATCCAGAACCATGTCCTAGGTCAGACCTTCCCTTCCCACTAGTAGCACCTCCATTTTGTCAAGATTAAGTTTTAGCTTATTAACCTTCATTCATTCCAATACTGCCTCCATATTCCAAGTACTGCCTTGCCTCAAGGAACTTTTGTACTTTGCCATGCAAGTATAAGCTCTACAGCAGTGATGGTGAACCTTTTCGAGACCGAGGGCCCAAATTGCAACCCAAAACCCACTTATTTATCGCAAAGTGCCAACACGGCAATTTAACCTGAATACTGAGGTTTTAGTTCAGAAAAAATTATTGGCTCTGAGGTGCGTGTTACTTTGGAGTAAGCTTGGTGGTAGTCAGTGGATTTGCTTTGAAGCAACCATGCAACTCTTTGAATGAGTGAATCACGACCCTAGGAGGGTTTACTCAGAAGCAAGCCCCATTGCCAGTAACCGAGCTTACTCCCAGGTAAAGGATTGCACTTTAGTTCTTCCCATGAAAATCAGTGGGGTTTAACAGTGCTTAACAGGGTTACCTGCACTGCTTCCCCAAAACTAGATCTTAGGTTTAATGCTAATAATCTCCCTGAAATAATTACACTATTATCACAATGGGAGCTTGGTGGGGAAAGGGGGAGGTATGTGCAGGGAAAGGGAAGTAACATATTCACTTTCTGAAACCCAATAAACTCCCCACCACAAAATAGAAGTAAAAAGGCAGTAAAGGAAGGCAATCCTAAGCAAGAATGCTGTGCGAGGGGTGGGATAACTTCAGGAAAGCTAAATGGTAGAGCAGCCATCTGATCTGCAGTTTTTCCTTCACGTGTAATCACAGCAGTTGACTTCCCACAAAAATGCAACAGCAACAGAAAAATACAAGCAGTTCTAGCAAAGACCTCTCTAGCATCTCTGCCGCCTCTGCCCCCACCCCCCCACGGGCAGCAGCCACCCAGAGCACAGGCACCAGGCTCGCCAGCCGAATCCTTCCTGCTCACTGAGGTGCGCACACATCGAGCCCAGCATCCCACACCAGCCTAGATGCGTGTAAGTGTGGGGGGCAATTCCCCCCCACGACAAACTCTTTGTGCCCACAGAGAGGGCTCTGAGTGCCACCTTTGGCACCCGTGCCATAGGTTCGCCACCACTGCTCTACAGCCTCCTTGCCTCACACCAGACTCCTGCTTGTTCTCTGCTTCCCTGTGAAGAGACTGTTTCACCAGTGCAACATACCAGTATTTCAGGAGTAGTCAGCCTATTTTTGCTGTCTCTCAGAATCCACTGCCCAAGACTATCACCACACTTCATTGCAAAGCCAGCCCTATATATCGTTAGGATTTTCTAATCATGCAGATAGCTGTGGATAGGGGAGATAACCATTTTGCTAGTTGTTGATATCCAAAGACACTTGCCTGCTCAGCCTTTCTGTGGTTTTCTCACAGCAGTTCCCAAGAGAAACGCAAGTGAAGATTTTCCTAGGTAAAAGGCTGCAGCTTTCAAGAGGATGCCTCTTTCTTTTGCTGTAATAGGTTTTCCACTTCTGTATTGCATTGCCAACTTGACTGATGATGTTTTCAAGGCTGATGTTGCCCTTACCATATAATACTATTATTGGTTAAGTCAGAGAGGTTATTGCTTTGAAGTTTGACAAGACTGCTATTTTTCAAGAAGGAAGAAAAGTTCCTGGTATAGTGCTGATTAATGCAAACATCCAAGTGTGTGACCAGGTTTCTAAAAGTTGCTCTGGTTATATACATTTGGGATCACATGCTTGTGCTATTAGACTGCTTTGAATTTTTTTGTGTGTTTTCATTCTTAAGAACATAAGAAAGAGCCTGCTGGATCAGACCAGAGTCCATCTAGTCCAGCACTCCGCTACTTGCAGCGGCCCACCAGATGCCTTTGGGAGCTCACAGGATATGAAAGCAATGGCCTCCTCCTGCTGCTGCTTCCGAGTACCTGGTTCTTATATCGGTACCAGAAATGTTTGTATCAAGTTTAACGGATGGGAGCATGCTAAATAGTTGGGAAAGCAACCTGATAAAACTCTTTATTCCTCTCTCACACAGGCAAATATGGCAGTGTCTTGCTTAATGAAGAATGATATCCCCACATAGATACAGCAACCTATGCAACCAGGGTAAAGGTCTGGCCTTCTAAATCAGAAGCTGCTGCTCCCAAACAAACTTGGCGTCCGAAGATCGCTGTCTTAAAGTTACAGTGCTACAACCACTGCAAGGTTGAATATGAAAAAAGATAGTTTGAAGGAAACCAATAGTCTAGTTTTACCAATACTATAACTAGACCAGGGGTCTGCAACCTGCAGCTCTCCAGATGTTCATGGACTACAATTCCCATCAGCCCCTGCCAATTGGCCATACTGGAAGGGGCTGATGGGAATTGTAGTCTGTGAACATCTGGAGAGCCACAGGTTGCAGACCCCTGAACTAGACATACTATAATTCCAGAACTAGAACTAGACTAGAACTAGACATACTATAATTCTAGAACTAGAACTATAATACTAGAATTCATGGGCCCTTGCTGAAGATGTTGGCAATAAATTCAGGAATAGTTCTCAATTTTTATTTATTTATATTATTTATAGTTCTTCTTTCTCATTAGGATGCTAGGAGAATTACACAGAGTGAGTCAATTCAATTAATAGGATGGGACATTCAAGAAAGAATAAAATAGGATTTAGATTGTAAAAACAACAAAAACAATCTTTAAAAAAAGAATGTTCAGGGTTGTAGTTACTTTTTCTCAATTTTGAAATGAGAGGCAATGGTTCTTACTTTGTGTACTCCAAGCATCTCTGGAAAAATATATTATGGAATTTACTCCTTTGACATTTTCACCAAATCAATCATAGACATGTATCTCACAACAGAATGTGATTTTAAAATAATAGTTGTTGTAACTCTTAATCATTAGTTAATAGTTAACAATGAATGAAACAATGAAACAATACCAAAGTAAAAGTAATTCTAGATAGAGATAACATATTTTAAAGGAATGTTGATGATGCAAACAATTCAGCTGATACTGTTCTTGATTCTTTTCAATGGAAGCTGGGAATCTGATACTGAATCTTCAATTGTTGCCAATTCAGCTTTCAGCACAGAGTAAACAGTTGTACTCCTTGTTAGAGACATTAATTGCTTAATTTTGCATTTCCTTAGTTTATTTGCATCTACAGCACATTTGTAAGTTTGCTTACTTTGAAGTTAATCCTTCTGAATTCAGCAAAATTAACTTCCTGTAAAGTTTGTCTAGGATAGCAGTCTTAAAATACCTTAATCTTGGGTTCCATTCTAAAGAGCCTTAGGTTGAATGAAAGAACGCACTTCCATCTATACCTGGAGGGTCCATGAGTTCTGCACATTTTCCACCTAAGATGTCCCCTGTTCTGTAATTTTCTCCCAGGCACTCTGACCCTCAACAGAATCTTTGAGGGAGATATGGGGACTACATAAGTTTTTTTTTTTTTGGGGGGGGGGTACAAAGAAGGGAATTATTAGAGCAGAGAAGTAATGCTTAGGGCAGGAAATTTGCATTTGAAATGGGATTCGAATCCTATGTCCCTATTCAGCCCTGGGGTGTCCTTTGTGAATGCTCTTAAATTCAGCAATCTCACATTGCAATAAACCTTTGAAGCTTTTTTTGTTGAGGATTGCCACTCTTAGGTCAATGGAACGTTCTGGAAAATTAAAATGTTCCCCCACTTGCACTGAGTGGTGATTTTTAATGTTAGATTTGTACGTCCAAAATCATTGTCTCTAAGATGCTAATTAACTTGAATTTAACTCTCCTTCTTCTAACTCTTCTGTGACTAACCTTCTTCTTCTACTTTGACTCTTTTCAAAACAGCAAAATTTGCTCAGCTTGAGATGATTCCACATGCCATTTCATGCACTTGTGATATTCAATAATAATTCAGTCCCCATTTCCACAGATACTACCTTTTGGATATAGCTCCTGTGCTTTGTTCAGGTTCCTGTGCCAGGAACTCAGGGGTATAGAGGTCTGCAGAAAACATGGAAAGACCAATTCTACAAGAATGGACATTTATAGCCTAATTTTCCACACAAAATGGTGGCATATCTTTAGAGTCAACCCATTGTTTCTTGCTAGATGCAAAATACATGAAGAAGGATGGAATTGGCTTAAGGTGTAACACTGACAAGAATAAAAAGATGAAATGAACAGAGGTGGTTTGCAGGTAAATATAGAAAGAAGAATACCTACGGCAAAGAAAGATATCTGGAAGAAATAATAAGCTAGAAGAGATTTGGTTCTAAAGTTCCATTATTTACAACTGCTTACGCTTGTTACCTCAAAATTATATTTTTGCATTTCCCTTGTGATTATAATTTCATGTCATTAGGTATGACATTGCCAAAGTTTAACACTCTACCTTTTTCACTTTAGTGGGAAACTTAAGAAGCTGGTGAATGTGCTTTGTTCAATATATTATGTGTTTTGTTCAATATATTCAATAAAAAATTGCATTGCTACTCTGTGTGTTGTTGTTCATTGTAAATATAACACATGATACACTGCTTCAGTAGTCTACAGTATCCAGGTGTCCTTGTTTACATTTACATCTAGCCAATTTTTTCAAATGTTTAAGTTTTAAGCACATGTCAAGCAAAAGAGATGTACACAGAAAACAAGTGTCTGCATAAAAAATGTTAGACAAGATGCTTGAGTTGGCCTATGGTTGTGCAAGTAGAAGGACTTTCCTGTCTCCCTCTTTTCTCAGCAGCCATAGTATTTGGGGTAGCCAGTGAAGCAGCAGAATCTGGCAATAGCACCTTTTCTCACCCTTGAGTAAGAGCAGTTGCTCATGCAACTAAAGGATCCAATCTTGTATGCACAGAGGAAAGATTTCAAACATCTCCCCACATATGACAACTGTCCAAATTCAGCACTGGGATTTTGCTAGTAGGAACCTGCTTGGACGAGCTAAGCTGCTGCCCACAAGGCTCTGGAGTGGACTAATGCAGATGGTTGAAGTCAGTCTGAGTTGGATCCATTGGTTCTCATCTTCCAAGGAAGCAATATTCTATTGGCTGAAGGAGACCATCACAGGACAGAGGCTTTAATCCATTAGGAACACATATTCCGCACATACAGAATAATACACTTTCAAACTGCTTTCAGTGCTCTCTGAAGCTGTGCGGAATAGCAAAATCCACTTGCAAACAGTTGTGAAAGTGGTTTGAAAACACATTATTTTGCGTGTGCGGAAGGGGCCACACATTCTTCCTCCAAAGGAAGCAATTTTCTCACCACAAAGTATCTGTGTGTGTGTATACTTGGTATTCTCCCTAAATATAATGAAATAAGATTCCTTACAAAACATCAGCTAGTACAATTTCCTTGTTCTGTAAGATACAGCCTGAATTATTAAGAAGAATAGCTGCTGCCCACAAGGCTCTGGAGTGGACTAATGCAGATGGTTGAAGTCAGTCTGAGTTGGATCCATTGGTTCTCATCTTCCAAGGAAGCAATATTCTATTGGCTGAAGGAGACCATCACAGGACAGAGGCTTTAATCCATTAGGAACACATATTCCGCACATACAGAATAATACACTTTCAAACTGCTTTCAGTGCTCTCTGAAGCTGTGCGGAATAGCAAAATCCACTTGCAAACAGTTGTGAAAGTGGTTTGAAAACACATTATTTTGCGTGTGCGGAAGGGGCCACACATTCTTCCTCCAAAGGAAGCAATTTTCTCACCACAAAGTAACTGTGTGTGTGTATACTTGGTATTCTCCCTAAATATAATGAAATAAGATTCCTTACAAAACATCAGCTAGTACAATTTCCTTGTTCTGTAAGATACAGCCTGAATTATTAAGAAGAAAGAGGAAACTACATAATTGCCAGAACTTAAAAAGGACTATATTTCAAAGAGGAAACTATTAAATATACCATAAATTCAGATGAGAGATTCTGGATCCAATTTCCTCTATTGTAAAAAAAAACCCTGCTGCTTGAAATAGTCTAGAATCTGTACACTAGCACTCGTTAATGTAAAATAAAATAATTTTAATGGAAACCTGTAAAGAAAGTGATTCTGATCCAGAGAAACTCGATTGTGGCTAGTAAAATGGAAAGAAACTTGGAAATGTCATCTCAAGTGATGTGAATAGAATCATAAAAGTCAGGATAAGCTTGCAGGGTCAGGATCCACATAAGGAACAAAGTGTTGAACTTCCTTTCCCTAGATGAGGTTCTAGATCAGGGGTAGGGAACCTGCGGCTCTCCAGATGTTCAGGAACTACAATTCCCATCAGCCTCTGTCAGCATAGCCAATTGGCCATGCTGGTAGGGGCTGATGGGAATTGTAGTTCCTGAACATCTGGAGAGCCGCAGGTTCCCTACCCCTGTTCTAGATAGAGATATACTGTTCATGTTCAGAAATTACTTTGATAGCTAATGATAACACTGCTTTGTAAATAGGTGTCCCTTTCTGCCCTTATGGACAAAAGATCCCTCTGTCTCATACCATGTCTACAATATTTTCCCCAGAACTGTAGACTTCTCTTATTAAGCTAAATTGTTTGGCTTAAATAGCAAAAAATTAACACATTGGCTCAGGATCTCAAGCAGCATTTTGCTCCTCCGAAATTGGCATTGATATTACCCATTGGCTTTGATAATGAAATTGTACACCTGTTCAAAAATAAGCACCAGATTGTTAATGATTCTCAACACTCTTGCTGTCAGTAATTCTCCAACAATATTTCTCTTCAAATTAGTGATGCATTTTTGTTTGTGCAAAATTGTAAGACACATGGTTCTAAGACACATTGCATCATATTCCAGTTAATTCAGATTCACCTGCATCTAAAAATGAAGTTTAATGCATGGGACATATTTGAAAAACACCAGTTTTAATGTTTAAGTCACCTTTATTTAAATAGAGAACTAATGAGAAATATTATTTATTTGTTTGTTTGTTTGTTTGTTGGATTTATATCCTACCCAATCCCTGAAGGGCTCATATTAACCAAATGCTAGGATCCTGGTGGTATTCCTGGTTTCTCTAGCAGTGTATTGTCAAAGGCTTTCATGGCCAGACTCAACTGGTTGTTGTGGGCTTTACGGGCTGTGTGGCTGTGGTTTGGTAGATCTTGTTCCTAGCATTTCGCCTGCATCTGTGGCTAGCATCTTCAGAGATGTATCACAGAGAGAAGTGTACACTTCTGTGGCTGGCATCTTCTGAACCCTGCATCTTCTTCACTTCACTATCAGGTTCACTTCACTATTCCCTCACTTCACTAATCACCCATATACTCCATACCATTTATACTTTTTGTAAACTGTGGGGAGTAGGGCTTTGGCTGAAGTACCTCTTTATGTGTGTATGGCCTAAGGCTAATAAACACTGATTGATTTGGAAGCCTGAAAAAAATCCTCCATACCATATTTCTATTCCAAAATCAATTTTTTCAGCCAATCTGTATCTTAGGAACTCTGTGTGAGCATGTTTGCTGAATTGAATCAGATACTTGTGAACCGATTCTCCCTACAATAAAGCCTGTCAAATTTGTATCACATTCCTCTCTGTGGATTTTCTTCTGAGAGCTGATCTTCAGATACACTGGAACTAAAGATTCCTTACCCAAGCCTCTTGCAAATAAGCAGCCTGCTCTAAGCTAATTTCCCTACATTATTGAGAGACTGTGTCTCCACCTTGGGTAACATTGGAAGCATCTCAGCCATGACAACACTGAACCCTTTAATTAACAGCCCTGGTGAGCATCAGTTTTTGGTCTGGTGTCTCAAAAAGAGCAACATCAGTGCCAGGCAAGCATCAAGGGGAAAGTAGATGCCAATGCTAGAAAAAACTCTGTATTTGTTCATCTCTGAACAAGGAACATAAAGAGCAGGGCTTGTGAAGCAGTTGGACTGGACTACATGGGAGGAAGAAGTCCTTCAAGTATCCAGGTCCCATGTAATTTACAGTTTTAAAAGTAAAAACCAGCATTTTGCATTGTGGCCCAAAACAAATGGGTCGCCAGTGAAGCTCTTTCAGCACCAGAGAGATAAGAGCCCTGTGAATTCCTGGCTGCTGCATTTGAACCAGATGAAATTTCCAGACTAGTCTGTACATACAGTCTATTCCCGTAATCTAACCTGGATGTAATCAGAACATGGATCACTATGTCCAGACCATGCTTTTTGAGGAAGGTTAATAGTTGGTGTTATCAACTGAAAAAGATAAAATGCATGCCACAGAGGGGAGCATGGGCCTCAAACTATGGGTCAGGATCCAGCAGCATACCAAAGCTATGAATCTGTTCCTTCAGAGGGGAGTGCAAGCCTATCTTGGTCTTTAATTTAGCTTAATGTAAAATGATTAAAAGTAGGGTTACAAAAAAATAGGGATGTGCTAGCCTAGAGACATGGGGACACTGTGATGAAATGGCATGCGCCCACCCCCCACAGTGCCCCCTCCCAAACTCCCTGCAGCTCTGCTCCTGCTCTCCCCAGGCTCCCCTGAAGGGTGGAGTTCGTGGGCAGGGCAACATCCCTGAGCTACACCCCAAGTGCAGGGGGATGTGCAGAGAAGGAGTTGTCTCCAGGCGCCATTTTCCCCCCATGCACTTCTGCATAAAAGTCAATGTTTTTAATGGGATTGTCACAAGTAAATTGCTATCGCATTGTTGTTACTGAATAGTTAATCCTGCTGTCTTGTATTGCTTCTATTTTGCTTCCACGTCTTTGTATTCTGTATGTTGTTTATGCCAGTAAACATACTTTATGGTTAAATATCCATCTCCTTTCTTGTGTTTTTTTTCCTCTGGACATTTATCATGATAAAATCAGAACTCTATATGCAACTAGGGTAATCCACTTGCCTACCAGAGCTGGCAATCTCCCATCCCCATGCTTCAGCCTCCTTTCTAACTTAATGTAGTAGTGATAGCAAAAAAAATGAGGTGGTGATTAACATGCATAATGCTATGATGTTACTTCTGGATACGTACCCAGAAGTGAAACTATGGCATCAACAACACTATAGGAATCCCCCCAAACTCTGTGGTAAAAACAATAGAAAGCAAGGGCGCTGTTCATGTGATAGCCTTGAAATGGGGACCAATTTGAGTAACAATTCCTTGAACCATATGCCCATATGTTAATCATTGATCCTTGCTCACTAACCCAAATTCCATTTATGGGATGATTAATATAATTATTAATAGTCATAATTAAACTAGCAGCTCTTGCCATCTCTCTATATAAAAAGCTAACAGTGTTTTTGTTAATGATAGTATAACTCACATACACTTGAGTGTATGTGAGAGGGAAGGGAGGGAGAGGGAGGGGTGGCATGCAAGGGAAGAGATGGAGGGAGAGGAAAGGGATGGAGGGGGAGGCATGCAAGGGAAGAGAAGTGAGAGAGGGGAGAGAGTGAGGGGTGTCATGCAAGGGAAGGGAGTCAGGGGACCCAGCATCTTGATATGACACACCCACCCTAGTGGAGGGAAAGGGAAGGGAGGGAGGGGGAGGGGTGGCATGCAAGGGAAGAGAAGTGAGGGAGGGAAGAGAGTGAGGGGTGACATGCAAGGGATGGGAGGGAGGGGCCAGGCATCCTAGATTCCCTGAATACTGTGGTTACAGTTATGAAACCAGGCACGCATGACTCAGGAGTAAGCTCGGTACAGCAACCGTGACATACTTTGAATGGCTGTGTCGGCCCCCTCAGAGGGTTTCCTCAGAAGCGACACCCATTGCCACCAACCAAACTTACTTCCAGGTAAAGGATCATGACCAGCCAGCCTAGATGTGTGGAAGGGGTTCCTTTCCATCCCCCACCCCCAAGGAATGCAGGCACACACATCAATGGCATTGCACAGTATCAGGCTACGTGTTTGCATGAGCACGTACTGCTGGCCTCTGCAATTGATTTGCTGCTACTGTTCCTTTCCCATTTCACCACAATAAGCCACAGCAACGCGTGGCCGGGCCACGCTAGTTGTTACTAAATGGTGAAATGATCATAACGAAATATTGTTTTCATCAGTGGTTTGAAAGGTGTGACAACAAGCACCAACAGAGTTTCAAAGAATATGTTATTCATTAATTACTTATAGTAAGATGTCCCAAATTTATTTCTCTGCATTCCAGAGAAAAGATTGGTGCAGCACTGGATTGTGTTTCTTTTCCAGTGTTTGAAATGTTGCGCTGTTATAGCTATATGACTTTTTCATGTATTGCCAACATCAATCACTGCAATTATATAGGCTCTTTGTTGGACAACTTATTTTTCTTTCTATGTCAATAGCCCTTTTCTTTGTTCTTGACTGCTTAATTAAATCTATTAAAATGGCTTAACAAGTCTTAGCATCAATTTAATTCATATTTCATTCTGAAGATCCCCCTCATCAGAAGCTTCTCCCCCTTTCCTTTTCTAGAGATTACAAAGTAATATAAAGTCTTGCACTGGTATCAAGCATCAGTAAAAATTCTAAACTGTGACCTCTGCTATTCACTAGTAGCAAACAAGATGGGCAGTCCAATCCAGACTGGGTAGGTAGGCAGGGACAGCACTATTCCAGCACTGCCTTCCCCCACCAAGGGGCTTTCTCACAGCATGAAAAGCCCAAAAAGTTTTTCAAAAACCCTATCTGAAAATCCCCCATAGGGAAAAGCAAAGATATGCCATGGAAAACATGGCATATCTCAGAGCCTGGGCCCACCAATGTAAGGGGGCTAAACAGGTGGTGGAAGCCCTGGTGCAGCTCAGGGTAGCATGAGAGCACTGATGGAGAGCTGGGTGTCATGGCTGGGCATCCCAGACAGTGCCCAGACATTGGCAGCTTTGCCTCTCCACTGGAGTAAGTGCCCCAGAAAGGGCAAATCCACCAATGTAAGCCTACACCAGATGGGGATTTGCCCCCCTCTTGTTACCTAGCTTAACAGTTATGAATATATTTTTAAAGTAGCAATGGGGAAAATAACTCAGCTTGGCAGTGCGAGAGGCAGGCTAGGTGGGATCTTTTAGACAGCTATACCAGAATTGGCTTTTGAAACATTCTACAGAGAATGCAAAAGAGACTAAATTGTAGTTCAAATATTTTTATATAAATTTTGGTTGCAAACAATCACACAGTAAGATATGGCATACACACAGTTCCTAAGTGATATAAAAAGGGAAGCGAGGGATAGGTCTGGATGATAGAATTGGGAGAGGGAGCAGGGGACTTATACATTATCTAAATTCAGCTGAAGAAGTTCTTGGAGAAGGCAAGGATTCCTATGCCAGCATAGGGATCCAATGCGAAGGATGATATCATGTCTCCAACCAACTAGACCAAGAGAGGTTTAGCCAGTAAAGAGCGCTGAGGCTAGGGTGAACAGTGCTTTTATACCCTTTTGCGCAGGTAGAGGTGAGAACAAGTAAGTTTCAGTTTTGTTTTCCTGAATCTGTTGGAACTTTCCATGCTGGGATTGCTGGCTTGAGCTAATTAATAGCTCCATCTATTGTTTCTAAGTGTTGGGATAATAAAGTCAATTGTTCCTTGATTACATTGGGAGCTTTGAAAGGCTTTATGCAGAGTAACTCCTTGGAGTTTCTGCTCAGGTATTCAATTTGGCTGAGGCTTTGATTGGATCAGGAAGGGATTGATTGTTAGGGAGATCATATCTGGAGGTAGAGGAAATGCAGGGAAGGAGCAATTGTTGGGGAAATGGTTTCTCAAAAGCAGATTAAATATAATGTCCAGTATCAGATAGTTCTCTGGGATCCATTGTGTCAGAACAGCTTAGCAGGGTGTGGTAATCAAGATGCATGTCCATGGTTCATGAGGCTTCCAGCTTCTATTGACTGGAGTAACTCATTCACTGATCTAATCTTGCAAACAGACCTATTGCCTTAGGCCTGCTTTTAGGTTTGGGACACTCTGCTACTCACACATCCAAATATGAGAAGTTGGCTTCCTTAAGCATATACAGTGTTATCCTAAACATGGTTCTAAGCTCTTCTAAGACTTCACAGCTCTGTAGCAATGCCATTCTGTTCATGCTTACTCAGATGAAAGTCCCATGTTATTCAATGTGGCTTAATCCTAGGTCTGTATTCTTTGGATTGTAGTCATTATCTGTCATCTGAATTCTTGCTTACTATCACATTTAATTTCTTCATTAAAATGGCTGAATCCCAGAAATCCATTCCACCACCAGCAGAACCTTCCTCAGACTTAAAGCGTGTTTCTCCAGCAAAATTTAGCTCTTCCACCAGAGCAAGGCTTTGCCAATAGTTGATCAGATTAATAGAACCCATCCTTATGTATTCTGAAACACAAATCATGAGATATATATTATAGAATTCAGGGGCAGACATATTTGCTATGGTTCCTAGTGGAATCTTCTAGAACTAAATTCAATTTATAACTAATGTATTTTTCTCATTCAAGTATATGGATACTGCTATCCTATATGTGTACATAGCCTTAATTCTTTGCAAAGAATCAGTAACATGTTGCGTCTCCAAAGTTTCATCTGCTGATGATGTTAAGACAGGTGGGCTGAAGATTTCAGATGTTTGTTTTATGCATTTGTTTTATTTTTAATTTACTTTAGCAAATCCAAATAAATGATGGTAAATAAGCACTGCATTTTTATTTAACAGTGCAGATGGTAGCTTTAAATCGGTAGACTGAGATAATTCAGATCACACTTCTAAGTTGCTTTAAAAACAGTGACATTGTTTTTCGACAGTGCAAAAGGATTTGTGCATCATCATACAAAAGGAATGTTAGCTAGAAAATGCTGCTCTCTTCATATTTTAGTCAAGAAAATGCTTAAATATGGGTTTTTTTTGTATTAGTCTGACAACACTAGATGAAAAAAGACAAAGCATATGATAGACAAGACAGGAAAAATCGTGTAAATCCTCCTACTTTTAAATGTTTCATAATTATATACACACACACACACGATTCTGGTGTTGGGGCAGTATTGTTGGCATGTCAAAAATTAGCCAAGCAACAGACTTTTACAACTATCAAAGATAGTTTAATGATATAGATCTCTAAGCAATTATGTTTGGAATTAATATGTGATGTAGCAAATAGTACATGAACTAGAGCCAACCAAGCTCTAAATGAGGCAGAAGAAATTAAGATCTACCATGCCGGATGTCTGTCAAGAGATTGGATTGTATGCTCACCTTTCTCTATAGAGATTTTGAAAAATCTTGATATTTTTTTTTTCTGGGCAGAAATTGCAGCTATCCTTGATAGAAAACCATAAATCCACATACTTCGACAATTGTCCTTCTACAAGCAGCCAGACTAGCACTGGAATATTTTTTTTTTAAAAAAAAAAACCTTTCTACAGCTTCCTGAAAGACCTTTTATTGTTTTGAAGTTCTACTGGGAGTGTACAAGGAGAAGTTGTTCAGAGAGAATGACTATAGCACAGAGTTATAATCATCTTCTGAAAGGTCTTTCCAAAAGTCTTGAATCTACATGTTACAGTTCATTCAGCACTAAGTCATTGTAATAGATGAGATCATTTGATATCGATGTTAGTCAGCACCAAGGTCCAAGATTCGAACCAAAGCTTGTATTACAGTACAATGGCCAATTTTATCTGACTTCAATTTGTTTTAGAAGGCCTAGTAAAGATTTAAGAGCCAGTGTGATATAGTGATTAAAAGTGAGGAAAAACAGGTTTGATTCCCCACTTGTCCACATGAAGCTTGTTGTGTGACATTGGGCTAGTCACAGTTCTTTCAGAACTTTCTTAGCCTATGCACAGGCAGGAAATGGCAAACCACCTCCAAATATCTCTTGCCTTGAAAACCCTGTGGAATCACCATAGGTCAGCTGTGACTTGATGGCTCGCACACACAATAATGAAAAAAATGGTTAATACCAACATTTTTCTTTTCTAATGTTTTGAAAACAATCTTTTTATTATTTTATAATTAAAATTCAATTATAAACAATCCCTTGTAATGGCAAGTGCTTACCTGCTAATTGACTGAATGCCCAATACCCATGTATAATTTGCATATAAATGCACATTAGTGTTTAATCAGGAAAAGTGCACAGGTTTTCTACTGTTGTTTTTCCCATTTATGAAGTTCTATGAAGAACAAACAGAACTGTATCAAACACAGAGACAGACAAATTATGTTTGAAAATCTTCAGGAAGCATACACTCTGGTGTTAGACAAGCCATCTTACAGACTGATTTGATAGAAGCCTAAGATGTCACACCTGGCAGAACAGTTTAAGAGTTTAGTGTTTGAAAAGCCAATTTCTGTTTATTTTTGGACATGAAAATGTATACATTTGCCTATCATATCCCCATCTATCCTATAATTGCATGTTTCTATTGTAAAATAGAGCCATTCATTTCCTGTTTTTATTTAAAAGAAATATTAACAGCAATTTTTAAAAGAATTCTGTGTTGACAAAATGGCAGTAAATAAAAATGAAGGCATTAAAGAATCAATCAAATGTCCAGGTAATTTTTTTAAAAAGTTTTCTTTTGGCACTTAGAGGTAGTTAAATAAGTGCTAGGCAAATTCCATGGGAAAATCCCACAAACCTGGGATAATAGCACACTAGAGTATAATTTAAATGTGTAGACTCGGTTGCCATCAGTATGCTGATGACACCCAATTATATCAGATAATGGAAGGTCATCTGGGTGCCGCCCCAGAAGTTCTGGCCAGTTATTTGGAGGCCGTGGTTGGATGGAGCTGACTGAAGACTCCATCAAAGATGGAAGTTCTGTGGCTAGATCGATGCAGATTGGGTGGGGAGTGCTGTTTTTGTGCTTTATATGTAAACTCTGTTTTTAATTGCTTAAGTTACATGTGTTGAAGGGGTGATTTTACTGGTTTTAAAATGTAATTTTGCCATGTATGGCAAAATAATTGGTCAACTTGGTGGCCCTTGTAAAACAGAAAAATGGGATACAAATTTCATAAATATAATAATGAACAATAAATACTCTTTAAAGTACGTCTTTAAAAATGCCCAATATCTTACATTTTATTATATTTTATCTTTTCAACATACAACTTAGTTTATTCTTTCTAAACATCAGGAGCAATAAGCCAAATACCACCCATGATTTGAAGACAATGGGTGGGACTTTTTGACTTGAATACCTGAAGCTATCTTATACTAAATCAGATCCTTGGTCCATCAAAGTCAGTATTTTTCTATTCCGAGAACTAGCAGGTGTTCAGGGTTTCAGGCAGTCTTTCACATCACCTACTGTCAAATAATTTATCTGGAGATGCCAGGGATTGAACCTGGGACCTTCTACACTCCAAACTGATGCTTTACTACCAAGCTGCTGTCCCTTCCCTCCCTATGTTGCTTCAGCGAACTGACTCCCCTGCAATTCTGTCCAGAAGGCAAGGTAGGCTCAGGAACAGTCAGGGAGGTAATGTGAGCATTTGCAATGGCTGAGAGAGGGATCAGGAGAAATCACCCTCCTTCCCTCTACCAACTGAAATGCCATACAGCCAGCATAACTGCTGTTACACTGATGGAACTACACCTTAGGATCCAACCCCAAGAGTTTTGCTACCAAAACAGTAACATTTCTAACTATCACCCCTAACACTTTCACATATGTATGGCAGGATTGTCTATTTTATTTAGCAGTGGTTCCTTGTGATTCCATATTAGTTCCTCTGCTACTACACTTTCCTTTCTCTCTTGCATCCAATTTTCCCTCTTCTGCTGTTTTTTTCCTCTGTACTCTGCCTTCTGTTGATGTTGTTTAATGTATTTTTACTGCATTTTGCTGCTTAACTACTAGCATACTGTTTTTGTTGTTATTATTGTTGTTCTTTTGCTCTACTGGTGTGCCGGGTGAAAAATTAAGTTGGTTATGCCAATTATTTGATTCTTCCTTGTTCAATCAGACTGATAATTTTTAAAATGTTGACATAAATGAAAAATTGATTGAAATTAGAAAATAGTTGTTTCACTGCATTACAGGGAAATCCTTCAAGCATATTCATTCAAGTATGAAAACTTGCAATACTGAGAGGTGACTATTCTGTATGTTAAGTGCCATCAATCCATATCAACCCTATAAATCAATGTCCTCCAAAATGTCCTATCATAAAAAAAACCTTTCTCATGTCCTGCTGAGGGCTACCAGGTGCTAAAATATCTCAAAGGGGCCTATTTGGTACTAAATGCATTCACTAAGGCAGTTTCTGCACAGGCTGAAAGCAACGGCTTCAGCCCTATAAAACACCATTTTGGCGGGGACCCTTCGCACAGGTGCTGCTGCCAAATTGTTCCCGCCCAAACGGTGTATCCAAAACTTGCTTGGGGAGCGAGTTTTCCTGCAAATGCCGGCTTCCATCCGCTGCCATGCGAACAGCAGCAGGTGGAAGCCGGCGTTTTCCCCTCCCCTCCCTGGCCCCAAACACCTCGTTACCTTCTGCTGGCAGCCATGTCACTCTGAGGAGGGAAGGGGACATGCCCCCTGGTCTCTGGTGCTTCAGCCGTTGCTGTGGCCATGGGGGCGTGTCCCCTTCCCTCCTCAGAGTGACGATAGAGCGACACGGCTGCCAGCAGAAGGTAACAAGGCATTTGGGGCCAGGGGGGGGAATACGCGGTTGTGCAGAGCTTGCTCCTACAGCTGCGCATCCCATGGGGCCGTTTGTGCGAATGGCCCCATAGTCTGCATCGGCATGATTAATGCCAATGCAGGGTCTCTCCCTTGGCTGTGTGGAAACCGCCAAGGAAAATGAAACAAATATATATATTCTCCTCTGTTCTATAGAACTACATGGCAAAATATCTACTAGAAACTGGTAGGGATGTAAGAAGAGCTTTTAAGCATCAGAATGTAAAAAGAAGTCCACTGAGAATTTTGAAATGTATCTCCAAATAAAGAGCTGTTCAACCAAATGTTTTTTCCAGCCAGAGAGCTAGATACAATCCCCAGCCAGAGTGCCAAAGGCAATTCCAAGGGTGCTTTCATAATTGCTTGAAAGTTTTGCCAAAGGGACAGATGCTACTTCTGGAAGTGCCTCCTTCACAAGGTAGCATCTGGTTCTCTTTCATTCTTGGTAAAACATAACATGCATTGATTAAGTTTTTTTGGCTTCATTTTCCTAACTAGCTCCATATATTATAGGTATGTAGCTGGAAAAAATACATAATTTAACCTAACTCCTTCAGGGAGAAAACTTCTGCCTAAAGTCCTTGCCCAATGTCCCTAGGCAACACACTTAATTTGCCAGAATGCTGACTTCAGTAGACATGCTGAGAAGTTTGACATGCCAGGTGAATTTATCTCAGTTGAACTCCCTAGATTACATGCAAGGTGAGCTCATGATCAGATCACCTCAGTGTTCTCTGGTGAAATTCATCATAAGCATAGGTAGCATTATGCCAAGCAGCTTTGCACTTGTGCAGTAGACACTTAATGCTTTTGTCCAAGCCAAGGATAAAATCTCCTCATTATGAAACCATCAAACTTCGGTAAAATCATGGACTCACTTGTGCTGTTGTGGGCATCCTTTAAACAACGACTGATCAATTGCACTGCATGGATTCTATACCTTTACAGTCAGTACCATCTATTCAAGATGTGGTCACAAGAACTAATTGTAAGGTTTGTTGGACTTATGGACAGATGCCAAAGGAACACAGAAACATTAAATAGTATGTCTCATCTGTAAAATATCAGTCTGATAGTTTTTCATTTAATTTTACTCAGTGCATAACAAATATAGAGGCAGTGACAGACAGCAGCAGATTATTTTCCAGTTTAACTATTATTCTGTTTGTAGAAACTATTAAGTTATTTGGAATTTTCTTCCCATTCCGAGACTACTACAGCCTTATGGGGACATAGAATTGGTAGTAGGTTCCTGATCCTATGTATCTGTAAAACATCCTAGATATCTGAATGCAAATGGCTGGCACGGAGTTTAGAACACTAGCGGTATTCAAGTAAAATATTTCAGTTAAATGCTAGGACTAAAAAAGGCACATTCCCTATTAAATTGTATGAACTGATTCTTTAAAAATAATACTGAAGAGGCTAGGGACTGAGCCTAGACCTTCCTACAGAGTTTTTTTTTGGGGGGGGGCAGCAATTCCTCTGTTAGCAAATTAAAATATATCTGTATACAATTCCACAAAGGTTTTTATTTCTGAATTCCAGTTTGCCAGCAGTCAAATATGATATTGTAGCCCATCATATTAAAACATGCTTTATGACCCAGAGAATGCTCAAATGCCTCTCATTAAACACAGATTTACAGAAGTTATATGAGAACTTTAATTATGAACTGTGAACATTAGTACCATCATTATGTGATGTTGTTATGCACAGACTATGGAAAAAGCTGACAAGTTCTCCCCAGGAAAAACTCCATAGGCTACAGAAGCCAATGTGAATTCTATTGCACATGAACAAAAATTGCAATGTCCTCAAGCTAGAACATTACATCAAAAAGTGCAACCATCAAAATCAGGGACATTTGCAGATGCATTAAGGGAAAGTGAAATGTATGTTGCAAATCATTACGGAACAGTTACAGTAGGGTTTGATGGCTGTGCAAAATATGAAACATTAGCAGCATGCAAAGCAGACATCTGTGGCAGTAATATTTCATGAGACTTCTTCAAAACATCTCTTCAGCAAAATACGTCTCCTTTCCAGCAATAACATTAAACAATATTTTATAGACATACTCAGGAATTACTTGCAGGGCATAGTTCATATTGTAGTTCATACAGCTAATTCAGATGCAGTCATGGTGATTGTTGTTGAGATTGCTACTATCATCCATCATTAGTATCACAATACAAAAAATCAATCAAATCTGACACGTTCAGTGAAAAATATTGTTAAAGCTACCCAAGAACTTAATAGGTGAAGAAATAATGCAAGATCATCTTTGTATTATAACTAGATGTTACATTTCTAGTGCTTTGTTCAGATAGTCTTCAAACTGACTGATTTCAATACTCTGCAAATCTAAAATGTTAAGAATTTGAGTAAAGAAAGATATCTAATATAAAGTACTAACATGTTTGTATGGGTGAAATCCAAAGGTATAGCTCCTGAACATGGTTCAGTATGATCATTACATGGGGAAAAGTAGATTACTTGGAATTAATTTGACAGATGGGCATTTTTTTTCAAAGATGGCAGGACAAAGGAACTGATCATGGTCCAAAATGAGAAGATAATGGCAATCCAAAAGGGGAACATGATTGTATCTGAACTCTAGAGCATACTTTTTGTGTCAGTATGTAAGTTTACCCCTCTTCCATCATAATTTTTATTAACAGTAACATTTCACTATAAAGCTTTGTATTCTCCTCATGGTGACCATGAATTGTACCTGCAGTAGCTCAATTGTCCAGATTTGTCTATGTATAATGTCATGTAATAAGTGGATTCCTTTCCATATCATTTTAGCAAAAGCTGTAGGTTCAGAAGTTATGTCTTCCAGAATTCCAAATGAATTATGCCTGGTATCTATTGACTTTGACAGCACTTCTCAGCTTGGCCAAGTTGGGCCCAGCTCTCTCCTGACCTATTCTTCACAGTTTATTACTTTTTAGTGCAGATCTGTGAAGATTTAGTGACTTTCATCTGCAGTCACTGTTTCCCCTTCCTTTATGTAGTGGTATAAAAAAATGGTATAGCCAATATTAAGGTATATCTTCATTTATTTATTTTTTAACTTTTAACTTTTTATATGCAGGCACACTAATCAGAATAGGGACCTTAATCTGTGTACAGTTATTGAGCTATCACTTCAAAAAATAAATGTCTTGGCTTGAGAACAACATTTTTCCATTAGCAGTTATTCCATTGTCAGGGCAAGCACACTGAGGCCCCTTCCGCACACGCAGAATAATGAATTTTCAAACCACTCTCACAACTGTTTGCAAGTGGATTTTGCTATTCCACACAGCTTCAAAGAGATTGAAAGCAGTTTGAAAGTGCATTATTCTGCATGTGCAGAAGGAGCCTAAGATTCTATTAATGTACTTACTTAAGTAGGCTATTAGCCGGTGATATATAATGTCATCACAAAAACAGTAAAAGACAGAGTTACTTCATGGTATATCTTTATTATTGTTGTTGTTATTGTTATTATTGTTGTTATTATTAATATTGTTGTTGTTGTTGTTGTTCTTGTCATTATCATTATCATTATCATTATCATTATCATTATTATTTAAACTTGTATACGGCCCACTCCCAAAGGGCTCTGGGCGGTGTACAACATAAACAACATAACATAACTTAACAAATAAAGCCCCCTCATAGATCTAAATCAAAATACAATATAACTAGGGTTCTGACCATTAAATAATTAAAACCATTTAAAACACAGTGTACAAAATATAGCATCCAGATGATCTAAAAAGCCCCTCTCGGGAGGGAGACAGGGGGGCCCATAGATGTAATAAGGGCCACAGAAGTTAAAAGAGAGAGGGGGGGGGCGCCATCAGCGGCATATAGCGGCAATATGCATATAGCATGCATATTGAAGAAAAACTTATACTAAAGGTATTCTGCAACTGTTCAATGTAGTTTACAAAGTACTAGAAACAGATTCAGGGATTTTCAGGGCAACTGGCAACATATTCACAAGGTAGCCTCACTCCTAGACTAGCACTATCTACTGTCTCTCATTCAATGTATGCTATGTTTTCCCTAGAGATAATCCCAGGACATTTTCATTGCAGTAGAACCTGGTTCAGTACAAAATTGAACAGTTGATTTCCAGCAAATGTCTAACAATTACTGTGACTACGTTAAAAGAAGCTACAGGGAAGCAAATCTCACATCACAGCAGTAATGTTTGAAATGCCTTCAGTGTGTACACTGTCACTTTTGAAATTATAACTACACTCATAGAGAAATAGCCTTAAAAAGCTTTTGATCTCTTCTTCACTGAAGCAAGATATTTTCTTATTCAGGAGTAGGGAAAATGTATAGACTGCCATTCCTAGACTGCCATTCTTTAATAAAACAGTGGACAACCTGAACTGTCCACAGCCCAGTGCTAAGCAGTAAAGGCAGAAACCATTCCAGGAAAAGTGTTACAGTGGGGAACTAAGATAGCACTCTGTGGAATGTAGGACAGATTTGTAGTGCTGGAATAGTCATTGCACCCCCCACCCACACACAAAAAATCCAGTAGTAAGAGGCAATCTTGTGCCTCCTTTTGCTTTGCCAAATGTCCTTAAAGAGACTCATCTCTATTCTAAAAGATACACCCATGCAAGGTGGGAGAAGGGGCTTCCATGTTCTTTCCCATACTGTTTTCTCTTAGGTTCACACAGCAGAGATGTGTGTTCTTAAAACCATTTATTAATAAGAAGATACAGAGATGAAAGCAACTAGTTTCATAACAAGGGAGTTCATACAGTCTAGCTTCTAGCTAAGAAACAGTACTAAGGAAGGACTAAACCAGGAGCCTAAAGCAACTCACACAAATATGGGTAGGGAGGAGCAGGCTGTTCTACTATAATGAATTCAATAACTATCACAGTGAAAGTGCCCATCCCAGACTCAAGAACAGACTGAGAAAGACCAGAACTTCTTTTTCCCCTTCCGTCAGTTTCCTCAGAGAGAAGCAAGGCCCACCTGCCCCTGGTTCATTCTAATAAACATTAACTGCAGTCAGCTATTCCACTTATGAATAATTAGTTGGCTAGGAGTACAGAAGCACAGAAGCATATCTTCCCCTTGACCTTAGCTGTCTTTCTAGTAAATGGAAGATTTCCTGTATTTGTAAGATATTTGGAGACATTTCAAGACATTTATTAAAGGTTGGGGTCAGCCTTGAAGTGGTCATGTTTTAAGCCTTGGAGTGTTAGATGGTATTTTCTTTTAAAACTAAATTAAAGGGTCAATAATTCTAATATTCTAAAAGATCTTTAAAAATATTCTACATATATTTGGTATTGTTTCAGTTGAGTAATAAATGACTAAACCTCTGTGTCTGCTATTTATTAATTAGAGAGAACAAAATCCTTCATCTTGTAATTCATACATTCAAATTCCAAAACATTTTGGAATGTGAAAGTATGAATTTTAATTCAGAGTGATAAAATGAAATATGGGGCCTATTTCTGGGTAAATTGTCTATTTTTTTAAAACTCATTAATGATTTCTTAAATAATATTTTTTATGCTTCTGAGGAAACAGTGTATCATTGATATAGTTTATTACCATAGTCCAGGATTCGGATGTTTTTTCCAACATTTTATTTTTCTTTAGTAAATCTGCTTGAAAAAGTACATAAAACAATTTGTGTTGAATTTGCATAGTTGCTAGAGAACAAAAGATTCACAAACCAAAGGTGAATATATTATCTACACATTAATGTACTCTTAAAAGAGGTATAAAAGCATATCCAGCTTTGCTATGTACATTTATGAATGCTAGAATTTGGACTGCATTTCTGAATACTTCTAAGATTTTAGTAGTCATGTCAAAGTTCAGCACATCAGTAGTCACCTCTGTATCCAGAGCTGGCTCTAAATTCTACCTCCTTCCTTGCGGTAAGAACCAATATGGACTTGTGAAACTGTGTCTGCATTACATGCCAACAAGTCACTTCCAGCTTATGGTAACCCTATGAATTAATAACCTCTTAAATGTCCGATCATTAACAGCCTTGCTCAAATCTTGCAAACTGGAGAATATGGCTTCCTGTCCTAAGTCAATCCATGCCATGTTGGCTGTTCCTCCTTTCCCACTACCCTCATATTTCCTAGTATTATTATCTTTTCCAGTGACTCATGTCATCTCATGATGTGACCAAAGTATGGTAGCCTCTGTTTACTAATTTTAGCTTCTAGGAAGAGTTCAAGCTTGATATGGGCAATTTTCACACAGATCCTTGAAAACATTTGCAAAACATATTCCATCCCACCCACCCACCCACCCACATACTGCTCATTTGTCCATACTCAGTCTCTTGAAATTATTCCTAGTTACCATTTTATGATCACTGTTTTCCCTCAATTCCCTCGATAATTCAGTCATTGTTGCTGGTATGCTTTTTTCAACACTACTTTTTAAAGAGTTCCAATGGTAGCCTTTGTACACTTGTAGTCATGGTTTTAAAATTGACAGATCCTGAAATTCCAAATAGACTTCCCTTCCTTGTAGTCATTTGTTTCAAAGAAAGTCTCAAACAACCACTAGATGTCACTGTGCAACAGGCGCCCATGTTAACAATAGAGTATCACTGGAACAGTTCTCTCAATCGCACAACTCTCTATGGCCCTTTCCGCATGGACCACATGAGCGGAGGTGCACTGGCATAGTCTATGCCAGTGCCCCCCCGGGACCTTTTGAATGAATGGTCCTACTGGCCCAGCAGCTGGAGATGCACTCTCTGCACTGGCTGCACTGCTTCCAGTGCCCCTTTACGTCCTGCCAGTTCCCATTGCTCTTTGGAGGCCAGGGGGGGACACCTCGTGGCCATAGTGATGCCTCCAGGATCAGAGGCCAGGAGGCGTGTCCCCTGACCCCCACAGAGCGACCAGAGCTGGCAGGAGGTAGAAGGGGACCAGGAGCAGCATGGGGAAAATGCCCACTTCCACATGATGCCATTTGCTCGGCACCAGATGAAAGCTGGCATTTTCGAATAGCCGTTGTTGGGGAAAACGGTGCTGCTGCTGCTGCTGCACTGCTGCTGCTGCTGCTGCACTGCAGCAGCGGCAGCTGTGCGATCTTGTCCCCTACAACAGCATTTTTACTGGCCCAACACTGGTCTAAATGGCCCATGCGGAATGGGCCTATGATTCAGTAAAGCTTCTTTCCTTCATAACATTCATTTTCCAGTCTAAGAACAAAAAACAATCAGCTCAGTCTTATTTTATAGTTACAAAGCAGCTATTACTCTATAGTTACAAAGCAGCTATTACTTTGAAGAGTCTCCCTTAAAACAGTTTCATTTTTTCTTTTGCAAACTTTTGGTTATTATAAGTTTATACCTTTTAGAAAGATCTGCTTTTTGCTGGGCTCACCCACAACTGGTTTTGCACTTCTATTATTGATCTCTGTTTTTACATTAATTTCTTCAATGAGAAGTGCATAATTTGGATGCAATCTTCCCTAGGGAAGTTGAAGACCCCAGCAGGGAATGATGGTGATGCCATTGACTCGACTTCTCTACCCCAGCGAATCACTATAGTAAGCATTCCCTTCCTGTGTGATCCCAACCAGGAGAGGCTGTCTTGAGAGTCTTCCTCTGGCTCTTCCTTTTATCTGGAAAGGTGTGCAGCTCTCTTAAAACTGCTAACTGGAGCTTTGGATCCCACAACAAGCCTGAGAATGTCTATCTGATGTCATGACTAGACCACAAGTCCTCTGTTTAGCAATTTTAAAAATGTATTCAGTCATCCATCAAGATTTTTAATTTATTTGTTTACAGGAATAGTCTTTTTGCCTTTTTTGATAATTTGTCTGATTTGAACTATAATTCTTCTGGTTCCTGTTCACTTGAACTTAGGAATGCAAAACTGTTCTTTATGCAGTCTTTAAACTTCAGAAATGTTGTTTGGATTATAACTTGGCACTATGAATGTTTTTCTTCATCTTTATTCAGAATGTTTTTCTTTATTCTTTTTCTTTATTCAGAATGTTTTTCTTCATCTTTATTCAGATTTTTGATATAAACAGTTCATGATGTGTATCACAATCAGCTCCTGGTCTCATTTTAGCAAAGGGAAAAGTGCTTTTTCATTTATTGTTTCCAAGTATGTAATTCATTTGACTTCTGTAAGTGATGTCCACCTGAAGCATGCGTTTACAATGAACAACTTGTCTTTACAGAATTCTGAGTCACTCTCCTTCTTCATTTCAAACACCTAGTCCAATTTTTCTAACCATATTTTATTCTACTTTGTTTCTTACTTTTGTGTTCAATCACCTATGATTATTAGCACATTTTGTTTAGATGTATGATGAGTTTGTTCCTGTATACTTCCATAAAAGCTTTCAATTTTCCCCCTCCAGCATATGTAATTGGCTAGTGCTGCTGAAATGTCAAGTTCTCACTCCTGAAAATTATGCTACTCAAAACATATGCACTATAACCCTGTCCAGTGTCATATATCTATTTTCCCTTCCATTCACAGTATCAGTGGCTGAATAAGAAATACAGCTAGGTTATTCTGCAGTCAAATAATGAGAAGGTACAGCAATGCCACCCACTGATTTATAGCATTCTGGTCAAGCTTATAAACTATCATCGTGAAAAATGCTTAATTATTTCACACTAAAATATTATTAATAAATATTAATAACTGTCAGAATATTAATAACTGTCAGCATTCATGGTTTTTTGGCCCAGTACCCCCCAAATAAAGGCACAAGACATAGGTTTAACTAGTTCATTAAACTTAGCTGATCCACAAAATCAAATAGTTATGCTAACACATAATTGTGGGTAGGCTGCACTAGGCAGCTGTTGCTGTCTTTGTTCTGGAAAATCCATGCCATCTCCAAATTTAGCCAGGGGCTACCACCAGTTTGGTTTGTGTACACCCACACATAATGTGTAGAGAGCTGCCCAGCCCTAGCCTCCTTCCCTGATTTGTTGTAAAGTTGCTATCAGTTTCTGAAAGATGTTGCTCAGCTCCTTTCTAAGCCCCATCCTACTGTAAAGCCAGTGATAGTCTTTTCAGGACACACCCTCCAATGGCTCAGGGTGTTCACCGCTCATTCCTACCTATTATAACCACCCCCCTGCCAGGGAGAAAACAAGAAATAGGGAAGCCCTGGTTTGAAGAAAGCTTGTTCATCCCTCTCAAACTTTCTGTCCTCTCGGGCTTACTAAAACATTAAGCTCATCCTCACTCCTAAACAATTCACCCAAAAAATAACATCTCATTTGGCCCCAAGGCTAACAAAAACAAACATGATGCAGGTCTTCTGCGTGACCTGTTTTTCTTTAGTACAGAAATATTCTTCAAACTTTACAGATTTAATATTTACCTTTAATCCCAGCTGGTAGTATGGAATCCACTAAGATGCAAGCCCATCACAGGAAACCATATGAAATCACAGTCAAATGACAGGAAGAGGTCAAAGCAAAGTATCTGTAACATGTTCTAAAAAGAAATGTTCTCTACTGCTGAGTGGCATCACCTCACTGCCTATTAGTATCCTCAGAATGTGTATAAAGAGAGGCATGTACTGTACATGAGTATACTAATCACAGGTTCTTTTAAAAAACTGTAAAAATAGAAGTCTGTGTCCCAGTACATGGTGGTCCATGACTTACCCAAGAGTTGAAGGCCACTACATTTAATGCATTTGTCTAAACATTGGAAAGGAACCTACTTGGATATGTATTTTTCTATGACACTATACTTTGTGATAGCATTACAAGAGATTTTAAAAACAGCAAATTTATTTTTTAAAATCTACAATTCATTACAATACTTGATTTTTTAAAAAAAATCTGATTTATAATTTATAAAATATTATGTGGAGCTTAGTATGCTTGAGTGATAAACTGACATTGATCAAAGAAAAGCTATTTTTTCTTGGTTACGTTTCTGAAAATATCTTTTTTTACCCCCTTGCCCTTGAAGCAATAACATTTTGCATTGTGAGGCTAGAGGCTAAAGTTAGCTTGATTATTTCACAGATTTATTACACAGCTGTTTTTCACAAGGCTGATTTAAGTGTTATTCAATATATAGGACTGGATAAATAGAGTTTTAGGAGACATCTTAGTGGGCAAAGAAGGGTGTGAGCAGCATGTTTAATAGCAAAGTCCAGATGGCACAAATGTACCATGGAGGAAGAAATAGTGAGTAACATGATGACAATTATAAGAAAAGCACAACTGAGAAATATAATCTGGATCCATATACATTTATTTTAGTAGATTTGCTTGTGGACGATCCATTAAATTCAAATTATCAGAGACCACTAAATGATCATTTTAGTCAGTTTATTTAAAAGTCTGCAGAACAAATACACTGTATAAGAGCCAATTTTTTTTATCATTGCATATGTGTTGCATCACTCCAAGCATGGTTGAGAACTTTTTGTTGAGAACTTCTGATTAAATATTGTTGTCTAGAATGGCATTTTTATGATGGTCATTCTTATGCTTAATGATAAATTAGTGTGTATTGTATTGAATTTGCATTTGTTGTGCTTTTAAGGGTTTTTATTTTAATATACTCTGAGTCTGGGGAAACAGGTAGATTAGAAAAGCTATATATAAATATTTGGGTATTCCATCAAAATGTAGGCCACTTCTGCACAGCCTGTTTAGACTGGCGTGGGGCCAGTAGAAATGCCATTATGGGGGGGAGATTGCACAGCTACCACTGCTGGGGCTGTCCCCCGCACACACAATGGCATTTTTTGGACTTGCTCAATGAGCAAGTCTTTTGGAAAACACCAACTTCCATTCAGTGCCGAGCAAACGGCACCGGGTAGAAGCTACCGTTTCCCTGCGCCACTTTTTTCCCGCTCTTACCTTCTCTTGGCTGCCGTCACTTTACAGAGGCCAGGGGACATGCTGTATAGAGGCCAGGGGACATGCTGTACAGAGGCCAGGGGACATGGAGGCATCACCATGACCACAGGGGCATGTCCCCTGGCCTCTGTACAGCGATGGCAGCCAAGAGGAAGAAAAGAGAGGTGGCCCTGTGCAAAGGCAGCCCTGTGGGCCACTGGGGCACCAGGACCATTTGCAGAATGGTGTGTGAACAGCCCTGGGGGGAGCACCAACTGCAACTATGTCGGTGCACCCCCGCTTGCCTGCTCATGCAGAAAGAGCTGTAATGTATTCATTACTGTTGCTTATCAGTATTTTATTTAATTAACTGAAGAAATGACCAGTTCAGAATCTCAATTAGCACAGTAGATATCAATCACTATACGGTTTGTTGTGGAAGGGAGGTATGTAAACATTTGGTATGGAGAAAATATTAGGGAATTACTAACAAAAAAATTAAATATATGTTATTTAACAATTATTAACATCATCTAGAAATAATTAGTATTGTGCAATATTTTGGTAAATAAAATCACTGCTTGCAGTGGTACCCCAGGGTTGGATACGACTGAAGGGGAAACTTTACCTTTAATATTTTGGTGGAAAAAATCCTTTGAAGTTCCAAGGAATGTTTCTTTTTCACAAGCTGTTAAAAATAGTTTGTTAATAACTTAAAAGAACTTGGGATCCGGCCACTAGGCAAATGCTCAAAATTATCAAGAGCATTAGGATCAGGGAAGCATATGTTATTGTAATAAATAGAAAGCTGCAGCAGTCAAGAGAACTACTGAGTATCTAATGTTATTTTATTCCCCCTTCTAAGCTACTAATATGCAATGAGACTAAGAAGTGGAAATATACATTAATATTTAATTGGTTTTGATCCTGAAAAGTACTTAATCTTGTGCTAATGAACATACTGGAGCCCATTAATGATCTCTCTGGAACCATGCACAACACTACTTCTAACACAGCCCTATAAATCTTCAGCTCATATTTGTCATGGGCCACCCTGTGCTACATTGGTTTCAGAACAGATATAGTCTGTCTTTTGGGTAACCTACAGCAAGGACAGTAAAAAAGCAAAACTAACTGAATGTGCTGTAGATCTTGTCAAATACTTCACTTTATTTATTCCTTATCTAGAATATAATTTGGGACCTTCATTAGCACAATAGTTAGTACATAGAAAAATGATGATCAAGGAAGGCTCTGCAGAAGAAGACAATGGCAAACTTTTGCTTCTCACTTGCCTTGAAAGCTCCTCTGGGATTACCAGAAGTTGGCTGTGACTTCATGGCATTTTACATCAGTTAGTTCATTGATCAAAGCGTTTCTCATACATTATATGGTTCTCACCCTCACAACATTCCTATAACATAGGCCAGTGGTGGCGAACCTATGGCACAGGTGCCAGAGTTGGCACTCAGAGCCCTCTCCATGGGCACATGCAAACAGAGTCCCCCCCCCCACACACACATCTAGGCTGGCCTGGGCCGCTGGGCTTGATTATTAGCATTAAACCTAAGACCTGGTTTTGGGGAGGCAGTGTAGGTAACCCTGTTAAGCGCTGTTAAACCCCACTGATTTTCATGGGAAGAACTAAAGTGTAATCCTTTACCTGGGAGTAAGCTCGGTTGCTGGCAATGGGGCTTGCTTCTGAGTAAACCCTCCTAGGGTCATGATTCACCTGTTGGAAGAGTTGCACGGTTGCTTCAAAGCAAAGACACCAGCTACCACCAAGCTTACCCCCGAGTAATGCACGCCTCAGAGCCAACCATTTTTTCTAAACCTAAACCTCAGTATTCAGGTTAAATTGCTGTGTTGTGATAAATAAGTGGGTTTGGGGTTGCAATTTGGGCACTCGGTCTCGAAAAGGTTCGCCATCACTGACATAGGCCATTAGTATTTTCCTGCACTTCAGACTGGAGAAGAAAGGAGCTGAGGCTAAGAGAAGGTAGCTTACCTAACAACGCCTAGTAAGTATGTCGCAATAGTTAGAAATAAATGAGGGACTTTCAGATCACAGCTTTCAAATCTGTAAATGACCTGTTATTGTGCCCTCTGAAAGTAATAGAAAAATACCCAGGGACATGAACAGAATAAGAGCAAATCCTGGCAGCAAATGAACTTGATTTTGAAATAGTTTTTGAAACACTGTTCCTCTTATCAAGGGAATATTTATAATAGCAAAACAGAACAAAACAAAAAATCTGTTGCCTGTGCATGCATAAATCCTGTGACCAAAGACTTACATCTGACCTTTAAAACAGAACAGATTAATAAGCTTTCATTAATTTTAACATCATGCAATGTGTTTAGGTTAGATTTAGTAATAATCAGTTGCACCTTAAAGGTGATGACACCTAATTTTGCACTCCTTAATTTAAGAGCAGTTACAAATAAGTTTTTCAAAACAGTTATAATGAATTTAAAATAGTTACAATTTTTTAATGGAGATCTTCTTGTGAATATCACATTTTGACTAATTTTTAGTCCATAAAAGAACTTGCCCTTTTATTTCATGACTGCTGAGTTTGCTCAGGAGTCTTTGGTGAGGTACCTTGTCAAAACCCTTTTGAAAGATCAAGAATATAATGTCTACTAGGTCACCATTGTCTGCATACATGTTCACTTTCTCAAAGAACTCTGAAAGGTTATTGAGGCAGGACTAGGTTGGCAATTTGGCATGTATTCGGGCCGAATTCAAGCTCCCTGAATGCAAGTCAAATCCGAATCCATTTGAATGTCGAAATCCAATTAGCAATTTGGGCATTCAAATGGATTTGGGGGTGTTTAAAGGGAGATCAGAGGATCCCTTTAAATCCACCCCCTCCAATCCATGCCCAAGGGGATGGATTTAAAGAGAGCCTCTGGGCTCCCTTTAAACAACATGGAAAGTATTACCTAACTTAACAGTTAGAATATATTTTTAAAGTAGCAATGGAGAATAACACAGCTTGGCAGTGCGAGAGGCAGGCTAGGTGGGATATTTTAGACAGCTATACCAGAATTGGCTTTTGAAATGTTCCACAGAGAATACAAAGAGACCAAATTGAATTTAAATATTTTTATAAGTTTTTGGTGCAGCCATTCATATAGTGAGGCATAAAAAAGCATACACACAGTTCCTAAGTGATATAAGCAGGGAGGAAAAATAGGTTTGGATGATAGATTGGGAAGGAAAGCAATGGGGACTATACATTACCTAAGTTCAGCTGAGAAGTTCTGGAAGAAGGCAGGGATTCCTATGCCAGCATGGAAATCCAAGTGAAGGATATCATCTCAAAAGGTCTCAAAACCAACTTGACCGAGAGAGCTTTTGCCAGGAGTGTCTCCTAGAACCACCCAAAAAGTTTGGTGTTTCTACCTTGAAAAATCTGCAGCCTGCTTTCACACCCAATTGAGTCAGTTTAGAGCAGAGAATCTGGGGAAATGTTGGGGTGCCTGTCAGAGGCACCTTTTAACCTAGTGGCCCCAAACATTTAGGGTATGTACAGGGGACTCTCCTGATGATACCACCCAGGTTTCATGAAGTTTGGTTCAGAGGGTCCAAGGTTATGGGCCCTCAAATGGGCAGCCCCCATCTCCTATTATCTTCCATCAGAAACAATGGGGGTGGGCACCCCCTTTGGGGGTCCATAACTTTGGACCCCTAAACCAAACCTCACATAACCTAGGTGGTGTCAGGGTCTCCTGAAAATACTCTGAAAAAATGTTACTGCTAGCACCCCCTACAGCCCAAAAACGAAAAAACACTTAAAATGCCAAAAAATGCTAACAAACCCAAATTTTTCGGTATACCCAAATAAATTCAGGTATACCGGAGTGGGGATTCGGCTAATTCGGCCATACTGATAATTTTATAGCTGAATCAAACCAAATCCAAACTTTCCCAATTTTTTTTCGATATTGCTCAAGCTTAGGCAGGAGTAGGACTTTCCTTTGCATCTGCCATGCTGATTTTCCCTCAGCAGGCTTCCTTCTAGGTGTTTAAGAATTTGATCTGCCATTACATTTTCAAATCATTTACCTGAAACATACATTTGAATAACTGGCTTCTAATTTCCTGGCCCCCCTCAGATCGCTTTAAAAAAAGTGGAAGAGTTGCTGCTAAATTTTCTAGTATGGGGCTGAATTAATAATTTCAAATTTGAATTTCCTAAGAACTCTTGCTATCAGTATCCTATAGAACTAGAATTTCACCTCTCATCACCTCAGTTCTTCAGACTCCTTTCCTAAAAATAGTAGCTGTGGAATGGGTATATGCCCCACACTTTCCAAATTGAACTCAGAAGCAAAGAAAATCATTGAACTTCTCTGCCATCTCCCCATCTTCCATTAGCAAACCTTTTATTCCTTGATTATCCAAAGGTCCAGCTTCTTCTAGGCTGGTTTCCTGCTCTTGATATACTAAAAGAAATGTTTATTATTTATCTTGATGCTTTTAGAAACCTACATCTCAAATTCTCTTTTTGCGTGCCTAATTATAGACTTAAATTTCTTTTCCCAGAACCTATGGTCCCTTCTGTTAAATTTATTGAGGTATACCTCCATTTTTTATGCTCCCCTTGCCTTGCAGGCAATATTTTAGAATTGGCAGTGCCTTTCCTAACCTGGGAAAAGCAGGTCAATTCTGCACAGCACAAATAAAATGTCTGGGGGATGTTGTAAAAAGAGGCAACTTTTTTTTGTCCAGACTGGCCAAATAAGATGTCCTGGGTCTTTTAAAAAGCCACGTCTCCTTTTTTGTCTGGACAGCACAGACATCAGAAAAGAAAAGAGGCTTGTTCCCACTTGACCATTAAGCTCTCTTGTCAGTTCCCTCTTCAGAGTGCACCTGACATTTGTGTGCTGCTGAAAGGATTCTCCCTGCCTTCATTTGCTGAAGGTTGCCTCATGACATTTGCTCTTCGGGCTCCAATCCTTGGTGTCTTTTCAGCCCAGAAAGTTGGTAGTTGTACTCAGCTTGTACTGCTAATTCTGGCAATATATAGGTTTTTTTATTTTTTAAAAAAATTGATGTGGTGTCTGCAAAGAAATGCAGATATGCTATTAGAATCTTAGAGGCTTAGAGGACTGGTCTACTGCCCACTGAAAAGGGTAGACCTGCCTCTGTGGTCCCAATGCTTTTCAATAGACAGTAGACCAGTCCTCAAAAAGCTAAGATTCTCATAGGCCGTTTCCGCACGGCCTCCTTGCGCCCCCACGCCACCAAGCGTGCTGGCGGCATGGGGGTGCGAGCAGGCCAAGTGGAGGCCGCTGCAGGAGAGGCGGCTCCGCACGGAGCCGCCTCTTCGCCCTCCTCCGTGCTACTCACGATGTCCTTGTCGTTGCCTGCTGGCCGTCGGAGCCCCGCCCACGCTGCCCTCCGACCCCTGGAGGTCGGAGGAAAGTGTGGGCGGGGCTCCAACGGCCAGCAGGCGACGACGAGGACATCGTGAGTAGCGAGGCTGTCTTCCAGCGGCGTGGTTCGCTGTCGCGGAAGCGCTTCCTCTAACAACAACCCTTTAAAGGGTTGTTTAAGAAGCGACCCTGGCAGCCGCCCTGGGAAGGCGCATTCAGTGCGCCCAGCTGCTATGCGTTGCAGCAGCGGCACCTGTGCGAACGGCGGCCTGGGGGCGGCATTTTTACCACCCCCAGGCCGTCATTGATGGGCCGTGCGGAAACGGCCCTCGTGTTTCTTTGCAGACACCTCATTGAAAATTAAAGAAAAATAGAAAAACTATATATTGATAGAATCAGCAGGAAAAGCTGAATACAACTATGTGCCTTTTTGGGCTGAAAAGGTGCCCAGGATTGGAGCCTGGAGAGCAAACAGTCAGGAAGGAAACAGTTAGGAAGGAAGGAAATGGTCAGGAAGGAAACATAAGACATGTCCTGAATTCCTGAGCTCTGCACAGCCAGGCAGGAGACATCTTGCAGATGACTTGAGAGAAAAAGTCCCTTTTTTATCATCTTCAAAATAAAATGGCTTGGGCTGAAATAAGACATCCTGAGAAAGTCTTGGGGGAAAAGCTCTGTGGCGTTTCTCCCCAAAATGCCCATTTTTGTTTTTGTTTTGCATCCTCAGAACATCTTATTTGTGCATTGCAGAATGGAATGCAGTCTATCTGGGCTTCAATTAGTTTTAAATAGTTTTCAAGCATCTTCTAGGGATTTGACTGTCATGTTGGCTCTGTGTGTGGAAACACTAGCATTTCTGAGAATGCTGCCTTTGAGCTCCTGGCCTTTACCTTTCAGCCTAGTAACCGAAATTTTTCCTCCAGTACCACATGACTACATTTCCCAATGTTATTGTTGCCAATATGCACCATGACTGCTGATTATTCCCCAGCATTATTAATCTATTTTTGGCAGCACATGTTGTCCACCGCCTTTGCATAAGGCAGGCAAGTCAGCGTGCAGTCAAAACACCTGCCATAGATCCCACACTCTATTTTCCTAATTATTGAATCACTCACTACCAAAAGCCCCCCCCCCCCGAGGGGTATCCTGGAAGAAGAAGAAAGGTAATATATAATCTATTTTGTGTATGAGTCACTAGTCATACATGCAGAATGAAATGGCAAAACCCTTACCCAGGAAACGGAGTCTATCTGGGCTTCAATTTGTGGTAGAATGGACTCTACCAATTCAGGCTGTGTATAGTAAGTGTTGTTTTTGCATGCTTCCTCATGTGTAAAACACAACAGTGTAACTCAACATGTGGTTATATCAACCGTGTTACTTTTCAGTAATATATACTTATATGTAGAGTAACCTATAGTACCACCCAAACACACAAGCTGCATTATTGCCAAGGAGTACTTCTAGAGACCAACATTGCTGACATCCATATAACAACCCGCAAACCTTTTCATTTTATATCATGCAGTAAATCAGAGCAGGAGCAACCTAGTGTAGTAGTTGTAGAGAAACTACTGGATTTCTTCTTCTTTCTGCTGCCATGATTCCTGTACATAAAATGGTGATATCTTGCTCCAGAGCCTGTTTTACCTTCATATTTCTAATTTATAATGCATTTTCGTATTCAAAGATACTTAGGAAATAGTAGGTCTAGGCAATAGCAGGTGGCCTTACATCATTTCTGTTATTTTGATCCAATGTTTAATCCTAAAGCATGTCTGTGCTACTGAAGTGGACCCTGCAGTGTAATTTTAGTATCTCTGAGGCTTTTAATTCCGCAAAAACTCCAATGGGAAAAATTCATTTGAGTCCCCAGATTTACAGGTTGTATTTTAATGTGCAAAGCTGAATAATAATGACCTTTCCTCTTTACAGAACCTTCCAGAATTTTAATTAGCTTTACTTCTCAGACAAAGGCATTACAATCTGAAACGTTCGGTAGTTTCACACTTGCCAACTGGCAAACATAACAAGTTATAATTAACCATGGTATTTGCAACTGTCATTGTGCAAAGAGAACTGTAGGGAGGAGCACAGATATTTCAGCGAGGTTACTATTTAATGCTCCCTGCTTTACTAAGTTATGGAAAGTTCCAGGGAAGCTTTTTACAAGAGCTGTTTGTTTTTGGATGAGAGAATTCTGATTAAATAGTTGTGATGACTTTCACAATAAGCAGGGTTTTTTAAGAGAAATGTACTGTTGTTCAGGTAGTGCACAAGAAGGCATGTGAGCAAGCATTGCTATCCCTCAAAACAGCAGTCATTGCTGCTGCTAGAATTTGTTTTCTCTCAGCTCAGTCTTTAAGAGGAACATAAATGTATGAAAAGACTGTAGAGTGTGCACATTGCAGAACATATGTTTTCATCTGATCTGGATTTATTACCGGTATATAATTTAAACTGTATCAGTGGTTATCAGGACAACAAACAATCATAGCAAAAAAAGCATAGCAAAAAAGATGAATGAAACGTTTTCATACATTATACAAATGTTTAAAAGAGACAAATCATGAACAAGTGGTGTAACAAATTAATCAGAATATGTTGTGAACTGGAAATTTTCCAACTCAGTTCCAAAACACATTCAGTAAATGGAATATTGCCAGCTCTCATATGTGGAAATGTCTAGAGATTTGTGGTGTGGCTTAGGGAGTGTGGGATTTGGAAAGCTGAGTGTGTTCAGCAGAAATGTGATACCACCAGAGTCCACTCTCTAAAGCTAACATTTCCTCCAGGGACATTGATCTTTGTGATCTAGAGCTATAATGTCAATAGACCTCCAGATCACACTTTGAGGTTAGTTACTCTAGCAGGTGGCCACATGAAATTGTTTAGACTAGGAACTACCTTGGGAAATCCAATTTAGAGTTCTTTTTTTATTTTAAACCTCGCAACACCATAAATACTAAGATTTAATGCAGCACAGATTTTCATGGAGTGCAGCCCTTTTCATCAGATCCAGGAAGTGTATCAATGAGCCTATTTTTTGTGTGCGTGCGTGCGTGTATGTGTGAGTGAGTGAGTGATAGTAAACAGTAGGGTCAAAAGGCAATAGAATGTAAGAGGCACCATCTTTGACATCTCTCTTTAAAGTTCAGTTAAATATAACGTAAGCACAAGATAAGAATTCATTAACAAGCTACATACGTTTAGTTGTAGTATGACCCCTGAGGCCAGACCAGGTCTAGTCATTGTGTTGCCACAACTATCACCAAAGTTAGACCTAGTTGTGTGATTTATGAGTCCCCATTGGTCACTGCTGAGTCTGTCTGTAGTGAGTCTTCCTTCATCAGGGAGGGAGCAGGAGCTTTTCCAGTGCTTGTTTGTTTGTTTGTTTGTTTGTTTGTTTGTTTGTTTGTTTGTTTGTTTGTTTGTTGGTCTTACAGACTGCCCCTCAGGGCAGTGAACAACCATATAATAAACAACAACTATTTTAGCATCTAAGCCTTTGTTGAACAGAAAGCCAAGCTTAGAACCTTCAGTAATGTTGTTTTGGTTTCCTAGCAACCTTCAAACTGGCCATTGAGAGCTCAGTGGGCATTCTATTCTTAAAGTTAGGGCTTGGTGTTTATTGTTTTGGGACTTTTAATCCCCTGATGCTTAAATTTTTTCTGCAAACTAGAGACTTTGTTCAGATTTGTAGAGAAAACCACGCTATCTGTCTTTAGCTCCATTTTGCAGATCTATTGATCCACATATGATGGCCCAATTCAGAATTAGATGTATATGTGAAAAGTGAAAGGGGTGGGGGAAATCATTTTAACTGGTATTACTGCTGTAGTTAATTGTTATAGAAGGGCTATATTTTCAAGATATAGATTGCATTCTGGTTATTTTGTTGTTCAATTTGTTGTAACTGAATCCTTTTTGAAAGATGAATGAATCCAACACTTAGGTGAATTAAAAAAGTTGGATTTAACTCCCACCAAAGATTTTGCAAGCAAGAATGTGTCATTTTTATTGAGCTCAGAGAGACTTATCAGTTATTAGTTTCTGTTCACTGTTATATCTATGTGTTCAGGTTTATAATTTTTTGTTGCATTATTCTGTATACCATAAAGTTTTGAATTAAAGAAATGTTGTTTAACATAATTTGGCCACAATCCAACAATACATCTATAGAATTAAGCCCTAGTGAATAAAATGGGACTTAATTCTGAATAGATCTTCTCCATGTAATTACAAGTGCTGTTCTTTGATAATATCCATAAAACTCACACAGGCAGAGCTTATGTATATATATGCACTCTTATCATTCCCTGTCCACAGCTGTCCTACCTTTTCCCCAGGTCTACATATTTATGCCTGAAAACACATTGGGATATAACATAAGTGAGAGAAAGAATCTTGAAGGCCAGATTTGGAGTGAGGAATTGGAGATTGTGAAAGGGTTAATCACCTTTTCTGAACTACTGAACCCACATTTACAGCCTCTTGAAGTTACTGTTCTGTTGAAGCATTGTTATGCATAACGGTGTGCAACAAGTGGTTTGCCAGACCTAAGCATTTGGAACTTCTATTGGTTTTAGTAGAGAGAGTAATGCATGCTTAGGGCTGAAGTCTTAATAAAGTTTATTGAACTTAATGGAATTTGCAAATAAATTGGAAGACCATGTTATAAGTCTTCGCCGTTTAAAAAAATGGACTTAAATGTGTATACATTGGCAGTTGCATGGTATCATTTTCACTTGGCAACGCTATTGCAATATTTTGAATTTAAGGCAAAGAATCTAGCAGATCCTTTTATTTCCAATTAACCTTTAATCTATTAAAACTATTTTTCAAATTCTGAGGCTGCCAGTTTAAATTTATATTCCATGGAAATCAATTGCTAAGTAGAAGGTGCAGATAATTGGAAATTGCATGAACTAAACTATTTGATTTATCTGGCAAGAATAAGTTACAAATATATTTGAGGAGGAGCCCTGGGAAAATGATATTATCCTTTTAACAAAAACCAGTCTGATCGTGTTTTCCCTTTCTGTTGACCTTGTATTTCAACAGCTACTACACTATTTTGAGCTATTCTGTTTGTCTTTAAGATAATAATCACAAAAAAGCAGACTCAGAGTCAGCCAAAAAGCAAATCAATGCCTTAAGAAAGTAGAATCCAGAGAAATCCAAGGGGAAAAAACTATCAATAATGCTCCAAGTAGTCTCAATTATGCTAGCATCAAATAATAATTGGCTCCCTCCAATCTATTCAGCAGTTTTTCACAAAAATTCATAAATGCAACTCACTGTACTTTAAAGATTGTCTTTTGCTGAAGTACTACTTAAAAGGAGCAAAATACCCAAATGACAATTTCTTAGTTGGCCATATGAGTCATATAAGAGCTCACAACCCATAGCATGTTTTGGTTAAAAGGGACAACTTGGTTTTAAAAACCAGGATTATACACATGAATAAAAATGCTTATCTCTAGGTATGTAACATATAATATTGTATAGCACTAGAAGCTCAGGTCTTTGTAATGTATAATTTTTCATGTAATACAGACACCAATGCATAGGTTAGACTGGGTTTTTATTGATGCTGATATGCACACCTATTGAAACACTTCCCTCCTTTTTAGTGTGAGTTATGATTTGTGAGTAGCTTCTGCAGGATGTAAAATTGGTAAGACTTATTTGAATAAGATTATATGTTTGGTATATGTGTGTAGGTATACAAACTAGACTACCACATCTGAAGGGCTGCCCTTGAGACTGCTCCAGAAGCTTCAGATGGTCCAGAATGCAGCAGCAAGGGGTTCTTATGGGTAGGTTGTTAAGATTGCACATTCAGCCTGCACTCCACCATCTGCCAGTTGAACAGTGCATGAGGTTCAAGGTTTTGATATTAGCCTTTAAAGGTTTTGGTATTAACATTTAACCTTTTAGAACCATTGAACCCTGGCCGCCCAGGAGCAGTGTGAAGCCGCTCATTTAGCGAGGTTATTCTAAAACGCCGTCTTCCCATCGACGTGGTGCAAACCAGACCGCTGGCAAAACAGTGCTTTCCCCATTCCCTCCACTCACCTCATCCTCCAGCATGCTCTGGAGGCTGTCAGGGACCTGCCCACGCTGCCCTCTGACCTCCAGGGGTCAGAGGGCAACATGGGCAGGTCCCTGATGGCCTCCAGAGTGACGCTGGAGGATGAGGTGAGTGGGGGGGGGGATGCAAAAGAGGCAGCTCCATGTGAAGCCATCTCTTCTGCGCCAGCTTCTGCGGACCGCTCGCATGCTCCTGTGCGAATGGCCCCCACCCCTCCACCGGCATAATTTCTGCCTTTGGAGAGGCGCTTTTTCTGCTGTGCGGAAAGGGCTTATGGTAGGGCTGCCAGCTCAAGGATGGGAAATACCTAGAGATTTGGGGGTGGAATCTCAGGATGGTGGAGTTTATGAAAGGGAAGTGTCATCAATACTGTATAATGCCATAAAGTCCACTTTCCAATGTAGCCATTTGTTCAGGTAAACTGATATTTGTTGCCTGGAGATCTGTTTTCATAGAGGGAGCTTTCCACCTACCACTTAGAGCCGTGGTGGCGAACCTTTGGCACTCCAGATGTTATGGACTACAATTCCCATCAGCCTCTTCCATGACAGCCACATCTCCCTTGTCCAAATCCAATACTATGGCCATTGCTTTTTATTAGCTATCCTTGGTAAAAAGGACTAACTTCAAACAGATGAGACAAGATACTACTGATGATGAACACTGATTGGTGAAAGGAAATAATCTGTAGAACTTTGTAGAAATTTGTAGAGAAAAACATTGTAAACATAACATCAGTCCAATTAAATGAAAACTGTCCGGGAGCGGGGAGCCCCCCCTCCCCGGACTTACCGCTGCCACCGCCCCCGCACCCGATGGATGCCTCGCCACCGCGCCCAATGCCTCCCCAGCTGCTGGATTGGGAGGCCGGGGGCTCCCCGCTGCGGCAGTCGGTTGGGGCGGGGAAGCCCTCCAGCAGCGCACCAACAGACGCTCCGGCGGGCTCCGGCCCGCCCGCCACGCTATACCTCCCCGCTGCCGGTTTGGAGCCGGAGGGGGAGGCAGCGACCGGGGACGGGCAGACAGGCCCTCCCCGGCAATGAGGGAGCGACGCCCTGCAGCGCTACGGCGCTGCCACCGAGGAACCCACCGGCTGGCCGCTCCCCAGGAGGGAGCCCCGGGCGGCTTCCGCGGCCCGGCCAGCTGACGACGCTGGTGAGGCCGCTCTCCCTGGCTCGCCCGGGATGCCGGGGCGGGCCAGGAAGTCAGAAGGAAGGCAGAGCCGGTGAGGGGAGGGGTTTTCAAGGAATATGGGAGGTGGTGAGGGGATAAAGAGGGAGGAACGGAGGCACCTGGGGGAGTTGTGGGACGGGAGGCAGGAGGAAGGGTGTGCTGTAGGAGGTTTGGGAGCTGGAGAACAAAGGGGAGATTTGGAAGGGCACGAGCGGGGGCCAGAGGGGAGCAGGGGAGGCCTGTGGAGAGAACAGGCTCCCCAGTTATAAGGAAGGGAGGCTTGTGAAGTGAACAGGCTCCCTCGGTTAGATGGAGGGGAGTCCTGTGCGAGGAACAGGCTCCTCCAGGGGGACTGAGGGTCGAGGCCAGGCAGGCCCTGAGGGGGTTTAGACCCCACTGATAGACCACCCCTTCCTAGATCAGGGGTGAGGCCGGGAACAAGAACCCCAGGTAGGGATTGGAGGGACGGCATCAGGGCCACCCCGTGATACTCTGGAGGGGGACCCCAACAAAAACAATTCGTAACTAGGCAACAATGTTAGAGAAAAACAGATAACACACACTATGGTTCCTACCCAAAAGTTGATCTGTGTATTGTACATGCATAAAGGAAAATGCTGCCTAAGTCTAGCCTATCAACAATACAAATGGGATAACAGAAAACAATACAAAATATCACCAAATCAATCCCAAACTGCAACCCTGCTACATATAAACCCTACAGACTGTGCATATGCAAAATAAAATATTTATTCACATATTTATCCACAGGATTGTGTCTTTAAATCTCCAAGTTTATTACAGAATAATTGCATGGCCTATTATGTTATGGGTCAATTACCTGGCATACAACAAGCATCTACAATACATTATACATTAATATCTAGTGCATCACATAGTATCTATATGATATGGCAAATGACCATAAATGCTGTTATGAACACCTGGATTTGATGCCCATTTTGTGCCTTTGAGATAAACGGGCTAATAGTTGACATAAATGGGTTAATGGTTGAGATAAATGGGCTAAGAATATAATCCAAATATTTTGCTAATGGCTTCAAAATAGAATTAGAACAGGATACAGTATGCTAACCGGGGAGATGGTCTTTGTGGTTTGTAAATTTAGGAGTCCTAGAGAATTCATAAATATGCCGGTGGAGGGAAGGGGGCTGTTTGCATGGGAGCTTGCGAGCAGCCCCCGCAGAGGCTGGCGCAGAAGAGGTCTGTGTCCCCCCCACTCACCTCATCCTCCAGTGTCAGTCTGGAGGGCTGCAGGGACCCGCCCATGCTGCCCTCCGACATCCAGGGGTCAGAGGGCAGCATGGGTGGGTCTCAGCAGCCCTCCAGACTGACACTGGAGGACGAGGTGAGTGTGGGGGATGGGAAAGCGGCGTCTTCAGGTCGGTGCTGTTCACACCGCGCCAACGCAATGGTGGTGTTTTCCAAAAACCTCCCTCAGGAAGGGAGGTGGAAAGCGGAGCGTTCGTGCCGCTCGGGGCCGCACAGGACAGCACTGCTGCATTGCAGCAGCGGTGCCTGTGTGAACAGCACCCCAGGGATCAGTGTTTTTCCATCCCTGGGCTGCTGTTTTTGGCCCCGTGTGGAAAGGGCCAAAGGGTGGAAAAAACAGTTTTTATTTACGCATCCCAATGAGAAAACTTCCTGGACCACAGTTTTGATAATAAATAAAATCTGTTTAGTTAGATCATATAGTACTGGTTTACAAAAAGCCTCATCAGAAAGTTGTCTATTCATTTCCTGTATATACCGTATATACTCGAGTATAAGCTGACCCAAATATAAGCTGTGGCACCTAATTTTACCACAAAAAACTGGGAAACTTATTGATTTGAGTATAAGTCTTCGAACTTGACTCAGTAGCAGCTAAAAACGGAAGATTTGGGAGCAAGATGAGACAGTTTGCATTTGAGATGAGCAGCTTTCCAGCACTCTAGGAACACAAATGAACCACTGTTTTCCTCCAAATGTGGAATAATTCTGAGATTCATAGCCATGCCAGCCTAAACTTTGCTCCAAAGAAAGTCTTTGTCTTCAGCAACATCAGTATTTGGCAGTAAACTACTGTATGAAGAATTGTATTCATCTAGAATGCAACGCACCAATCACCCTTAGGAGAGAAATGCCTCAGTTTCTTTTAACACACATACACAATCTAGTTGTAATGTTATGCAGGCTGTCCTTACAGCTTGTTTTTACAGCTCTCTGGTGAGCTAGAGGAAAAGCAGCAACATGCTTACCGGATCCCCACAGCAGCCACAGCTCCGGCCACCATCTTGGAATTACCATATATACTCAAATATAAGCCAAGGGAGGGGGCTTTTTCAGCATAAAAATGTGCTGAAAACATTGGCTTATACTTGAGAATATATGGTAATCAACAGTATTCTGAATGGCAATATCATCTCTGTTATCAGCTGGTTTGATGGTAATAGTAGAGTCTGCCTATATCTGATAAGACCCTACATTCTCCACTAGAAAGAATATTTCAAGTACATGTTTGCTCTCTAATTTTTCAATATCCCTCAATACAACTCATTCAGATGTAAGAACATCCTAATTTATTGTGGAAAGATTAAAGGATGATGGAGGATGAAATGAGCCAGAAAAAACATATGAAGCATCACTCCCCACACACAAAAAAAATCCTTAAGTTTAACTAAACATAAAATATTGAATAGATCAATTCTGACTTGAAAAGCATAATATTATGGTGTAGGAACAAAGTTTAAGCCTCTGTTAAAAACAGTATATTCCTCAAGGGAAACATTCCTTGAGGAAGAATTTATCACTAGATTCTGTCCTTGCATTTGCAGTGGCTCCTGGGCTCCCCCTCTACTCTATAGGATGTTGGCTGTGGTTGACATAATTCTAAAAAAGGAGCTGTTGTTCCTTCTTTTTCAAAGTGACTAGAATATTCCCATGATCACTGCTTTCGCTATCAGTGACCAAGGGCTGAAAAAAAAGAAACTTTATAGACTCTTTTTTGACAACCACAGATTTACATTTCTTCTTGTAGTCCAATTCATCCCTTCAATTTTTTAAAGTTGTTATAGCTTTTAGTTGTTTATTAATTTCATCCTCCAAGTGTTTCATCTTAATGTCCAAAAGGGTAATTTCCATAGATGTTTTAAGCCCTCCAAGGTGCCTGTAAATGAATAATCCTTAGCATGTCTACTCAAAAGTAAGTCCCATGTTATTCAAAAGCGCTTACTCCCAGGAAAGTGTCCTTAGGATTGCACTGTCAGTTGTGCATCTAAACTTTCAACCCCTTTATTAATACTTTCTATCAGAAGTAGCATCAAATCCAAAAAACATTTTCTAAGAATGGATTACATTTGAAAATCCTCATTAAACATGCCGCATAGTTAAACTTCTTTCAATATAATCATCTTCACAATATTTTATAAGAGATGATCCATTTAAAGCATATTTTGTACACTTTTCAAAAAGTTGCTCAAAATTACTTCAAACTGAGGTAAAAGGGCTGCCACTGTCTGAAAAAGGGAATTGACCACCTGCAAGCAATTTTGCCTTAATCAGCATCAGTATAAGCAAAATGCTGTTGCCAAAAAACATACTCCTCCCCCCCCCCCAAAAAAAAACTGGGAAGGAAAACAAATAAGAAGAGCGGAAACCTTGGTAAAAGACATAAATGAGGAGATATAAAGTATCAGAGGTCTATAGCATAAAAAAAGCATCAAGACCCACTGTAGAATCGCAGTACTTTTAATGAATCCAGCTGCAGCTGTTTTTGAAAAACTAGTTGCTGTTTGTGAAATGTTTTGAGCTTTTTGAAAGCAAGGTTTGATCCCCTGAGGAAGCATTTTGACCCAAGAATGCATCGGGATCATCAAATACCATTTACACCTTTTAAGATTTTTGTGTGCACCTTTTGTTTTGTTTTTGTTTACACCTTTGTTGGTGCAGCCTATTTGTGCAGTTTTACAAATAACTAAGATCATGACAAAATCCTATGCCAGCATCAGCATAGACAACAATGAATGAGAATTGCTGATATATCCATATAGTAATGATGTTTTGTGGTATGTGGGGAATAGAATTTCAGTAACAACAGGTGGAATAACAACACTCGAATAGAAAATGCGCCCCAAGACTTACCTTGGGGTGCTGTTGCAGCAGGGGAGGAGTGAGCAGCCGCCCTTCTTCCTGGTGCCGACTAGCTGCAAGGTCACATAATAAGGAACCATCATGTGATGCAGGAGACAGGTATGCCTGTAAAAGGCAGCGCCTGGCCAGCTCGGCCTCTTTCCGAGGCCTGAGAGCGAGTGGACCAATATTGTTACTGTGTTTTGTTAATTTTTTGTCTCAGCCTGGGCAGTTTGGGGGCATAAGAGCACATCCATATTGGGAAGGCAGAGCTTGAATTACGGACCTTCCAGTGGTTGGGGATCTCAATAAGAGGTCTGGGATAGTGGAGGACTTGATGGCACAGACCGTGGAAGCTCTGTTTCGAGCTTGTTACCCTGGCAGGAAGGGGTGTCACAAAATGGGTATGCATTCAAGTGGCACCTAGTAACTTTCTGTCCCAGTCCCCATGAGGGATGGAGCCAGGCTCAGCATGGCTGTTGCCTGAAGGGCCAGGGGTCAGCGGTTGCTGCCTGGTGGCCAGGATGTACCCCTTATGCTCACCCAGCTTTTTATGTGTTTATCAATAAATGGGCTGTGGCTGAATTTCTATTCCAACCAAGAATGTGTCTTTGTCGATACAGTGAACATCCGCACATCTGCACGAAAAAATAAATATTACACCCCGCTTAACAAACCTCAATATCACAAAGTGCAAAAAATTATTTAATAGTGTGAAAAAATAAATATTACAACCAGTTAGCCATTAACTGGCCCAAAGTCACCCAGCAGGATCTGGTTCACCAGTTTAACAAACCAGTTTAATAAATTATGTCGCAAAATGATTTAGGAGATTAGCATTTCCTCTTAATTCATAGGAATTGTGTTCTCTTTTCCAAGAATATTATTTTTGTTTTCCTCAACACATTAGGCATTGTTGGAAGTTTTATCCCAAAAGAAAAAAAAAGCCAGTATTGTAAAAAATACATACAATTACAGCAGTTACATATTTCACTGCAGGGCATTCTGACATCGTGAGTGATAAAGCAGATTTTATGCACTATCACCAATGCATTATTTATCATCAAGCACTATGTATGAATCTAGGAAGGGCTATACGTTAATTTTAAATAGTGAGCTTAATTATATTTTTATATATGGGTAGATTGAATTCAATACAAAAATTCCACAGAGACTAATACAGAGGTTTTGTCTGTGCTGATTGAATTAAACTTCTGTTTTTGTACATTCAGTAAAGTTATTGCAAGCCATAAGTTTCCTTTTCACCTTAATTAAAATTAATTAAATTATATAACAAGAGTTACATAAATAAGCCTTGTTGTTGTTGAGATTAATCTTTGTACAAGGCCTGTTTGCAAAACTGGAAGTCCTTTATGAAGCCGAAAAAAATTAGGCTTTGATTAATGAAAATTACTCTGATCTAGGTGGTTCTTTCATGTAACAGCAAAAGGAGTAATAGAAACCTGAGTGTCACATCACGTAAGTAAGATCAGTAGAATGATTTTTCTTGATCTGAAAAAGCACAACATGCAAAACAATAGGAATACTATGCATTTCTTGTTCAAATCATTTGTAAAATTAGATAAAAATTAGAGACCTGAATAGCTTGTAATGATTGCATTTATATTATTGGAAGCATGACTTTCTGCTACCACTTTTTTCCTGCACATTTAAATAGCATGTATGTGGCAAGCCTCCTCACTGCTGCCACCCGCAGGGATTTGGACCGTCCCTCCTATCCCTTCGCAGGTGGTGTTATACCCGGACTGTGCCCCAGGGTCAAGAGCACAGATGTCAAACTCACGACCCTCCAGATGTTCATGAACTACAATTCCCATCAGCCCTTGCCAGTATAGCCAATGCTCATGTTGGGAGGGACTGATGGGAATTGTAGTTCATGAACATCTGGAGGGCTGTGAGTTTGACATCCCTGGTCAAGAGGCTGTGATGGTTGTGAAGCCTTTGGACCTACAGGGTTGCTGAGTACCCCACCTGGCTTACATTTTATTTCCTCCTCGCCTGTTCTTCTGCACCAAGTCCCTTTCCATCCATCTCTTTCTCTACTTGCTTCTTCCTTCTGCCTGGTTCTACTGCCATCTGGCTCTCCTCTCCTTCCACCATCTAAACACTGTCCTCCTCTATGTCTCTCTCTTCCTCTGCTTGTTCTTTGCCCTCCGTCTTCTTTTGTGCACTCCCTCCCGTCTCCTCCACCACTACCTCGTGCTTTCCTCTTCCTGCTGCCTTTTATCCCTTCCCCTCTTCCTTTCACCAATGTCACCCCCATCGT